>NW_024080646.1:1931670-2094170 GCF_003009895.1 Hyaena hyaena
CTCCATGAAGACACAGCATCTGTTTCAACTGCCAAGCTCCAAATAAAATATTTACATTAAAAACAAAGATTGAGCTTCCATTTTCTGTGTGGGCACGGACCACAGTGGTGCTCTCCTCTGTCAGCTGCTTGGATGACTCCCAGGGCAGGGAATGGCCTCAGGTGGGCTGGCTGAGCTTTGAGGGTGAGAAGCTGGAGACAGGAATAAAAGTAGTACAGTCCTTACTAAAGATCCGACGTGTTTTCCTTCAGGGTGTGCATTTACCTGGAAAAATACATATTTAGATGAGCTATGTCAGATGAGTAATTGTGATGTTAGTTACGGTTTTGGAGAAGTAGAATGGCATTCTAGATGGCTCTTGTTAAAGAGTCTGGCCCTTTTCTTCACTATTTTCCTTTCCCCATGTCTTCCTGGAAGGGTCTCCATATTTTAAAAATGTGTTTTAGGAGGCTTTTGAGTATGTGGATTCTGTACATTATATTGTTTGGAAGGTCACACTTGGATCACAGAGAAGCCAGGGAGGTATTATTATGACAGATAATCTGGCATCACCATAATAAGCAAGAAGCAACACTTTGCTATCAGCAGGCATAGAAAGGCAGACTTGATCGAGTCTCTTCTTTTTATGAGGCACTGATGAGTGGTGTGGCAACTAAAATAAAAATTCTCATTCTATTAGATGAGTGACAGTGTTTCAAAACCTTGCAGATTACTTTATACCAACTTGAAGGAGGCTTTGGAAACCATGAAAATGCAGTGTGCTTTTCACAATAAAAGATGAAGCTGTGCATTCCATTTCCAACTTGTCTCCAACATCTATACTATGTCTTTAACAAAGAAGGTTTAAAATATATTTCTGATATGGCTGTCAATTCTGATATCATAATTTGCAACTTCTGTCTCAGGGGAGTAGTTTACATAAGGCAGGTAAAAACATTAAAACAACATGACAGTTAAGTTTATGAGTTTTTGTTTTCAACCAGATGCTTTAAAATAACGTCTACCAGGAAATTCTATTAATAGCAGAATTGATTTTGTGTATTGTTATAAACTTAGTATTTTGAATGAAGAATTATGTTTACTTAAATATTATGCAGGGTTTTTTGTTTGTAGCAAACTTTAATGCAATTGTCCTAGTAAAACCCACCTCCAGAGAGTGGGCGCCAGGTTCTGGGGGCAGTGGAGTGTATCCTGCCCTGTCTCCTTACTCCTCTTTTGTGCCCTGAAACTGGTAAACACCAACAAGATTCTTTTTTTTTCTATCTGCGGAAACCGTGAAACATATACTCTTTTACCCCTCTACCTCTCAAAGCCCTAGCATCAGAAGTCTCTCAGTCCACAAAGTCGTGAAACTTACTCTGTCCTTATGCTACGAAGTCCGCCAAAAAACCCTTTCTGTTTAATGAAACAGGGAGCCACAGCCAGTGGTTCGAGGCAAGGGTGGTCACACAATGAAACAAGTCACCCCTTTCTATCTCGTTTGTATTATTTGGATATTTATCTCAATTCCTGAGGGTAGACCTGGTATTTGAGTCGATCACCTGACTGGAAGTAGTTCTGCTGCCAGCTTGTTTTTCGAGGCAGCAAATCAGTTGCATCAAATTGGTCAATTGTGACCTATTTCTATTTTTCTTGCTGGCTCTTTATTCTATTTCTTGTGGTGCTTCTCGGATGGAAGCTGCTCAGCCATTTTACCTTGATAAAAACAGAGGTTGTGTGCGTGTGCATGTGCATGTGCGTGTGTGTATGTGTGTGTGTGTGTGTGTGTGTGTGAGAGAGAGAGAGAGAGAGAGAGAGAGAGAGAGAGAGAAATTTACTCCAAAAAGCACTGTCAGAAGGAAAAAGTGGTCCACTGCCTGAAGGTGTGATATATTCAGTAAGAGCCAAGTTATAAAGTTGGAAGGAGAGAAGGGAGCACTTAGACATTTAAATGGCCAAGTTAAACACAAGACACAATTAGGATATCTGGACCCTCAGGTGTTCATAAACCCGTACCAGGGGCCTCTAGAGAGACATGGTGGGAACCAGGGAGAGAGAGAGCCCCCAAAGTGCCTTGTTTAACTTGGCCGTCACAGTAGCTAACCCTTTGTTACTTGGCACATTTTGAAGTTATCACACTTAATGATTGACCTTTTTCCTTTTTCCCATCTACCTTCTTTTGTACTTATGCTTTTTTTTTAAAAAAAGAAGTAATTTATTAGAAATATAATGAAGTGGCAAAAATGTAGCCCTCACTCTAAAGTAGAAATGTAAACGATAGACTTTGAATGAAAAGTCAATGGATTTTAAGTCTCATAACCTTTTGAAAGTCAGAAAACCTATCTATTAGGTTGTATTCTCCAGTGGGAAGGCTCTCAAAATTGTAGGTGTTAAAACAACCATCTCAGGGAGCTTGGACTAACCCCTAAGCTGAATGGAAATGTTCAGCTCTCCAGTCCTTATTTAAACACATCTCCCCCTGTTTTTCAAAGATAAAATACATTTTCTTATTAGGCAGACAGGTAACATTTATATGACAAAAAATCGTGGTCCTCTTTCAGTTTTGGTTTTGGAAATCATGCCATAGTAAGAAAAACAAATCCCTGGATTGTATGTGAAAAGACAGTGGCATTAAGACAGTAAAATAGTTTGCTTTTAATTAAATGTGCACTATGGCTTTCCCCTTAAAATTATTATTAGATAAGTTAAGCATGACTTTTTTTAATAACTAGATTGTAACCGAAGGTGGGTTTTAGAAAACATTAAGAAGATCCTTATGTATCTCTATCTATATATTCTTTTTCGTGATTGTGAGGGCAAAACGCTCCACTAATCATGCGACAGCCAGCCATGCATGCTCTTACTTTTGGATTTGGAGGCTAAAAAGCCTGACTATTGGAAACACTGTTCACTTGTTCTTATGTTCATCTATCAAGCAGTGACTGTTTCTTCCCTCTACCACCTCTAAATTATACTGACTAGATGTTGAAGTCATTAAATTGATTACAGTCCAATCAGTAGACAATCCGACATAAACAAAAACAGCAATTACAGTTGGCAAGAATCCCATGAGTGCTAGTCAAAGTTCCAGAACTGATGGTCCAGTGAGTCTTTTCCAAAACGCTGGATTTCACGATTTCAGCAGTTCTGGCAGCATCTTCTGAAAGGGAGGGCACACAAATTCATAAGATTCCACTTGGCCTTAAAAACAAAAACATCTGTTTGATGCATGAGTGGATTGTTAGCTTTTATATATCCAGCCAAAAACGGGCAAAAAATAGGATATTGAGCATAAAAGCATACATATAAAAATGAAATTACAAAGGGATTTGAGATTAGCAGCTTTTTATAAAGCAAGCTTTTAATAATGTTTTCTTTTTTGTTTTGCCAGGGTATTCCCATATCCCTTAAAATCCATTGTAGTTCTCGACAGCAGTGACATCTCATAGTGATGACAGAATTTTTCAACTTTTTGCTGCCAGTAATTATACTTCTTTTTGCTAGCTTTTTTGGGTCACTGAAAGTCTGGTAGCATATCTGTAGGAGATTTCTTTTCATCATATAGGAACATTTTTGCTCCCCTCCTTTTCTTTTTAAAGAAAGTCTGTGAGAATTGACTAGTCTGGTGAATTCCAGTGAAATACTTGTTGACATAAGTTGAAATGGAATATTAAGTATACTTGCTTGGATTTTCATTTTGATGTAAAACCATGCAATGAGGAGAAAGAGGTTTTGATAGTAGAAAACAGCAATTCTACCAAGATCAATTAAGAATTTTTAGGAAAGGTCTGTTTTTCCTATTACCGTGCTTTATTAATTCGTCTGACAAAATTCACATAGCTGGTTTTAATGTCAGTAATTCTGTTGCCATAGAATACATTCTTTATGGTTAGATTTAATAGATACCATGTTGAGTTTTGAGTTATTTTTAAGAGAAAATAATTTTACGGCTTGGAACACTTTCATCGTAGTTTAGCCGCCTTATGGATTGTTAAAAATGTAAAGGTTGTCATTAGGTAATACGTTAAAGAATGCTTTTGAATTGAATGAAATTTTGATATGAAGGTTGATATTCCAAATCAGACCTCTGGCTAAGTATTTTCTCAGATGTTTTTAATTTTTTTTCTCCATTGACCCTTATCGTGCTGTCAGAGGTTAAAGTTAGTTCTGTGGAGAGGGTGTGTGCAACTTTCTAATCCCATTTCAATTAAATCTGAACTATATTCCTGTTTTTTGTTTGGGGATTACAAGGTACACTATCTGGGGCGACATCCCTTTTTTTGTTGTTGCCCTGAAAGTGTACTTGTCTGTTTTAAAACACGTTCCGCAACAATGTTATTATACTGCAATTAAAACTTAAACATTAAAGTTAACATTAGTAAATTTAAATAGCTCTGTTATAGTATTAATCAAATAGTGTAAGGAAGGCTTTTAAATGGTTTAAATAATTATGCAACTCTTCGCATAAAAGCCTGACACAAGATAAATCTTTGAAAACTAAGTAGAATCGTGGCTTTTTTTTTTTAAACTTTAATTTTAGGCAGCTTGGGCTTTTAGCATGCATCACGTTCCACCTCTAGTATAAGTAATTATGCCAGTTTAGTAATTATTAGAGATGAAAGAAATTCAGTAAGATACGAATTCTTTTAAAACTTCAGTAGCTTCGGTTTTAGCAGGGATAATGATCAAGCAGCCGTCACCCAGCTGCCTGGGGACCCTCCCACAGCGACAGGCCCTTGGCTGATCTTGGAGGTATCATTATTACGGCCCCACACACTGCACTTGGCGCTTCCACTCTAGATATCTGATGGTAGAGGTTTACAATTCGCTCATAAACAAAATCCAGATTCAAATGTGACGGTCTAGAAACTCCCACTTCTTAGAAGATTAAAACAAAAAGATAAATGCAGAGATACCTAAAATTTATTATTGCTGCATACCACCTATTTTCATTTTGTAGGATAGTAAGTGATGTTTTTAAAACCCTGAAAGGAAAACTCTATATGTAAGTCTGTCATTTGCCTGAATGTATGTGTTGAGGATGTACTGAGCATTTTAAATCTTGTTTCCAAATGAAGATGATTTGGTTTGGAAAGCGCATACTATTCGTTTGTGAGCGTAGTTCTCAAGTTCAGTGTGGTCAAGTGATTGACATTGAGAATATTTATTTTCATTCTGGTGCAGTTTGTTAAAATCACATTTTGGTGTTTTGGTTACAAGAACTTTTTTTGTTATATATGTGAAAACCAAAGGTTTCAGCTCCTCAGGTATCACAAGTCAGTGTAAGTGGTATGGACACATACACAAATATACTCTAATGTTCTGTTTAATATACATTTTACTTAGCATTCCATATGATTTGGTCACTTTTTAAGGGAAAAATTGGATTGAATTGGACTTTGCTAATAGAAATCGGTGCCACTGTAAGGCACATAGCTTCCTTTCAGAAATTAAAATCACTTTACCATTGAATATCATTATTTCACTTTTTTTATTACCTTCTTTTCCTTTCTTTCTCACGATGAGCCTTTTCCAAAATTTCTTATCCCATCCATGCACTGTGAGAGATATATCAAGATGGAAACTTATTTACCTGATGGGAATGAAGGAGATATGTGGCTCTTATTCCTGAGTACAGACAGTTCCATATATTCATATAGAATATATTTGTGAAGACATATGAAGGAAGGAGTCCATAAGGTGAATGATGAATCACCACACTATAGGAGGTGCTGTGACTGGGAATCTAAACTATATGATGATGTTTTAAACTATATAGTGGCTTCTAGAAACAACTTGTAGCATTTCTTACCTGTTCTTTACTATTACTATTTTTCTTCACAGTAAAACAGGGTTAGGTCTAGTAAGTGCATGGATAAGACTAAATCGTGCTTGCTCTTAGCATTCCTAATGATTCAGTTTGTCCCAGTTGTTTTGGGTTTATGAGGCATACGCTTTCTCTTACTACTATCCCCCTTTTGTCTTTTCTTACTTTTATCCACGGCAAAAAGGTAATTAGGTGTTTACAAGCATCCCTCCACTAAGTAGTAATGAAGCCAAAACAGAACTATTGGCTGGGAGGTGGTGCTATGCTGAACTCGTTGGAATGTTCAGTTCATGGGCCGACGTATGGAGGCTGTGTTGTAAGTTGCTGTGTGTACGCTGTAGGGTGGTTTGGGGCTGTCAGGGTGCAGTATGAAAAGTTAGATGGACTGTTAGCAGAGGCAAGGGATAAAAAAAACAAAACAAAACCGTGGGCTCAAGAGAATGCATATTCGTTCCTGGAAAGAGTAGAGATTCAAAAGAGAAACAATTAGTTATGGTCCTAAGGACTGGGGCTTGGATATTAGGGCCAGTGGGGAGACAGTTGTACGGCAAAAAGGGCAAGGGGGCGAGCTCTGATGTGCGGTCTGCACTGTTTTTTGGCAAAGCCACTTAACCTCTGTTCTCTAGGATTTGGATTTCCTCTCTGTAAAACGAGGGGGCTTGTTTCATCATTTAACAAGGGTTTAGTTTGGTTTTGTTTTTCCAGTGCTTATTTTGTTGCTGGCCTCATGCTAAGTTCTGAGAAGTAAGTCATGAACCAAGCAGGCATGAGCCATGCTTTTATGAAACTTACGGTCTGGAAAACTGGGTGAGATTTTAAATATCTTCCATCGCTTTTTAATTTAGAGAAGGAAGCAAACAAGTGAGGAGAAAGAGGTGCCTGTATAGGATAGGTTCCCTTTCTCAGCAAGCTAAGTCAGTTAAAAAAGTTAGACGAAATGGGTTTCAAAAGCATTTTGGGCTCCAAAAATTGGTGAGCTGTAACTTTTAAGAATAGCGAGCAGTGTTTCCTCTTATATGTAAAAGGTAAGTATGCTCACTTGAACGGAAACCACGACACAGAACCTGTAGAGTATTCCCTGTATTAGGTCATTGACTTAGCAATCTCTTTTACTCCTCCTAAAAGATCTAGACAACATTCTTGAAAGTTAATTGTGTGATATTAAAGTTAATTTCAAAAAAAATTGAAAGATTTATGTCATCCTTTAAGATAATTGAAGGCTCTTAGAGAATGTATATAAAGCCGATATTAAAAAACAAAAACAAAAACCAAACCCAGCAACACCAAACTTCAGTTAGGAATCCCTGCACTATAAAACTGAGGTGAAACAAGCCCCGAGGAGCTCATTCCATTAAACATTCAGGACGAGAACACTAAGGAATGAAACAAGTTGGTATTGAAAAGTCCATCGTGCAGGTTTCACTATTTGTCCCCTGGGAGACAGGAGAATGCTCTGAAATAAACTTTTACAGAATCATAGATCTTAAGCATAAGATAATTTAGAGCTAATGATATCGGGTGTTCTTGATGGTCTTCGTGTTCAAAGATGTGAGTGCTGAATGAATGGTGATGGTGGAGTGTAACTGACCGAAGAAAAGATGATCAACATGAAATCCCTTTTGCCTTCTCCACAATCATATAGGTCATTTACATAAGTATTGCATCATTATGCCAAATTTTTAATCTTCAAAATAAAACCATTACAAGATAATAACACCATTTTATAGCTCCTGTTAAATGTAACTGTTTTTTATACTTGCCGATTTGCATATTTAAAACCCAGTCTGAATGTACTGGGCTGGTGACCCCCCTGGGATGGCTTCCTACCTCTCTTTGCCCCTGTGTCCCTGGCCAGGAGAGTGCTCAGTCAGATGCCTGACTTATATTCAGTACCTTCTGAGGAACCAAAGTCACCGTTTCTTGCCAAAGGAATGTATTGGTGACTTCTGAGTTCCCTTCTATCTCTAACATCATAGAATTCTCATACCGAGAAATTGTAATTCTTGCAAGTTGATCAATAATTCATATTAATGGGGCAGCCATGCTTTTTAAGTTGTGAACTTGATGGAGTTGTAGCTGACGGAACAAAACCAAACAACAAAGGTTAGATGGTCTTACTTTCCTCTACGATTTCTTGTTCAGATCCTCTATTTAGGGAGCTAATATTGAAGAGCACATGTACTGAACTGTCCTCAGGGCTTTTATAAGGATGACTCCATCCGAGTTTTGGTATTTTCATAGAGCAATTTGTCGCTTCTAGATGAGAGCCTGGGGACAGTGACCAATTCAACTCCCTAGGGGTTTGTCCTGTCTCACTGGGAGCAATTCTACAGCAGCAGCTCCTTTGGACTAGAAATCCTGTGTGTGTGTGTGTGTGTGTGTGTGTGTGTGTGTGTGTGTGTGGCCAGCTCTGTTTGCCTGGATGTTTGCAGTGGGCTGGGTATGAACCGGCTGCAGGACAAATGTGTGAGCCAAGGTCAAAGTGTGTTGCTCTAAGGACAGCATTTTAATTTAGTTTGACTTGTGTTGGCTTATCATCTTCAATTCATGTTCATCCATTTGCCCAGATGCTGGTACCATTTTCATGTAGCAGAATGGCCCAAATCTTTAATGATTTTCACAGCCTCACGTGAGTTGAACCTCCTGTAGGCTTAGACTGTGAGTTTGCAAGTCAGTTTTGTACAACAATAAAGTCTTGAATATTGTTTTCGTTTCTTAAGACTCCTCATCTTCTTTGAGGCTTTTCCTGACCCACCTGAGTTAAAATGACCCCTCTCTTTATTATTCCTTCTGTGTGTCGCATCCCATAGAAACTCTAGCACTAAACGGGTTTTCTGGTTTGTTGATGAGCCCTTTGAGAGCAGGGCTCTGTTTTTCTTTTCTTTGAATCCCCATAGCCTAAAACTAGATGGCAAACAAACAAATCCACAAGTACACAAATACAGTAATTCAGTCATTTGTTTAATCAACAAATATTTACTTCACGTTCATCTTTTATCGGTCTAGGAGTGCTAGGAGTTGGGGATCCCATGAAGGAGTTACAGCCAAGCAGTGGAAACACATTAAATGGACAATTAAATAGATGCTAATCATTTACAGTCATGTGAAGGAAAGTACTAGGTGTTACTGTACTGAGAATATTTCACGGATATCCGTGAGGTCAGAAAAGGATCATAAGAGAAGCCCTTTCCAACCAAATCTGAAGTTTAGTAGTATGTGTTTGCATGAAAGATAATCGAACATGGCCATGCATTCTACAGGAATTTCTAGTTGAGCACCAGTTATGTGCCAGGTGCTAAGGATACAGTAAGGAACAAGTCAGAAGCAGTTGCTTGTGAGTTTCATGAAGCTAACAGTCTATGAAGACTTATTGAGATGATTCTTTGTTTCCCTCTTATTGTTGTTTAACTCCAACCTGTACTTAGTTTTACAGCAATGATATACTTCTAGGTCATATAAGTGAGACCTCTTTTATATTATTTGCACTTGGCTAACTTGTGTATAAGTTCAGGCCATCCTTTGCACACGGGCCTGGTTTGTACACTCTTATGTAAACTACCGTAACAACATAAACTACCCTAACAACATCCATTGAGGTGTTCATCATTCGATCTACTTATTCTTTCAAACTTCTGGATTTCCTTTCATTCTTATAATGTTATCTAAATACTGGATAAACTCACTCATTTTGGCATCATAAGATAATTTAATAACTCTCCTCCATTTTTCCTCATAGATATTTAGGAAAATACATTCACACTGTGTAATATGTTTCTGCTTATGATTTTTGCAAATTCTTAGCACAGTTTCAACATCAAGGAGATCAGTAAGTACTAGAATATGACAATACATCAACAATTTGATTCTATATTTTTATTTTGTATAGCATATTCTGTAATTGAAAACATACACAGAGAAACTGGAAGATTATAAAAAAGTTATCTACCTATCAACATTTTTCTTCACTTTTTAAAATTTTTTATTTAAAAAAGTTTTTAATGTTCATTTATATGAGAGAGAGAGAGAGAGAGAGAGACAGACAGACAGACAGACAGTGTGCAAGCAGGGGAGGGGCAGAGAGAGACAGAGACAGAATCTGAAGCAGGCTCCCGGCTCTGAGCTGTTAACACAGAGCCCAATGTGGGGCTCGAACTCATGAACCAGGAGATCATGACTTGAGTCAAATTCAAGTCAGACACTCAACCGACTGAGCTACCGAGGTGCCCACTCTTCACTTTTCAACTCTAAATGTTAAAACATTTCTGTTGTTTCTATTCATAATAGTATTATTCACAAAGTCCTCCCCTCCTCCCCCCCACCCCCCGCCCCAGAAGAGTGTGCAGGAGGATGTTTGAAGTCCTTGCCATTGTCCACATAATTCTCCAGGCCACGTCTGAGTGAGTGCATCAATACCCTGGACAGGCTAATAATGTGCTGCCTCCTCCAACTGTTCTTTAAATATCTGTTCCATGGTTATTTAGAGAGGATAAGGGTCCTAGTGGGAACGTCCTCAGGCAGCAAACTGGACCATTCTTAGATGGCAATATATACATGTAAGTATCTTGGCTGTTTTTTTTCCCCCCAACCAAAGCGAGAGCTCTTTATGCTGCCCTCCCTAAGGATATTTCCTAAAAACCCCTCTGTACCAACACTCAGGGCCTCTCTCTTTTTTTTCTAACAACTCTGTACTGCCCAGTGGATGGTGTTCTGTCATTTCACCCTCCCCTTACTGCTGGCCATTAAGCTGTTTCCATTTATTTACTTACTTGTTAGTTTGATTTACTGTTTACAAACGTTGCTTCAGTAAGTATATACTCATTCTTTATGACACGTATGATTGTATATGTGGGGTAAATTCCTAAAAATGAGATTGCAGGATAAAGGGAACATGCATTTAACATGGTATTGCTAGGGTGCCCTCCACAGACTTTATACCAATTGGCACTGCCTTTAGCAGCAGGGCTAGAGAGTATCTGTGTTTAAATACTTTATCTTTACTAATGTGGCTTGTGAAACAAGCAAACTGGTATGTCATTGACATTTAATTAGCATTTCTATAATTATGAGTATTTTTTCCTATGTTTATACATCATTTGTATTTTTTTTTTTGGTATGAATTGCCTTTTTATTACCTTGGCTCTTTTATCTTTTGATTTGAAAGAGCAGCTCATATTAATAAGGAAATTAGTCCTTTGTCTGACTTATGTGTTGCAAATATTTCCCCATGAGTCTTTTGACTTTGTGGTAACTTTTTTCTTTTGTCAGATAGAAGTTTAAAATTGTTTATTTTTAAGTTTTGTCAGTGCCTTCTTTTGTAACTAATAGATTTTGTCGGTCTGACATAGAAAGTTTTTTTTTTTTCTTTCTTTCTTTTCTGGTCAATTTTTAGTTTTGTCTTTCCCATTACACAGGGTGCAGGGCCCTGTCTGTCCCATTCCAGCCCTGTGTCCCCAGCACCTAAGCATATTTGTAGAAATATCGTAGTGCTTAGCAAACATTTAGTAAGTGAGTCACTATA
Source organism: Hyaena hyaena (assembly GCF_003009895.1). Classification (NCBI taxonomy): domain Eukaryota; kingdom Metazoa; phylum Chordata; class Mammalia; order Carnivora; family Hyaenidae; genus Hyaena; species Hyaena hyaena. Next base: position 1,942,995 of record NW_024080646.1, read on the forward strand.
GTATGGTGGTTAGGAGCACGGCTGTTAAGCCAGACACCTGGTTGAAATTCTCTTCTGGTTGACCTTGGGCAAGTGATTATATCACCTTTTTAAAAATGTGTTCATTTATTTATTTTGAGAGAGAGAGAAAGAGTGCATGCACACATGAAGGGAGGGGGGGAGGCAGACAGAGAGGAAGAGAAAATCCCAAGCAGAACCAATCTGTCAGAGCAGAGCCCTGATGTTATAAGCCATGAGGTCATGACCTGAGCGGAAATCAAGAGTTGGTCGCTCAACTGACTGAGCCACCCAGGTGCCCCAATTGTATCACCTTGAACTACAGTGTCTGTATCTCTAAGGGTAATAATAGTACCTAATTCAATATGTGTCTGTATCTCTAAGGGTACTAATAGTACCTAATTCAAAGAGTTTTTGTGAGAATTAAGAGTTAATTCATGTAAGCTCTTAGAACAGTACCTGGCAGGGGCGCCTGGGTGGCTCAGTTGGTTAAGTGTTGGACTTCGGCTCAGGTCATGATCTCACGGTTCATGGGTTCAAGCCCTGCGTCGGGCTCTGTGCTGACAGCTAGCTCAGAGCCTGGAGCCTGCTTTGGATTCTGTAGCTCCCTCTTTCTCTGACCCTTCCATGCTCATGCTGCCTCTCTCTCTCTCAGAAATAAATAAAACATTAAAAAAAAAAAAGCGCAGTACCTGGCAGATGAGAAGTACCTAGTCAGTGGTTTTTACTCTAACTCTCAAAGGTTTTCTGTCTTACGAAGAAGTTCTTCATCCCTTGGTATACAGCTCTTTTCTATTCTTGAAAATTCTTCTTTGCTGTGGTTCAGGAGTAGAGATTTCGAGGGGCCTGTGTGGCTGCACACAACCTTTTCAGAGGTCTGTCTTGGGTGGGTTCCTTGTAGACATCATCGTGAGGTTCAGGGGGTCATGGCTAAGCCCTTTGACACTGGCCAAATTAGCGCCTGTGCTTTGTCAATGTAGACAGAGGTCTGAAAGAAAAATTCTTGTAGAAATTCCAATTAAAAGATAATGGAAACATAAAGTGGAGCTAATTAATTTTAGAGCCTCTGCCATCTTTTTGGTAAGTCAGGTCTGTGTCTTTGAGGTTCTTTGCAAAAGGGCCAATGCTAATTTGCAAAGGTAGGCTAATTGTTCTTGAGAGAGGAACTGGAGACAAATAATTCACGTATCATTATGGAGGTTTAATCATAGTAGATTTATTAATAATCCTTAAATTAAAAAGGTAAATCTGGGCTTGGGTTTACAAATGAATTAGCCGAACAAGGGGATGATTTTCTACAACACCATACTCATCTGTAAATTTATCTAGAAGCATTTTCTTCGAGGCTTCAGAATGGAATCCGTGTTGTCTAGAAGCATTGGTGAGTAGAGAGTGTGAAGGGGGAAGGAAGACACAGGAATATACCTGCTGCAGGGCTGTTCAGTACCAGGCCGTGTCTGGCTGTGTCTCACCACTGCTTTAATTTTATATGAAACCTTATTTTGGGGCAGATTGTCTGGAATTTCTTTCCTCTTAACTTCTTCTCCATTCTATCCTGCAGTAAATCCTAACGGTTCATTTTGGTTTATTTTTTATTTCCCTGGCCTCCCCTTGCTCATTCAGTCACCAGTTCTACTTTGTTTAGTTCATGAAATCAACCAGTCCCCATGCCTGGATTGCCGGGCTCTGGGGGTCCCTTCAGGCTTGAGAACCCCAGCCATCGGCTGCTGGGTGACCTGCACACTTCCCTGTCTGCCGATCCTCTGGGTGGGCCTTTCCATCTCTTTTTATTGTAACTAAATTATAACTGTCATAAAGTTGTCTTTGTTCGGACAAAGTCTAAAACCTTAATATATCCAATCAGATGACTTTCAAATAGCCATTTATACTTTTTCCCTTCAGCCTTAATGCTAAATGAAGTGAAAGAAATAGTAATGAAAATCGGAGTGGAGAGAGTCGAGAGGATTGTACGAGGGTGCTTTGAATGAGTGGAATATCCTTAAACAATAGTGAGTGACAAAAGGAATTCCACTTCGATATCATTTAAAATAGGTATCTGGAAGATACTTCAGGAAGGATGTTTTGGGATGGAGTGATCATTTGGGCCAAGAGACTCAGGGTTGAGGTCGGAATTCAGGCAAGGTGCAAAGTGTCCTGAGGGGTCAAGGACATATGGCATCCATCTGCCCCGTGCCCTGAGACCTGAGAACTCTGGCGCCCCGTCACAGGTCATGCATGCCAGGACGTTGTGACGTAATAGGGAGGAGAGTCTCAGTCTCCTGGTTTCTCGTTCTAGGAACTCACTGTCACGGCTGTACACGTTCTAGATGGCGGAAGGAAAAGTGACTTCGCCTGCCCCTTTCAGATTCTTTACAAACACCCAAACCTGGGGCTCACTGCTCTGGGAGAGTCACCTTCCCGATTGTAGTCTTAGCTTTCAAGGTCTCAGGCTTTCGGTCCTGGATGTACAACCAACATATCCCCATGAGTTGACCTGGGCGACCCAGGGCCCAGTGGACCTGTGTTTGAATCCTGCATGCTATTGAACCTGTGTAAGCCTCATTTTTCTTATCAATAACACGGCAAGAGTCTGCGTCACATGACTGTTGTATTAGGTGACAAATGTAAGATGCTTGACCTGTATCTCTGGCTCTTAGCACGTTACTAACTAGTAGCAGCTTTTTATTATGGACAAGGTTCACAGGCAGCTGAGGAATCATGCATTTTATTCTCTCTGTGTTTCCCTCTCCTGCAAAGTCCTGAGCTGTGACACAGTTCTGTGGTCATCTTTCCTCTTTGTGTAAAGCAGAAAATATTTCCCCTTCTGGAGACAGCCGAGAGAAACTGTGTGAATTTCTGTATTAAACTTCCAGTAACCACTCTCTACAATAAAAGTGGGGGGGGGGGCAGGTAATGGATGGGAGTTTGCTATTTATGGCAAATACTTTGCCTTTGGGAACCTATTTAATGTTTCAGAAGATGGCGTGTATCTATTTCACTTGATCTGAAGTAAATCTTACGTCAGTTATTATTCCTATTCTATAGGTGAGGAAACTGCGGCTCATCACGTTGGCCCGACTGAAGTAGAGAAAGAATGTAGACTTCTGGACTTGAAAATGGACAGTCTTTTTAATCTCGTAGTTTTCAAATGGAAGAAGCCAAGACCAATATTAAGCCAGATCAAGAGGTGGAAATAACTAATCCTCTGGCCACCATATTTCTCCTCTGCTGTTCCCTTTTCCTTAAGCATGTAGATCTCAGCTCCCTCCCCTATTACACCTCCCCAGAGAAAGTTACTTGTACAAGAAAAAAAAATGTATTAGCCAGTTATACCTGAAAGAGAATTAAAAGCAGTGGAAACCTGACAAATCCCTAATTGTGTGATTAAAGGCTTTGGCTTCTGATAAAAGAATTGCATGCCTGAGAAAGCTGATCTGGGAGGTATTTTTGAGGAGGTGGTGCTGGGGTGCTGGAGTGAGGGATCCTGGAGTGGTTTTTTGCATTGCCGGTGAAATCTCAGCCGAAATATCTCCTTAGAGAAACAGTATAGACTTTCAAAGGTCTTCCTCTGGATACTCTCCTTCAAAGGTCAGGAGGTTTGGTGGGGTCAGGCCCACCGGTCCGAGTTACAAGAAAAAATGAGCGATGGTTGTACCTGCAAAATTATAGCAATGGATCTGACTTAGGGTTGAATAATCTCCTAGTAAGGTCCATTAGTTGTTTTAAATACACCATGTGGAGAAGAAAATTCATATTTCCAACTGGCAGGTTACCATCTGAAGCAATGTCTGTTTTCTTGGAAATATGCTGCTTTTTCATACAAATTTTCTTTATTGCTGTGAAGAGATGGACACACCTGTTGGGGATGGGTTGCCCCAAGGACTGGGGGCACATTGATGCACTGATGTCATCTGTAGAAGGAATTGGGCATGACACATCACCGTTCCCGAGATGGCCCTTGGTTGTTTTTGTTTTTGTTTTTGGTGGTGTTGGCTAAATATGAAGTTTCAAATGGATGGATTAGAAAAAAAAAAGCAGCCACAGAATTGATTAGATTAGAACCCTTATTCTTTAAAAAAAAGAGGATGAGAGGTGCCTGGGTGGCTCAGTCCTTTAAGTATCCAACTCTTAATTTTGGCCCAGGTCATGACCTCATGGTTTGTGAGTTCAAGCCCCACTTAGGGCTCTGTGCTGATGGTGTGGACCCTGCTTTGGATTCTCTTGCTTTCTCCCTCTCTCTCTCTCTCCTTTCCCTGCTCATGTGTCTGTCTCTGTGAAAATAAACTTGAAAAAAAAAAAAAAAAGGAAGTAGGATGAGATCCAATCCTTCCAGCTCACCATCTGAGAACATGCATGCTCCTTTCCCACGTATATTTGCTGAAAATTATGTTTCTGAATTTTATAGGTATACACATGTATATGTATGTCTGCTTATTAAATCATATGGCGAAAAAGCAAAATGATTAAATATGAGTGTTTATTTATCAGCCAGTCTCCCCGATGTGTGATTGATTTAGTTGACTTTACTTTATGCATATTTGATGATTATCTGATAATGTATCATCACTTAAAATATGTTTGTATATAACCTAAATACTATAAAAATATTTAATATATGCTCACATCTTAACAGGTCAGGAGCGAAACAATATAAGTGAGAACATATTTTCAGAAGGGACTATTAATTTATAGTTACTAAGATAATGGCATACACGTTCACTTTCTGTTCTGTCTGGGTAGCTCTGTAAATTGTGTATTGATTATGCTAATGGCACTGGTGTCTTTATTACTTGTCTGCAGATACATGCAGATTGAATGCACATTTGGTAAGGTTGTCATTCTGTAGGGAAAAAAGTACATTTTTAAAATCTGGTTTTTGGAGAGAGTGAGTTAAAAAAAGGGAAAAACATTAAATAAACTCATCTGGAAACTTAAGGAATTGTGTTCTAGGAAATGAAAAGTGCTATTAAAAAGTTAAAAATGATGCTGTGATATTTCCTTTGTTTCAAATTTATTAAGCCAAGTGTTGCAGAAATGGTACTACCTCAATGATGATCTATTTTTATGGTTTATTTTTGGTTGTGTGACTTTTCTTGTTTTGTTTATCAGGCTAAGGGACCCTTAGACATTTAGGGTTGTGTGTGTTTTGAAATTTATTAGCCCAACTAGAGGAGAACAGGATGAATTTCTTTTTTTTTACCCAACGATACATAAATTTTCTTGTATTTTGTAATAGCTCATAAGTCATAAATCACAGCCCCACTTTTTGCTCTCATCTTTCATTATACAAACATGTACCTATTTGGTAGGATTTTTCACTCTCCTTTTTCCCCTTTTGCTGAGCCCTCATGGTACCAAAGCACTTGTTTAGAAACCACTTTCTTATCTTCCCAAATGGGATCACTTCTTAGAAATGTGGGCCTTCCTCCTGTGTACCAGCTTAGAAAGAAAACTTAAAAAAAAAAAAAAAAACCAACCTTTAAAAATTTTGTTTTCAAATTGTTTTCTACTTTATTGTAATTATAGTTGGATCCTTGATTTGTCTGAGAACCAATAGGAACTGCTAAAGGGGAAAAAAGGACACAAAAACAGTGTTCATATTCCTGGGTGATAGGAGCCCATTTAACAGGATAGTAAAGGCCCCAAAGTTTTGTGTTTCATTTACTGCCCTGAGACACATCCAGTGGTCCCGATCTTTCAACTACATCATTTAAAATTTAGAAGAGGAACTTCCCAAATTAAAACAAACAAACAAAAAGCAAAGTCACGAAGGGCGCCTGGGTGGCTTAGTCGGTTAAGCATCCGACTTTCGCTTAGGTCATCATCTCGCGGTTCGTGGGTTCGAGCCCCGCGTCGGGCTCTGTGCTGACTGCCAGCTCAGAGCCTGGAGCCTGTTTCAGAGTCTGTGACTCCCTCTCTCTCTGACCCTCCCCTGCTCACGCTGTCTCTCTCTCTCTCCTAGAAATAAATAAAACATTAAAAAAAAAAAAAGCAAAGTCACGAATCAAGAGAATTGACTAGTAATATTGGGTTGATTTTTTGTGAGCGAGATTGGAGTTTATCTTCTCAACCTGTGCACATGAGAACTGGCTGTATTGCAGCAGGCGAGTGTTTCTTGTTGGAAACAACAAAACACTTTCTCCCTAAGCTGGTGTTTCAGTAATTGTGGAGAGAGTTAACTTTACGTGTCGAATTCAGAAATACTGTCACAATTGGCTTGGTGTCGTCTAAAACAGCTGAAGTAATAAGAACAGTTAGTAGGAGCATCAGAAAGTATGATGTCTGGAATACAAAGGCTTTTTGCCCCAGATTTTCTTTTGCTGGGGTGGAGCTCTGCTTCCTGACTGGGTTACTATAGCTGCCGCTTATTTGTTACATGTAAAGAGGAAATAACTAGACCCTTTCCCAAACATCCAGACATCTAACTTCTAGGTTCAAGTGTGTTTCATTTATTATTGTAGCTGTCCGAAGAAACACTTTGCAATATTTCTGAAGGAAGAGATGTGAGAATCAATGGCTGTTTTTGTTTTCAGTCAAGTTTTGGATTTATTTTCCTTTGGCATTGTGTGTGTGTTTGAACTAAGACTAAATAAAAAAAAAAATTTCACCCAAGACGTAAGTCCCCAGAAGAGTCACAGGGACTCTTGCAAATCTCTCACACTGGATTAAAAAGTGAGCTGGTGGGATTGTGATATTTCTGGCCGATCTCTCTCCAGTTTGGGCTTTGGTGGGATTATGAAAAAAAGGCAAACTCTGGGGTGTGAACATAGTGAGAAGAGTAAGTCATTAGCCTTGATTAATACACCCGCTTTAAAACCAAGGCAGCGAGTTCATCGCTAGGAATGGCTCTACCACAGCCGGTGCCTGACAGTTATTAGACGGCTCCCCACTTTCTTATGCCAACACTCAGTGCTGAGTCCTGTTTCTGGAGTGGCTCCTGTGCCTTTTTTCTGCCATTGGATGTGTTTGCACTCTCTTGCCTCCTTTCCTGCCCAATGTCAGATGTCATAGCCTCCAGTCTAGCCGCACCCCCCTTCCCGCTTCCGGGTCTAGTACCTTAACAACCTACCCTCTCCATTAGCAATGGGACATCTTACTAAAAGTGTAAAGGAGATCTGTGACTCTCCTTACAGTCCTCCGGTGACTTCCCGTGGTGCTGAGGTTGGCATGTGAACATTTAGCTCATAGTAGTCCCGTCAGGATCTAGCTGCATCTCCAGCCTCTCTGCCAAGGCTCCCCCTTTCCCCACTCTGTCCAGTGCCTGTCATTTGAATGACACAGGAGACCTTGCACTTCCTGGAAGGCATCTTGTTGTTTTATACATCTGTGTGCCTTTACATATGTGTTTCTTCTGTTTCGAGAGCCGTTTTCTATTTGTCCTTAGGGCTACCCCATCCTTTTAAAACTTAGCGCACGCTTCTCTTCTTGAGGTAAAACTTTCCAGCTCTACCCTATGGGATTTCAGTGCCCCTGGTCTGTGGGCTTCTCCATCTGAGGACTTATCCCGCCTTCTGCACTCATTGATTTACTCATCCCCCCCCTTCCGTCCTCTCCCCCTCAGTAATGCTTGCCAGCCCTTCTGATGTCCTGGCATATGCAGAAGAACGATAAGTTTTGAATGGCACCGATGGGTGAGTGGAAAGGCAACAGGCGCACAGTCTCCCAGTCTCCCAGGCTGGACGTGGCCACTGCAAGGGCCGAATGGATGCGTATCCTTCAGCACCTGGCCGCACCCACTTTTGACCTGTCAGTCGGGTCAGACTGCAGCCTTCTGGTCTTGCGGCTCCTGGGGCCTTAGCTAAATGCCCATTCCTGAGCATAGGTGCTCACTTAACTTTCGTTTGCAGAAGGTGTGACTAAGGCAGCCATTGTAATTCAATCTGAAAGTTTAAATGACTTTAAGGCGGGAGTGCATTTATAAATAGTCTTTCTATGACAGTTGGAGTGCTGAATTTGCTTTCTTATAAATTTTGTGTGAAGGTTAAAGGGGGACTAGGTAGAAGAACTAACTTGGGGTAGGATTTTGATTGGAAGGGGAGAAACTTTGTATTTGGTTCCAAAGTGTGTACGTATGGTTCTGCTGTTGTATTTAACCTCTCCCAAGGCTAATTTCCTCCCCCTTAGCATCTGCCTGCAAAAAATTTCACTGTAGATACAAGAGTGGTAATAAATTCACGTTTGGCATGTTCTCCTCGATAATAGTGCATCTGTGATATTTCTCTTTGGTCTTCAAGGACTGCAATAGGCCTGTATAACAGTAAGGCAACACCGCGGAAATTCTAAATTCAACAGCGTGATTTTGTTTAACATAGAGAGCTTTCTTTTTGTCGGAAAATACTTTATAGACAAAGGAAAGAACACGTACACAAAAAGATGTTATTTTTCTTTTTCCTGTAAAACAGTTGAATAACTTTCAGAGAATAGAGTGGTTAAAAATAAACACTGCAGAGACATAAAAAGAGCACATTTTTATCCTCAGCCACATGAGCTCTTCGGACCTGTTGGTGCCAGCCAGGTGATGGCAATGGCCGTCATGGTCCCGCCAAGCGAAGGACTCCTTTCGGATGCTCCTCCTTGGCCACTGCACTGGTTGCTTTTGTTTTTGTTTTGTTTTGCTTGTTTACCTTTGCTTGACAGTAAAAAAAAAAAAAAAAAAAAATGAGGCAGCCAACCAGCAGGCGGGTGCGGGCCAGACGGCTGCACAGTCTGGTAATGCTGCATTCCTTCATTAGAGCCTGCTTGCCATTTTGTAACAGTGTGCGATTTATTTTCCCTAAATCTGTTTTCATCTTATGGGATTTCAAGTTACAATGCAAAGCTAGAGCCCAGAAAGCACAAAATAATGATCCCGCCCTTTGGTTTTTGAAAACCAGGAAGGCTTTCTGCTCCCTGTTTAACTCTTTGTGGCCCGAAGGGTCACTTTTTCTCTGTTCTTTAAAAAGTATCAAGATTAAGCTGTGTTTGCAGTTTGAACACTCTTGTAAGGGAAGAGTGATTTTGGACATGGTTTGCTTTAAACAGATAACATTTGATAATTTTAAATGTTTATTGGTTTTAGAGAGAGAGAGAGTGCAAAGTGTGAGCCGGAGAGGCGCAGAGAAAGAGAGAGAGGGAGACAGAATCTGAAGCAGGCTCCAGACTCTTGAGCTGTCAGCACAGAGCCCAACACAGGGCTTGAACTCATGAATCACGAGATGCTGACCTGAGCCGAAGTTGGTCGCTCAACTGACTGAGCCACCCAGGCGCCCTTGATTTTCTTTTTAGCATGGGACTTCTAACTATGTCAGTCAACCCTAGAGCTAGCTGTACAGACACATGGGAACTTTATAAACAACATTAGACAATTAATGATTATTGGGCACAAGATATTTGTCAGCTTGAGATTCATCATTTGTAGTGATTTCGGGGATTTGAGTGAGAGTTGCATTTGTATAAATTATTTGTTTACTTATTCGTCATAGAGTTTCTGAAAATAAGACCCGGAGTTATAATGCTCTTTTTATTTTTAGACGCAGTCCTTGGGAAAAAAAAAAAAAAACACAGGCATCTTTCTCAAGTCACAAAAGTGTTACAGTTTTACCAGTCCACTAGTAGTGTAGTGTAGTTCCCACTTTTCCCCAAACATTTTTTATTTTTTCATAGTTTTAGGTAATGTAAGATCCAGGAGGTCACCATCATCACAATGAAGCGAAGACTTGCTTTATGTTTTGTTTTTGTTTTTTTAAGGCAGTATGCATTTTGTAGTTGGTGATTTCTTGAACTATCTGGCACTGTGTGGGTTGATTTAAGATTGAGTAATTCATGCCATAGCTGTTTAATTTGGTGAAAAGCTAGCTATGACCAGAGAAGAGACTGTTAGGAAATGGTCGTGTTTTAAGTTTGCGTGTGCGTATAAGTGGAGTATTTTGGGTTCATTCATCTCTTGCCAATCTTAGTTGTTAAGTAATCTTCTCGCATTCATATTTACATCATCCTTCAGAATCTTGTGTGTCTGCCACTGTCATAAAAACCGACTCTGGTTTGTAAGGTAGAGCTCCGTGCTTGGAATTAACCAGGAAAAGCCTCATTTATATCTCGTGCAAGAAGGACAGAGGGCCTGCACTGTGTACTGGCTGCCAGAAGTTTTTATAGTAATACTTTGTATCTAGGCTCTGGCTCTTACCATTAAATGTGCTTTTTATAGAGTACCAAGTTATAAATGTAGTGCAGCTACGGCATATTAATCTTACTGCAGAGATTTAATGAGGCAGTTGTTTTGCGATGGACACTAGTGGGAGCAGGGAGCGACAGAGTTTTACTTTACCACCGAGCTGCAGAAATATTCCTTGCCTGGTAATAATTATAACCACATGATCTCCTAGTTTTTCTTTCTTTTGCCAGTGCTTTTCCATGCAAAAGTGGCTTGGAAGGAGGTCCATTTCTAGGCAGTGAAATGGGTTGGAAATTGGGCTGTTTTCTCAGTGGTTTGACATTTTAGCTTTGATCAGGCATGGGATCCTTGTTGCACAGAGAGAAATATGTAAGATGAGTTTCAAGAATACAGATAGTCTTTGCCAGTCCACTGAGATGGCTTTTAGATATTCATTACTTTTACTTGACTTTTATATAGGTTATAAAAAGTAAATGTGGTGAAACCTCTTTTTACATGGACAGAATAGAATTTCTACCGGTTGGCCTTAAACTGATCCCACACTTGAAATTAATTGAAGTCCATGGGTTTATTGCCTCCAACACTTTTAAGCCAGTGCCATTTTTCATTTTCCCCAAAGTTGAAATTTTATTAAACCAAGTTACGGCAGTAACAGCCCTCATGAAGAGGAGGATGAGAAGGAAAGCACCACCTGCCAGAGAACATAATAAGGGGAAAAACATACTTCTTTTAAATTTCCATTTATAAGTGAAGTTAGCAAAATTGGAAACAGAGAGCTGCCTTTTATTTCTGTAATAATAGTTGTGTCTTTGTTCCCAAATTAAGTCTTTTATCTAGGTTAGAACACTATGAATCCAGTGCTTCCTAGCACCATTCTGAAGGGATGAGCCCGCCGATAGGTGGTGCCGGTGAGATCATGAGTGATGAATATCACGTGTTTGAGTGGCATCCTTTAGGTCTAAGGATTGAGAGTGGTGTCTGCAGTGATGAGGGGGCTTGAAGCCGTAGCAAAGGGGGTCTGTGGATATTTAGAAATACTGCCCTTTGGGGGAATTGGGAACACAACAATTGAGTTGAAAGAACAGTTGTCTTTCTTGAAGTGGTGTTGGGAGCAGGGCGGTACTTATGGGCATGGACCTTGTATTTATAACCCCTTAGATTGAAGGCAGAGATTTGAATGGCTCGAGGAGTAATACAATTATTTTTTATGATCGGATCTCAGAGGACTTTATAAAAACTACATAACGAAGGCCATGTGCAATTATTGAAGTGTAGCCACCTGTGGGAAAGAAATGGTTGACAACGTAAGCTTTCCAGAATCTTCCAACATCCACTGACACTAGGAGTGGAACCCTCTAACACAAATAAACATCTTTTGAATGGGTGAGAAATAATTCTTCGTGAAAGTGGAGACTGGAAAACATCTACACACACACACACACACACACACACACACACAGAAATACACACACACACACACACACACAGAAAGAGACACTGAGATTGTAGCACTCATTACACCAAGGCATCATAGGCTATAATCGCACCCACCCCCCCAGAGGGTCCCTCTTAAGTGGTGACCTAAAAACAAATTCGCCAGTTGGCTGGAGCATGCATCCTAAAGTTGCGGCAGAAGTGAATAAGCTTGACTGACTTTAGTCCCTGAAGGGTTCTATCTGTAAATGCAGACGTGGAAGCAAAAACATTTTTTATTAGTCTTAAAATGACCCTGATTTTAATAACTAGCCACAGTGTCAAAAGCATGGATTGGAGTCGTTCTTTCGCTTTTAAGAGCTCAAGCACCATGCATGTGTTCCTATTTGTTTGATATTTTTGATATTGGATTCGTGTAAGGTGTCCATATTCTTGAATAATAAGGAAGACGAGTTTTTATCATTTTTCTCTGCGTACTACTTAAAGTATTCAGAGCGTCTTCTTATTTAAAAACAAACAGGCCTGCAAACTCGATGCATAGCATTTAAATAATCATATTAAGATTCAGATCTAGCACCCACATTTCCCTCAGTGCTATCGATTTTATGAGAAACTGGAAACTCCAGCTAAACAACGGAGAGTATTCAGTGTGTGCATACTGCCTTCCAACAAGTGTTTGGTAATGCGGGGACCAGCTTGCCACATTGGGGCAGTTATTTATTTTCCTGAATTTCTCTCTAATTTGGCACGATTTTGCCACTGACTTTTATTTGTTTGGAGGTCTTTGAACTGCCGCCTTTTCCTTCTGTCTGTAGCTCTCGAAGAAATATTTGAAGGCAGTCAAGTCAAATGTGAGGGATCATAGTGTCAGTTTGGAGAAATGGAGGCCTGTAGGTCTTTTTCAGTTTGGGGGTACCCGATCTGTTCCTGTTTATAGAAAAAATACCAGTCAAGGACTTTTTCATGTACTCCCTCCCCCTCCGTCCCAACTCCTCTCCTTTTTTTTTTTTTTTAAATCATCACTAAATAATATTTACTAAGCACTCACCTGGACACAGTGCAGTGCTGGGCAGAGCACAAGACACACAAAAAAGATCCTGTGATTACTCCCCCAGGAATGAGCACTCCAAACCCCAGTCTATTGAAATGGGCACTGTGTAGAGCATGGAGATAATAATTTTCCAGATGGCAAATCAACCCAAATTACCGATTCAGTTAAACACTATGTTCTTTAAAAACAAATAAACAAACAAACAAAATACTTGTTCTTTGAGATGAGAACTTTGCTTTTTCTTTTCATGAACCCAAGAGGTTATTATATACGTCGCAATGGAAGTTGCTTTTGGCACATGTGAATCATTTGAAGGGTGGTGACAGAGTCAAGTTCATTGCCGATGCGAAGAAAGGCTTTAGAACAACTGCCAGGAGGAAAGGGACCATACTGAATTGTAGAAGTGGGGATCATGGAAACGTGTTACACGCAAGGCAGTGGAGAGCATTTCTAGACAGCAGGATGGTAGTGTGGTGGCACTTACTGACTTTTCTAAGAAATCCGGGGCTAATTTTGATTCTGCGAATTCTTTGTTTTAACATTTCGAAATTTTGTCCTCCCATATTAAAAAAGAATTGACTACAGATAATGCATTACATATTTCTTAGGTATCTTGATACAAGTCTTTTATCACCATTTTATTGACTATATTTTGAGACATAATTTATTTCTGACTTCAGAGGACTTTTTGCTATTAGAAATTAATGTCCCATAAATTATGTCACAGATTATATTATCCAATTTCCCCTAAAGGGGCATATTCTCTCTTTTCTTTCCTTCCCCACCTTGGCCTTCTGGTAAAAAGGAGGGATGGCACCAGGATGCTTGGGAGCACTTCTCTAAAATGAGCCAAAGGGCAGCCTCTAGAATCAAAATGTATTTAAAGTATTTATTGCACTCTAACTAAAAATAGTACGTGTCTTTTACTCTCTTATTCCCCCTTGCTGTTTAAATATCATTCTGAGGGGTAGAATGGAACTATTTTTAGTTTTCACACTATTTAGCTTTTTGACATTGATAATGCCAATTTAAGTTGTTGACTTCATTATAACTTAAAATTACTCTCTGTATATCTTACCTTTTTTTTTTTTTTTTTTTTTTGATGATTGCTTGTTTGAAAACGAGAGACATGCTGATATATTTACACTTGAATCTGTGTTGGTAAAAATGTTTTGCTGTGCGGTAGGGCTTATTTTGTTATCGCTGTCTAACAAATAATGGAGTAACTGTGTGTTTTGACCAGTTTGTAAGTAAAGGTCAATTTCATGCTTATGGTAATTAGCTTACTTATTCTAGACTTTTGGCTAATTCTGGTAATTTCCCGTGAAACAGTATATTTAGCAGAAAGGGAATTCATTCTTAAGCACAGTGGTTTTTTTCCTTTGCATTGGAGACTTTAATTTTAAAAGTGCTTTATGTCTGTCTTTTAAGCAAAAACCCCGAAAAGGCAATGAAAAATGGCAAAGTTCACCTTAAGGATGGACGAATAATGAATTATTTGAAGGAAGAGATGAGAAAAGGCCTGCGCGGTGGAGGGAAGGGAAAAGTTCAGTCACTGTGAACTGACACATCTTAGGGAAGGCTCACTTTGGCTTCTGGAATGAAATGTGCCACAAAGCCCTACTTTTGCAGCTTCTGGGAAAAGGGTGTTTCTGTTTTTGGTAGCGAGAAGATTAAACATTACTTTGAAAGAACCTGTCTTTAGACCCCTATACTTACGGTCTTGATTTCCTTTTAGACCCCAACTGTAAACTTGAAGACAAGACTGAAGATGGGGAGGCAGTAGACTGTAAGAAAAGGCTGGAAGACGGAGAGGAGCTGGAAGACGAAGCTGTGCACAGCTGTGACAGCTGCCTCCAGGTGTTTGAATCACTGAGCGATATCACAGAACACAAGATTAATCAATGTCAGTTGACAGGTAAACAATACTTATCACTTCTTGTCTTTGCACACCATTCTATTTTTGATTGTTTCAGGCGTACTGTTTTTTTTCCCTCTTCCAATAGTTTTACTCCCATACTTGAACATGTAGGGAAGTCTAGAAGTGCTTTGGAAAGAATTCTAAGATGGTGGTTTATGGCAAACTCAGTGTCACAGTCCTTAGATTATGAATTGTACCTAGATTTTTAATTTAATTTAATTTATTTTTTATTTAAAAACATTTTTTTTAAATGTTTTATTTATTTCTAGGAGAGAGAGAGAAAGAGAGAGAGAGAGAGAGAGACAGCGAGACAGCGTGAGCAGGGGAGGGTCAGAGAGAGAGGGAGTCACAGACTGAAACAGGCTCCAGGCTCTGAGCTGGCAGTCAGCACAGAGCCCGACGCGGGGCTCGAACCCACGAACCGCGAGATCATGACCTAAGCGAAGGTCGGACGCTTAACCGACTAAGCCACCCAGGTGCCCCTAAAAAATTTTTTTAACGTTTAGTTATTTTGGAGAGACAGAGAGAGACAGAATGCAGCAGGGGAGGGGCAGAGAGAGAGAGAGGGAGACACAGCCGAAGTCGGATGCTCAGCCACCCAGGTGCCCCTGTACATAGATTTTTAAAAAAATGCTTATTTATTTTTGAGAGAGAGAGGGAGAGAGCACACATGCTGGGGAGGGGCAGAGAGAGAGGGAGACACAGAATCTGAAGCAGGCTCCAGACACTGAGCTGTCAGCACAGAGCTCAACGCGGGGCTCGAATTTATAAGCTATGACATGACTTGAGCCGAAGTCAGATGCTCAACTGACTGAGCCACCTAGGGGCCCTGAATTGTACCTAGATTTTAATAGCTAACAGGTACATTTTTTTTTTTTTTCTACTAACTATAGTGATGCCATGCAGGTCCAGAATCTAACATGATTATTAAAATAAAGTTAAAAAAAAGAAGAACCCTTTGAATATGTTTTCAGAGAAACTAAGCATGGATTAATTTATTTTGGTTTAAATACCACTTCCTCAAGGGAACTTTCCTTGATGCCTCTCTGCCTGAGTTGAGTGCCTTTTTTTGTGTTCGCATGAAGTCCTTTGCCTGTTCCTGCATCTCACAGTTCCCACTGCATGTGTTCACATCTCCCTGTCCCTCTGGAGACTGCGAACGCATGGATGGCAGGAACTGTGTCGTCTTTGTCACTGTATTCTCTGAGCCTGGGACAGTGCCTGGCCCACAGTGCGTTCCCACTAAGGTGTGGACACTGTTCTGCGATGCAGTCGATAGGAAAAATCCAATTTAAAGTGACAGGAAGCATGATGTGTTCAATTTGATTGTTGAATACAACTAAAACTCAGTTTGTCAGATTTCTCCTCTTTAAAAACATATTCTACAAGAATGGACTATATCAGCCTGAGTGGGACATTTTAGGCAGGTGTTTTTGTTTTAGATTCATGTCATTTTTCTCTTGCTATTGGAAGCTGACATTCTATGGCTCTGTATGTGTTTGTAACTCTCTCTCTCTCTCTCTCTCTTAGTTTCCCAGCACAAATCTTTCTTCAGTTAACCATGGGTGGGAAATGTATTTATTTAAACAAGTGATTCTCCAACTGTTTTCCATACAATATTGATATTTTTGGTAAAATTTTAAAAGGTGTTCCATTTTAGCCAGGTTTTCTGAACAGATTTTTGTGGAAATGTTGGATTAAATCCAATTAAATAGGCTTCTTTATTAAAGTGCACTGTGGCTTTTCAAGAAGGAACTATAGTAAATAAGTTTAGGCCGTAGAATCTTATTTCTTTCAGAAAACCCTGTACTCTTTATTGGGTCTTAAGTTTGGGCATTGATGTCGCACTTATAAACATTGGCCATACACATAATTTTTTGAGGGTTTTAGGATTTTTGGTAACTTTGATTTTGTTACAGTTCCAAACTAATGGAAAATTACAAAAATAATGCATAGAATGCCCATGCATTATTTACCCGATTCACTGATTCAGTGATAAGTTACATTCTACCCCATTTACTTTGTTATTATCTTTCTCTTTCATTGATTTTTTTCTTAATCATTTGAGAGAGGATTGGTGACATCACACCCATCTAAATATAACTTACGTATTTCCTGAGAACAAATATTCTCTAAGATGGCCACAGCATACTTATCAAAATCAGGAAAGTTAATATTTGAATACCATGGAACACTATTATCTAATCTGTGATGAAAATTTAAATTTGAATAGTTGTTTCAATAATGTCCTTTATAACTCTTTTTTCTTGTTTGGGATTTAGGATCATGCACAACATTTATTTGTCGTGTCTTTTTTGTTTCCTTTCACCTGGAATGATCTCTCAGACTTTTTTTGTCTTTCTTGACCATGACATTTTTGAAGAGTATCTGTCGGCTACTTTATAGAATGCCCACCTGTGTTAGGGTTTGTGTGATGTTTCCTTATGATTAAATTCAACTTCTAGAATTCTGTGATAGGAACACTGCCCACATGGTGTTGAGCTCTTCTCAGTGCATTTAGTGTGCAAGCATGTGATGCTGGTTTGTCCTGATGTTGAGGATGTTAACATTGAATGCTTATTTAATGTGTTGTCCTTAAATAAGTAACTCCAGTGTAAAGTTACTATTTTCCCTTTGTAAGTAATAAGTAACTTGTGGGGAGATGCTTTGACACCATATAAATATCCTCATCCTCACAAAACATCCATTTCAACTCTATAATTTTTGTGGTTATTAATTAGCCTTCTGCCACGATGTCCTTTCTTATTCATTCACTCATTTGTGAATTCATATCACTATGGGCTTTTGGATTTTTATTTTATTCAGTGGCCATAATTCATTTCTGTCATTATTGTGATGCTCAGATTGCCTGAGATTTAGCCAATGGGAATCCCTTCATACTGGATCTTGTGTTGGCTTCATATGCCTTTATCATTATTTGAAGACTTAGTTTCTGCTGCAGACAGATGCCCCAGACTTATCATATTCTTATTCATATCATTATCTTATTCATATCATTATTGTGTGTGCCATTCCACAATCAGCCTTTTTTATGAAGGAGCCCTCATTCCTTTAAGAAGAAAGGTAATTAGAAAGCAAGATATGGCACTAGGTGTGCTCATTGCTATAGGTATATCATGGGTTATAGAGCTTTCCAGCAGACAGAATCAGGAAGCGTATATGCAAATTTAACATACACATAAGAACCATGTGTTCATATTGATGCCGCTAATTCAGTCTAACACTTCAGGTTCTGCCCAGTCTTTTTCCTTTCCATATTTATTACTACATTGGTTAGCAGTAAGAAACCTAGCTTCATCACCCTCAATATACTTACTCATTTGTTTGAACCCGGTATACACATGAAGCCATTTCAAAGTTGCTTACTCATATCATCATGAGAAGCAGATCGACTAACTAGAGTTTCACAGTTTTTTATTATTATTAATCCTATAATTTTAATGTAACATATATGTTACATTACATATATAATTTATATTACATACAGTGAAATTTATAAATCATGTGTACACTTTGATGAATTTTGACAAAATATATATATTCATGTGACCCACATCCCTCTGAAATAACTCCATACATCCTAGAAATTCCTCTTGTACCCCTTTCTGAGCAGTAATGCTCCACCAGAAGTAATTAGCCTTTCAGTTTTTTAGCCATAGTTTAGTTTTGCCTGTTCTAAGACTTCTTATAAGTGGAATTGCACACCTTTTTGAGTTTAGGTTCTTTTTCTTTTAATGTTTATTTTTGAGAGAGAGAGAGAGAGAGAGAACGAGCAGAGGAGGGACAGAGAAAGAGTGAGACACAGAATCTGAAGCGGGCTTCAGGCTCTGAGCTGTCAGCACAGAGCTTGACCTGGGTCTCGAACCCGTGAACCATGAGATCATGACTTGAGCTGAAGTCAAACATTTAGCTGACTGACCAGTTGGGCCCCTTGAGTCCAGCTTCTGTTGTTCCATATATTGTCTGTGAGATTCATTCATGTTGTATATATGAATAATGTGTTCTTTTTTCTTGCTGACTAGTATTCCATAAGATGAAAATATCATCATTTCCATTCTCCCATTGGTAGACATTTTGGTTATATTTTAGGTTTTGGTTTTTATGAATAAAGGTGTTGTGAACCTTCCTATGTAGGTCTTTCTGTGGGCATATGTTTTATTTCTCTTGATTTAATAAGTCGTAGTAGAATTGCTGAGTCATGGGAGAGGGTTGGTGGGATATGTTAAACTGCGTAAAAAACTTCTGAACCTTTTCCCAGAGTGGTTGCACCATTTTACGCTCTTGCCAGCAATGGCTGAGAGTTCCAGTTATACTTTCTTGCTAACATTTGTGTTGTCAGTCTTTTTAATTTTAGGATGCTATTGGGTGTGGATTGGTATTCTTTGTGGATTTATTTGCATTTTGTAGCTCATATACATTTAATTGACTTCATTTAATGCATGTTTTATCTCTTAGAATGCATCATTTTTGGAAAGTTCCATTAAATGCAGACAATTAGTATGATAATGTTTTCAGTGGAATAGCTGGTGATTTAGAAGAAACTTTACTCATGTAGAATTATCACTACTGTTAAAGTAAAGACATAGTGACTTGACTGACATGGCTAGTATATATTTCTGCCAGCAAGAAATCTTACCTTAGGTAAGAGCAGGTTGTTAAGCAAACCCTAAATTCTGTTTAGTGGTTACCTCTTATTGAGTTTCTGCCACATGGTTATCCCTATGTTCAGCTTTATGAAATAGAACAGAAGCAAAAACTATTATTCCTATACAACTTTCTATATTATACAACATATATTCCTTTATATATTATACAACTTTAATATCAGTGCAGAAAATGCTGGATTTTCAGCACATGGTATGGTGGAGTTACTTATGGGTCAAATATTGTTTTTTTTCAAAAATAAGAGAAACTCCGCACTCTAATAAAATACTTGGTTTATTTTGATCTTAAACCTGGTAAAAGTAGGGGAGCTCATCTGTGCTTACATACCACAACATCTTAATCAAAGGTGGGAAAACAGAAGCTTATTTGTGACAATGAAGCACATTTCAGGAAGGGTAGGTCTGCCCAGCCTTGGTCCTGTTTGTTGTTCAGGATGATTTCTCTGGGAGGGTGGAGGATTGATGAGGAAGAGCAAAAGTGGAGGATCAGAGAGAAAAGGCGGGGGGGGGGGGGGGGAGGGACAAAATCAGGAATTATTCACATTTGTTAAAGGTGTTGAAGTTGACACTTGAGTTGGCTAAGGGTACCCTTCAGACTAATCTGAAAAAGATTAAAGATCCTTGGATGTATTTTAATTAAAAAAAGTAATATGATACTTCTACCGTCTTCTTTGATTAAATCATTTTAATGTAAGTTGGGAAGTTCAGCTTTTCTGATTCCCGTTTCCTGCTGCTTCAGTTAACTCTTTTTCTGGTGTTTTCCTCACCCGACCCCCATGGACAAAGTGTTATGTTAGCAAAGTAGGGTATTTCTAGTTTTCTTTTCCCCCTCTTAGTTGACTCTTTCATTGTTCTTTTTTACTCTATCATTTAACTTCATCTAGCCCCATTTGTATCCTTGCTCATTCCCTCTGATTCCTGTCCTTTCCTAAAGACTCTTCATTTTTGTTGTTGTTGTTGTTGTCCATATTTCTCTGCTTTCCTTTGTCTTTGGTTTATAGTTTCTCACTGTTTTCTCTCCTTTTCCCCTTGCTTCTTACGGCTTCCTTTCTATTAACCCTGAAGTCTTTACTTACATGTTTGGGCCTCTCTGGCTAGACTGTTTGGTAAACAATTTACATGAAGATAGGGTAGTGTTCTGGAGGGTTAACTGTAGAGGAGAATTAGGAGGTGAAGAAATCTTAAAACTTGTTGATTTGTAAGATGATGGAAGGCTGAGTTATTCTGTGGTTTGACGCCTATGGGAGTGACTAAGGGTAGTTCCAGTGTCAGAGAACTGGTAGATACCCTACTTTCAGATTCATTCTATCCTGTAACTGAGGGTTTCTTGGTAACTTCAGTCCTTTGGTGACTTTCATCCCCAAGAGTGAGACACATTCCTTGGGGATTCTGCCTAGATGGATACTGATTCACTCTGTATTAAATGTCTTGAAATCCTGGTATAGTTTTGCCAAGTAAGCCCAGACTAGACCCCAGATTTGACTGAGCCTTAGAAGATGAAGTTCACAGATGAGCAAGATGACCAATTCTGGACTCAGATTTGAACATCATCGTGTGGATTAAGTATGCCCCAGATCAGTTTGTGGGTAGATATTAGTAACCTGGACTGAATTCACAGCCAGTAGATCCATCTGGGGACCTAGAGATCTAAGGGATCATACATATAATTCGTGGAGTTCATCACTGAGGGGTGATGGAATGCGGGCACTATTCTGAACAAGAGTCCTGATCTAGAAAACAAAACAATCCCTTAAGGATAGGTAGGCACAAGGTGGCCCTCGTGAAGGTGAGCTTTCTTTTTTGTCTCACGGTGCAGTTTTCTTCTAGTCTGCAATCCAACATGTGGTAAATTATGTATCATCCCCGCTTGAAGGAATAAGGGGGAGGGGGGAAAGAAAAAAAATAAATCCCACTTTTCAATTGTCGTGGTAGATGGAAACCACCTGTCTTGCCCCAGTCTTGCTCTTTTTTTTTCCTGGAGGCTGAGAAGGGAGGGAAATCAACAGTCTAATGCTGTTGGGATTCTGATGCAGAAGACAGATTATCAAAATATATATTTAAAGAAGGAAAAGCACAGAGAACCTCTCATTTTACTAATCTACAAAACCTATCATTTCTTGCCAATTCCCTCAGGGGGTGGGGAAGGCTGGAAGCCAGAGGGGTCTCATCACACTTCTCAACAAAGATTTAATAGCGGGGTGCTATGGGGAAGGCTGAGATTACGGACACTTTGTTATGCTTACGAAACTGAGTACGAACTAGCATTGTAAATCATCAAAACTAAGCTACACTTAACAGGATAAATGTGTAAAGTGCATTTGGTAATGCTGTATGCTTGTTATTCTGAGTCATTTTGTCTCTTCTTTCCTGCTAATTTGCAAATTTGAGTTGTCTGTTAAGTGTTCTTTCACATCATTAATGTGAATTGCCTGGGTGTAAATGCAGAAAAACGAAAGAGCATTGTATTAGTTCTTAATCGGCTGGCACACCATACAATCGGTAAGATGGTGACTAGAGAGAAGTGTGAGAGCACGGCTGTCGCACTTTGGGGTAACATGCGTGTAGACCAGATTGATAACACCCTCGCCTTATATGTGGCTCCTTTGCAAATATTTTTACAGACTCTCATTTGGGGAAAAGGAACTGAACTGAGTGCTGTGCATCAGATAAAATAACATGTTCACTTCATTTGATTTGAAAAGTTATGAGACGTCTTGGAAACTTTAATAGGTTTTGTGAGCTAAAGACTTTTCGACTTGTTTTTTTCCCGACACGTTTTTTTTTTTTTTAAATGTAAAAGTGATTGTACATGTGTTAGGTTGAGGCAAATTACAGACTGGCTGGTTCCACCCCAAAATCAAGTACTCTAACAGCTAGTTCTGTTGGCACAGGGAATAAGGAAACCGGGTATTTTATGGAATTATGCATTATTTTCATAGAAGCATATCAAAACTGTTTTTAGAAGCTTTTTTTCGGTTTTCCTTTTTAAAGCATTAGTTGTAATAAATTACATGAAATAAGCATGATATTTTAACTTTTTAGTTTATATCATATTTAACTTTTTAGTTTAGTTTTATAGTTTAGTGAGTTTAAGGCATATAGCTTTCATTTGCATATTTCTGTATTAATTTCTATATGGATTCATTATTCATAGTTTGTTATTAATCATTTACATATTAATTAGTTATTTATTTCTATATAATTAGGCTTAAGGCATTGTATGTTTTAGTTTTTTTATTTCTCTCCATTTTGATCAATTCCTTGTTAACGTACTTAAAATATTTTTTTGTCGCTTTTAGCCTACTTTTTCCAAATCCTGTAAGCCCCCACAAATGGAGTTTGATGGCCTCCATCGATTCCATTCCCAGCTCTTTCTCCACATATCTTTTAATTTTTCGACTAATTGTTTCCAAACATTTTAATAAGAAAAAAGTTAGTATGCCTCTTTATCGAACATATTTATCAGTACATTTTGCAGATGCACGTATGGTACAACATTCACAAAAGTAGAAATTGAAAATAAAGTACAGATGAAATACACAGGTATTTAAAATAAATTTATGTTGTTTTATAGGCCTGGTCTAGATTCACTTATTTTAATGATTCATTTCAAATGGCCATGAGAGCGGAAAAACCTCTCTCACAGAAATACCAAAGAGAGAAGGTGTGTTCTTACATTTCTCAGTGAGGTTCGTCATTAGCAATGGTGGACGTAAGCCCCCATTTCAAATAACTTGCCTGATAATCTCAATTTTGTTTTGCCAGACTTTGGTCAGTTCTGATTAAATTGTTTTCCTCCTTGACACAGTGGCTGACAAAGAGCTTTTACTCTGAGTGGAAGGGCCACATTGGCCATTTTCTTGCTGATGACTTGTGCTCGCGGCTGTCAGTATACTGTTTTCCTTGTACAAAACTTTAAAAATCACTTGTCAAAATTTGAAGATTTTGTGTGAATTATATCAGTTGACATTAAAGATGATCTGTGAGTCTGTTTTACTGGACATGAAAGACTGCATTATTTTGAGGTGTGGGAAGGTGTCCTGGAAAAGCAAGGGCACCCAGGCTGATGGGGATACTATTTATCTTCCTGCTCTCTGGAAGCTCTGCTTTGTTTCTGGATGGCTATTTATGGCTAATGTCTGTTCTGACTGGTTTCTAAATAGTCAGAGTATCTGCTCTGTACTAGGATTTGTTCCCTCGATTTCAGAGACTGCTGTTCTCAACTACCATGTAGTGCATCATGGGAAAAACAGCTCGCCAGTCTCTGCTCCTCTCAGTTTCAGATGAAGTGATGGGGCTGAGCGTGTTGTTTTCATAGTCCGGCAGGGCCATGACCAAGTTCTATACATTTACCAGAGAAAAAGCAATCCTCCCTAATTGGTTCCCACCTCTGAGCTGTTGGCTGAATGAGCTTCTTTTTCTGGGTTTGGAGGGAGAGTCAGGTAAGCTATTACCTGCTATGAAAGCTTTCTTAATGCCACCTAGAAGTTTTGATATTAGTACCTAGTCTAGCATTCTCTTCTGGATATATTTGCTTGTGAAATCCTTCATCAAAACATCGGTGTAAAAATAGTCATTTTTGGTCCATTATCTTCTCAATGCTCTTTGAATGCTTTGGTGCATTGTAATTAGGATTTATAAAAGAACTGTACCAATGAGTTATGTTTTCCTATTGTGAATGAGCTATTATGTGTATTAATTTATTAAAATTAAGTAGTAGGAATGTTGACGGGGGCCATTAGGAAATAATTCTATGTATTTTTGATAGGCCTTTTAAAATTGGTGTTTTTATTCTCAGCCTGCCTTAATAAGTTGTAAATCACAAGAAAACTACTGATTATGAGGGGAGAGTTCCTGAAGGATGAAACTCCTAGAAACAGAAAATAAATGGGTGCATTCACTTTATTTTCTACCAGTAGAACCTAAGTGGAGGATGTCACGTATTAGCTATATTTGCAAATTACCTGCGCCTTGATTAATTTGAGGTTTTTGAAATTAGCATTTTGAAATGACTATAATCCAAGAAAAAAATTAGCGTTATTTGTCTGTGTGGAAAAAATTGTTACCTCTCGATGCCTTGTGAAACCACAACCGTTTTAGGTAAGTGGTTTTGCCTTAGTTGTATAATTGATAATGAATATATAATCATCTGATTCTGTGGTTTCAGGATTTATTTGCCAAAAATTGTAAATAAAATGTCAAGAACACAGTCCGTGGGAGAGTATCTTCAAGAATCTCCACTGCGTCCTTGATGGTCATTGATGGTAATTAAAGCTGTCAGTTTGTCCCTGTGGAGAAGTGTAAAAATTATAAATGAAGGGCTGTACTTGGGATGTGGAAACAGTGGGGCCTCTTTTGTGGGGAAGATGAATTAAAAGAGATCAACTATTTCCTAGGCCCTATGCAGCCATTCAGCCTGTCTTACAAGCAGGGCAATGCGTGGCAATTTGGATACAGTTGTGAGCACACAAGGAGTGTGCCACGTGTAACCTAGTCTTAGATGTGAAATTTAACACAATACAACTTAAGATATTGGAGTTTTACATTTTGCATGATTGGACTTGATTTTTTTTTTTTTTTTTTACATTACTTAGGATGCTTGTGACCAGTATCTACTTCCTTTAAAGGGTAGTGAGTTGCTAAAGAAGTATTAAAAGTAGACTGTTTCCCCATTCTTTCTCTTTGTGCTACTTTGGCTGGGGATCTTGTCTTTGGGGAATGGCCGCCATGTCACGGAGATCTATGACCTCTTAATAGGCCTTGGGAGGGGAAGGCAGGAATCATTCTACACTGTGCCTCAGGGCTTAGTTCCTTTAAACTTCAAGGAATTGGACTGGAACTCTTCACTCCTTCTTTCTTTCAGCTTTACCTTCGGGGGAAATTGATCGATTAGAGGTGATTATTCCACAAACTCTGAACCCTTTTCCCCTCTTTGTTCCAACTGGAGCTTCTCAAAGTTTAAAGGGATTGTGTCTCCTGGGTGAATTGTAGAATGAATTTAAGTAGATTATTGGGTAGAACCCTTTGAACACACATTAAAAGTGCTTAAAAAATATATTTGGAGCACAAGGAAATATTTGAAGCCAAAGGATAAAGAAACATTTGTTTCAATACTGATTATAATGTAATTATATGGGATTTTTTGAGCAAATGATTAGCTTAAGTTAGACTATAGAAGCATAGTAGTGCTTCAAACCAAGAAAAACAAGAAGATCAGTGCAACAAATGGACAGATGTGCAAAATCTGGATGGCGTGAGACCCTCATGGGACCGAGGACATCCATAAATGACTAGTTTTATATATGTTCTCTATTAGGCACAGCAAGATTCTACTAATTGATGGCTTTTAGATTTTTCTAACTTCTTTGTTTAACAACCACAAAATAATATATATGTCATTTTTTTAATTTGCACACATGCTTGCATGATAGATTTGTCTTATGGACACTGTGGACCTCGTTTGAATTGTATTTAATGACCACATCAATTTAATTTTTCCTTCTTTAAAAAAATCTAATTCTTTACCTCTACCTACCCACAGAGCAGTATTAGCTCCCCCTGGTGACTAAATAAAAATGTGGACAAGAATGATTGGGGTAATGAGCTTCATTAACTTTAATCTCTAAATGAGTAATTACTATTAAGATGCATACAGTAGGCATGCACACTGAACTGTTTTCCAAGTAAAAATTCTAATTAGTTCTGAGAAATGTCCATTTTCATATCAAGATCTACATAATGAAGGCTGGTCTATCTTATGTGGCTTTCCTTGGAGTTGTGCCCATTTTAATGACCCCAGAGCTCTTGGTTTTCTGATGCGGGAGATACTGGAACAGAGGGTAAATATTCAGATTTTCTGTACACCAGGAGCTCATTACAAACAGAGACAGTAAAAGCAGCTACCAATTTACCTATCTCTATCATTCTTACAAAATAGACTTTATATAGAAAAAGTTATCATTGTTAGAATGACTTAAAATACATATCCTTTTAGAAAAACACTGTTATACATTCAAACACTAAGATGTATTTTTTTGTTGTTGTTGTATCAAGAAAACATTTTTTTCCATTTAACTGATGAATTATTTAAGGTGTATATTTTTATTAGTGAGGTTGACTTTCAGCTTAACTTGTATAGTTTAATTTATAAAAAAAAATCCTCCATCATAATTAAATTATCAGTTGACAGTTGAGAATGCTTTTGTAATCTTTTTGAAAAGGAATCTGTCTAATCTGTCATGGACTTATTATTTCCCATATGTAATTTTATTTTCTATGCAAAGTATTTGCTTTTCACGTTTTTCATATGGTTATCAGAAAGCAGTGTTCTGTGACTCCACGATCTGGTTTAATATTTTATATTAAATATTACACATTATGCATTAATTAAAATTTTTTTAAAAATATTTTTATTTATTTCTAGGAGAGACAGAGAGAGAGAGAGAGACAGCGTGAGCAGGGGAGGATCAGAGAGAGAGGGAGATACAGACTCTGAAATAGGCTCCAGGCTCTGAGCTGGCAGTCAGCACAGAGCCCTATGCGGGGCTCGAACCCACGAACCGCGAGATCATGACCTAAGCGAAAGTCGGACGCTTAACCAAGCCACCCAGGCGCCCCGCATTAATTAAAATTTTTTAATGTTTATTTTTGAGAGACAGAGAGACAGAGCGTGAAAGGGGAGGGGCAGAGAGAGGAGACATAGAATCTGAAGCAGGCTTCAGGCTCTGAGCTGTCAGCACAGATCCCTACGCGGACCTCGTACTCACGAACCGCGAGATCATGATCTGAGCCGAAGTTGAACGCTTAACCGACTGAGCCACCCAGGCGCCCCTATTATCATGCATTCAAAAGGAAAGATTTGAAATTTTATCCAGAGCGAGTAGTAGAATTGTTCTTTTGCTCCTCCTATTCTTCTGAAAAATTCTCCCTATAATTTAATGCCCTCCCCTTGCCCCCCCACTATTCTTTTGCTTTTCTTCCCTTCCCAGGACTTTATTTTTAGGGCACGATCCCTTAGCCTCTGGGTTTGTATTTTCCTTTTGTTTTTCCGAGGTACCTGTGTATATTGGGAGAAAGCATACAGTCTTCTAAATGTGAACATTTCTTCTCAATATGCGAGGTATCATCTTCTTTGGGTTGTGGAAATGTACTGAAAACATTCTTTGGCTATTTTGTCCTTTGACCTAGAGTAATGGTATGGTTATCCAGCAGCGTGGCTGAACGCAGCCCTTCTCACTTGAGTTTATTTCTCCCTCTCCCCATTGCTTCCTTTCTCAAGCAAGCTGCTTGCCCTTTGCAGTTCATTTGTCTCAGTCTTAACAAAAAAAACAAGCGACTTAACTTTTGCATGTAGTCACTCATAGGTAGAGCTTGAGTTGATGCCTCACAACTAAACAGTGAAAAGCTTTCTTCTTGTGAACACTGGTTTAAAACGGACACATTTTTATTAACACAAATATTATTATATTGATTAGATCCTATAGTGTGGTTTAGTGTAATGAAAAGTATGTGGCATCATTTCTTGTTATACTGAGAAGACTGTGCAGAGACAATGAAATGAATAGCCCGTCTTCCCAAATACTACTGTTCATTTGTCAGTAACATTCAGCTCAATAAATGACTATCAAGGCCCTACTCTTTGTCCAGTAAGTACTGGAAATACAGGGTCCAGGATCTTCTGGGAGAAAAATGATGGAGAGTGGCTTATTGAGCCCAGCCTGGAGGTTTAGGGACAGCTTCCTGGAGCACATGATGATGTTAGTGTTGAGACGAGTTAGCTAGGTGAAGAAAGGTGGGGAGAGGAACATTTCAGGCAGAGAAAAGAGAAAGAAGAGTAAGGGAGAAACAAGGGACAGAATAATACCTGCTTGGACACATTCGAATAAGAGGAAAAGTGTAAGAGGGGGAATTAGTGAGGTAATAAGTTACTCTAAAACTTTTTGACTTAAAACCAGAATCTTAAAGTTTATGGAGGTGAGGAATTTTGGAGCAGCTTACTTGGGAGATTCTGGTTCAGCGTCTCTGATAGGGTCGTAGTCAAGGGGTTGGCCAGGGCTACGACCATTTGAATGTTTGAGTGGGGTTGGAGGATCTCCTTCTGAGCTCAGTCACATAGCTACTGATTGGACACCTCAGGTCTTCACCACATGGGCTTCTCTAGAGGGTAGCTCACGATATGGCAGCCGACTTTCCTCAGGATGAGAACTCTGAGGAGAAGGAGAGGGAGAGGCAAGGATATGGAAGTTCAATGTCTTTTATGACTTACTCTTGGGAATGGCATACTATTAAGGCTGCTGTATTCTATTATGGATCACACAGACTAACAGACTAATTCTAGTATGATATGAGAGAGAATTATTATACAAAGGCATCTATACCAGGAGTTGGGGATCTTTGGGGGCCATCTTGAAGGTTGCTTGTTACAATGAACCAGGAAGGGAAGGTAGGGTCTGGCCATGGAGGGAGGGTGCTAAGCTAAGAACTCAAATTTGGTTCTCTGGCCTGTGCTTCTTATAGTGTTCTGAGGAATCCTGCAGGCATCAGCCAGGGAGGCATGGAAGTAGGGATTGAGTTAGCAGGAGCCCTCCATTCCCAGAACAGCCCTGGCTGGAATTCCTTGATGTACTGGTGGATATTCCAGTAAGATTTTATTTGACTATTGGATTTAGAAGCTTAAGAATGTTTGATGATTACAGTTTTAGGCAGTGGGTAGCTATTGAAGGTTTTCTGCAGGAGAACATCTCTTCAGGTTGGATGGCACGTGGCGGGTAGATTAGAGAAGAATTAGCAGCTCTTGTGATAGCACTGTGAAGAAAAGATGGGGCCCACATCAGTGCAGTGGGCACAGGGGTGGAGAGGAGGCTCAAATTCAATAACTATTGTGAAGGTAGACATCATCCAGATGTAGTGAGTGCCTCATTGTGGGACATAAGAACCAGGAAAAGATCTAGATCGAGCCCCATGTCTCTGAAATCCTCAGGTGCATTGGGTGACCATCACCTGGCCTCAGAGATGGGAGAGAAGCAGGTTTGGCAAGTTCACTTTCGCTTATGTTAAATTTGAGATAGTTTTCTGGCCAACTTGGTTAACATAGCAGTTGCGTGTGTAGACCTGAAACCAAAGGTAGGCATCTGGCCACTTAGGGTGCTTCCTGTTTCTTTGAGTTGTGGTTTAGCCTTCCCTTTGTCAATTACCTAAATTTCTCCCCCCACCCTCCCCCCATTTCTGTGACACTGTTTCTGATCCAGCTTCCCCTCCCCCCATTTTAATAATGGAGAACCTCCTCCCCTTAGGTGGGTCACTACTCACACTTGGGCTGCTGGATAGAAGGCCCCTTACAGCTGGTGCTGTTGCCGCGAGTGGGAGGGGACACCCTGAAAAAGCAAGACATATGAAAAGCTTTAAGGCTGACTAGCGTTCTTTCTTTCAAGATGAGGAATTTTGACATCCAGGATTTAATGCCTTCTTGAAATCCAGCAAATGGATGCTAAGAAAGGTGCTTTATTCTCAAAGGATTAGAGCAGTGGGTTTTCTTTTTAGAAATAGATCCTAAGGTTTATCTCTATAGGAAAATCTTACTACTTAGGGGTTTTGGTTATGCCCACCAGCACTCCCCCTCCCCCCCTTCAAAAAAATTACCAGGCAGATTTAATTTTACCGTTCATTTTTTGGAATCTGTGGCTATCTTGTGAATCTTCACAGACTGCTTTTAGGCTTGATTTTTAGACTTGCAGTTCCCAATCATCTCCCTGAGCATTATTTTCATTAAAAATTCCATTAGCTTTAAAAAAAAAATCAATGTAATCATTCAGTAGTAATTAATTCTTACCAATCGTTGAAAGGAAAGATGAATTAACAAAACTTCAAGATGTTAAAATGAGTAAAAAAGAGTCGTGTGGTTAATGGGACTAGTAGAGATGTCAGTATAATGGATAGAGGGGTGGGCTCTGGCAGCTGGCCAACCACAATGCAAATCTCACTTCTCCAGAAGCTAGCTGTGTGGCCTTAGGCACATAACTTACATTTTTAATCTAAAATTTCTTTATCTGTAAAGTGGGGGCAATAATAAAAAGGTAATAACATTGCCTGCCTCCTAGGGTTGTGGTGATTAAATGAGATAATAGATGTATCATTCCGGTAAGGTGCTTGGCACACAGTGAGTGCTCACTATAAACATAATTATTAGTATTAATATTATCAAAGGTGATAATGATTCCTTTCAGAATAACTCACATGAGTCAGATTCTAGATTTGAATGCCTTCCAGAATCCTGAGAGGTTTTGAAAGAGTTAGTATGAGTTAATACTTGGCATTCAGTGTTAAATTCTCCCCCTTTTAAAATTAAAAAGGGAATAATGTGGGATTGGTGTTGGGGGAAAGGGGCAATTGAAGGGAATAAGAATTAGTTTAATTAAGCGTGTTTATCACCATTCCAGTAAGACCTTAATGTTTAGATTTATATAGAATAGGGGACATCATATTTTGAGAATAAAGAAGAGAGGCCCTGTATCTATATAACACTTTATTCTATACAAAATATTAAAAACTAAAGCCCTGACATAAACTTTTGGCCTGTACTCTGGTGCATGTAAGTATAAGAAGACAGTTGTGCAATGGATAGCATTGAAAAATGTTATAGCTTATTTATTTATTTAATTTATTATTTATTCCCATGCATCTTTTAGAATGTTTTAAAAATAATCCTCCTTGTTTTTGTGAATTCACTCAAAATTTATAAAATATTAATTTTAGCTTAGTATAATTAAAAGTATTCATACCTTGTTTTTTGTAGCATCATAAAATTGGCCTAGCAGTCATAGAGATTCAGGTGATCAGTGGTTTGGAAAATCATCTGGTCGAAGTGCTTTCCTTTAAATCTGGGAGACTCATACTTTTGTTTTCTAGGGGGATAGAGCCTGAAGAAATGCATTTGTGCAACAAATGACCCTAAGACAGTTGACTTTTGCAGTGTACCACACGTATTAAAGCAGTGTACTTAACATGTACGCGTTAGTGAGCTTTTAGTATATTCACATTTTCTGCTATGCATTGTGAAGGTACAAAGAAATACGAGTCATGATCCTGACTGCAAAGGATCTTATTGTGTACTCAGGGAACACAACTCATGTACCTGAAAACCTGAATGCAACAGTATAGCATTAAATGCCAAGATTTCTAATATGAGCAGTAAGTTCCATAATGGGTTTTTTTTTTTTTTTGTATTTATTTATTTTAGGGGAGAGCATAAGCAGGGGAGGGGCAGGGAGAGGTAGGGACAGAGGATCTAAAGAAGGCTCTGTGCTGACAGGCTGATAGTAGCAAGTCTCATGTGGGACTCGAACTACAAATCATGGGATGATGACCTGAGCCGAAGTTGCTGTTCAACCAGCTGAGCCACCCAGGTGCCTCAAGTTCAGTAATGTTTAAAGAAGGGGGCGGCAAGTGTACATGAGCTGGTTAGAGAGGCCTTGTGGCAATGACCACAGGTGAATACACCCGGGCAGATCATTAGGAAATGAATAGGAGCAGGGACGGTCTGGGATGTGAGGGCGAGATGAAGCATCTCAGGTAGGGAACTGTAGATGGGTAAAGTACTTCGAGTTAACATTTCTGTATCTCAGCGATGAACCATGGGAATCTACCCCCAAAACCAAGAGCATACTTTACACACTCTATATGTCAGCCAACTTGACCATAAATTATATTAAATTTTTTTTTTGTATCTCATCTAGAAAATAATTTCATAAGCAGCAGCATTGTGTCACGTCAAGTTGCAGCACTCCTGGAGTATTCGAGTTCAAACAGAGTGCAGGGCTTGTGAAAAGGGCTCAACAAAGTACCAAAACAAAGTAACCATGAGGTTAGTTACTAACCAGGAAAAATCTGTTTCTATATTAGGTTGTCCTAAGAGTAGTTTGAAAATCAAGTAGGATAGAATCTGAATAATTGCTGAGGTGACTTGGGTTATGGAACCGTTTTAGAATACTCCTTTAAAATAGCTTAACCAGTATGGACTATCGTATGAAGTTTCTTAATTCATTAAAAATGTATTGAGCCTGTCTCCAGGTGACTACATTTGATAGTAGGATCTTTTGCCTTAATGCTTTTGTTAAAATGTCATGAAGTGTCTTCAGACTTAATTTTCACTTAAGTTTTATTCTTATTATGCTGTGAGCCTTTGGTGCTTATCAAATGTAAATTTTCTCCAGTGAAGGAAGAAATTACTAGCACAGCTATTAATAGATTAATGAAAAGTCTTATTGCTTCTTAAAATTTATATTTTCATGGTGATTGACAATCGCTAATTAGTTAATCCTCTGCCTGTGCTCATGAGGTAGGTCAATATTATCTCCATTATAAAATGAGAGATTGAGAAATCAGAATCTTCAGTGATTTCCTCAACAACCTAGTTCTTTATTGACATGACAAAAATTGAATTTACTCTTAAACATTTTTTTTAAGTTAACGAAATATCTTTGGGTTGAACTGTTGATCACTGGAGACATCTTTTCCTTTCACTGTCCAACTAAAAAGCCATTCATATCAAGTGGCATCTAAGATTGAAAGTAGACTTTGGACAAATTGAAAGCTATATGATTATATATAACAGAAAACCCCCAACCAACTGCAGCCTAAATTAGAAAGAAGTCTATGTCTTGCTTGTATGTGAGAATTCTGGAGCTAAGTGGTCCAGAGCTGGTTTTCTTTGTTGGTGCTCTGCTCCTAGCCCATGGCTGCTATTGTTGAGGGCCGTGCTGGCTGTTGGACTTCATGCCATTATGGCCAGTTGGAGGTTAGGAAAAGAGGGAAGACGGAAGACCTCACACGGCCTTTCTTGTCTAAGTTGGTTCTTTTTAAACAGCCATTCAACAAGTTCCATCCATAATTCCACTCACATCTCAATGGAATGAAAGAATGGACTTTTAGGCAGGTGACTGACAGTCTCTCACACAATTAGCATTTTTGAACATTTGAATTTTGTGTTATTTTGTATTGCTAGTGATATTTCTCTTTTCCAATAGCATGTATAATTTAGATTACTCGCTAAAACCTAAGGGCCCTTTAGATTCCCACTATGGACAGAACCTTTTTCTCTGGTTGATAACCTCCATTCTTGAATTGTTTCGCAGATAGCACATCTGATTTTCCAACGGAGAAACTGTTTTCAAATCCAGGGCAGAATTGCAGTCTAAGACTCTGTGCTTTGTCCACCTTGGTTCTCTGTTTCGAATGTCAGTAGTCCTAGACAGAAAAATAAGGAGACCTACCTTTATTTGAGCAGAATACTTAATACAGCCACGGCAGTCATGTTATGGACATAGAACCCGAGGGAATGTGTTTGGGGCCATGGTATAGCCCATGGAACTTCTGTGTACCTGGCCAGCCTCAACACCATCCTGTTTCACCCTAGAAACTATATTTTTTATAGTTTATTAAAAACTATATTTTTCATGAAAGCATCACACAATTTGCTTCATTCTGTGGGTGTCCTGGGACATGGAGCTCAATTAAATGAAAGGCATGTCGCACACCTGTTTTGGGGATGAGATCTATTACGTAGGCATGACTAGCGTGCCATTGCTAGCTTGAGACATGGAGCTGCCTAGACCGTCTGCCAAAGCTAAGCAGCTGGGGTGAGGCACGCCTTTGTCAGTGTACATACGCTACATGCCTCCCAGTGCTGCCATGCACACTTCTCTCCCACCGTTCTTCCTCTCCAAGGCCTTCCCCAGCATCTACAAACAAACAGGTGGTATATATAAAAAAAAAAAAAACACTAGATAATCTATACAAATGGAGGGACTGTGGAAGACGGAAGTTTCCCATTTGGCGTCGAACAACAGTCATGCAAGGTTAGAGCCAATAAAGACCAGTGGAGTTCACCTGGCTCAACTCCCTTTTTATGGAAAAGAAAACCCAGACTCACTGTCACCTAGCAATTTACTGGGCCTGCTATGACTTGGGACATTGAAGTTCTGACTCCAAGTCCAGTGTTGGTTTTGCTATATGAGTTATTTCAACAAAGCGAAGTGCGTAATGAATCACACCATAAGCCATTGCCCCAGAGCATATTTCAGGTCAGATAACTGCTCGTTGGAATGCTAGTGTCCTTGCATTCTTCCGGTGGGCACTTTTTACTCTGTAAGTTGTACCAGATATTTATCTGTAAGTGGATGGAATCTCTAAACCTCCCTGCCTCCCCACCTCCATCTCATTTGAATATTTCCCCAATCCCTAGCTGCTACCCCATTCTTTGGGAACGTGCCGAAAGGAAAGCCTGCCGGTCCCTGCTAAGGAAGACTCCTGCCCACTGAGGGCTTGGACCAGCCACACGAGGATTGCCTGGTTTCCCTCAGATGGACAGGTCATGAGCTGTTTCGGGTCACCATTTTGGCATGAAATTGGGCTTGGTGGCCCTCTCGGCACGCTCCTTGGTGTTGTTATGGAAGACACTTCTGTGTAGGGGGTGATGCTTGATGAGTCAAAAACGATCAGCTGCCTGTCGAGTGTCTTCAGTTGTAGATGATTCTGTGTCTTATGGGCGGAAGTTACAGAAGGGCGATGGGCCCCTTTTCTGTTGCTTCTCCTTTCTCTTTAGTTGCCACACCACGTTCTACCTGTGCTGCCCACGTTCTTGTCAGATTCTCTGCTCCACTGGATATTTTTAGATTCCTCTAACCCTGTATGAGACCCCTTTCCAGTTTTTAATAAATCCCCAATGTGCCCCTTGTGTATATCTGAGAAACTCCATAAAACCGGGTATAGAAAAAGTAAGTTCCACCTGCCAGTGGCTCCTTTTGCTAATTGGAAAAATTGTGGGTGCTTTCAAAATAAAAACAAGTTTATAGACATCTTTATATTATAGCTGTTACATTTTTAGAAAATTAAAAAGTAGGTTGTGTCATAGGCAGCCCTTACCCTCCTTTGTGCTTGCGATGTTCAGGAGGGACATAAATGGCTCTTACTATTGTTTGATGCCTTCCAATTATTAATATGTATACATCTTAAGAGTGGGGAAATGCTTGAAGAATCAAAGAGAAGAGGAAAGCAGAAAGTTTTGTAAGGAGTATACCTCTTTTTTTTTTTATATCTTTGCTGGAATTAAAGTTAAATATTTATAAATGTTTTTGAGGAGCTTTAATATTTTTGTTATATTTTTATTATAACGTTTAAAGCTGGCAATAGCTCCTTCATTTAAATTTGGTTTGGTGAGATTTTTATGATCTTTCTAATACATCCAAAATTTAAAAAAAAATTGTTTATTTTTGAGAGAGAAGGACCGAGAGAGAGAGAGAGAGAGAGAGAGAGAGAGGTCATGAGTGAGGGA
Organism: Hyaena hyaena; assembly: GCF_003009895.1. Lineage (NCBI taxonomy): Eukaryota > Metazoa > Chordata > Mammalia > Carnivora > Hyaenidae > Hyaena > Hyaena hyaena. The sequence continues at coordinate 1,978,560 of NW_024080646.1, forward strand.
GGGACAGAGAGAGAGGGAGACACAGAATACCAAGCAGATTCCAGACTCTGAGCTGTCAGCACAGAGGCAGACATGGGGCTCGAACTCACGAATCGCAAGATCATGACCTGAGGCAAAGTCAGCCCTGTACCGACTGAGCCACCCAGATGCCCTTCAAAACATTTTTTAAACTTTATTTATTTTGTGAAAGAGAGAGAGAGTGTGAGTGAACATGGGAGAGGGGCAGAGAGAGAGGGAGACAGAGGATCCCAAGAAGGCTCCATGGTGTTAGTGCACAGCCCAATGCGGGGCTTGAACTCACAAACCATGAGATCATGACCTGAGCCGAAGTCGGAGGCTGAGACGAAATAGGAGGCTTAACTGACTGAGCCACCCAGGTGCCCCCAAAACTTTTAATAATAGATATAAAGATGTACCAAAATGAGAATGTTCTCTTGTTTATACATTATTAAATCAAAATATCTACTTTCAAAATAACCATTCCTATTATGTTTCCATATCATTTGTGTATGTTTGTTTAAATCAGCTTATCATTATGTTGATATAATAAAATATAGAATGTTTTAATTATTACTGGATAATGAAGCATCATAAAAGTTAGTAGCTTAAAAATGGTAACAATTTAGAGGCACCTGGGTGGCTCTGACTCTTGGGTTCAGCTCAGGTCATGATCTCACAGTTTTGTGAATTCAGGCCCCACATTGGGCTCTGCGCAGACGGCTTGGAGTCTGCTTGGAATTCTCTCTCACTCCCTCTCTCTCTGCCCATCCCCTGATAGCACTGTCCCTGTTTCTCTCAAAATAAATAAACTTTAAAAAATGATAACAATTTATTACTTTTCATGATCTTTGGGTTGACTAATTGGATATTCTGCTTTTCATGAGGTTGACCTGGAGGTCTTATGTAGCTGGTGCTGACACCACCTTGGAGCTCAGCTGAGGCTTGGTTGAACCTTGGTTGTCTTTCTGGTAGGCGTCTCCACGTGGTGGCTTTGGTAGCTCAAGGCATGGGCCTGGCTCTGACTTCTAAGAAGGAGTGCCCCAAGGTCTAAATTGCAACACCTTAGTGCCAGGCTCAGTCCAGTGCAGATTCACGTGGAGGGGAAATCAACTCCAGTCTTTGATGATGGAGTAGGAAGGTCACACACACTGCAATAGAGCACGTGGGATGTATGTGTTATTGTTATTCCCATCTTGGGAAGCACAGTCTACCGCAGAAATCCAAGTCCTTCTGATTACCATTTATTTCCTCCAAGTCTGTCCTGCGGTTTTAATTGATCTGATGCTACTACGTGAGAGCTAGGAAGCAACAAATTACTGTAGCCTTTTTGTTCCCTTGTAGCATTGGTCGTTAATGTCCTAATTCTACTCTCATATGTCATTAAAAATCCTCATTTATTGGAGACGCATTAGTCAAATATAGTGGTTTCTCACCCTGAGCAGTATTGGGAGTTGCTTCATGAAAACCTTAGTGTTTTTTCCCTTCCTATTTTATAGCCTTTTAGGAGTAGAACACAGCACAGTAATTGAGTGCTGTCTCAAGTATTTGTCTCTCAATGGGAGTACTACATAGTTCCCATCATTCTGAAGTTTCTGATTCTGTCTGTATTCAGAATTCCTCAGTAATTTTTCTTAACGTATCTCCTTGGTCTGCAGAAAATGTTTATTTGAGATCATCTTTTCGTTGTTTGCTTTTACCTTACGCATCGTCCTTCTTTGTTACCTCCCTCGTTGGACTTGGTAGCCCAGCCACATTTGAAAGAGCTTAGGTTTTGTTTTGTACAGTTACAACTTAGTATTCTGTACGGCTTCCTACCCAGACCTCACATGGGCCAAGTCCTGGTATATGCGAGGCAGAGGAAAACGGACTTTTCCTGATAGGGATGAGTCAGTTTCCTTCTGCATCAAGATGTTTACACATGGGGACAGATGCAGAGGATGACAGCCCTGAGTCACGTGGCTGTTAGATTGTTTTTCTTTGCTGGATTTCCACGTGGGAAGTGGTGGGAGCTAAAACTTTGTGGCCGCTGCGCCCAGGATGTCCGCTGTCCAAGGTGTATCCACATTTGTGGTCTGGTCACTTGGCCGGGACCCAACTCTGCATTGTTTAGGGGCATGCTCACTCTTTAGAAGAGCGACGTGATCCTGCATCTAGAGTGAAACTTTAGAATGATTTAATTTCACTCAGTGAAGCCACACGTGTGTTACAGCTACTACCTATGAATTGCTTTCAATCTTTGCAGCTTGATTTAAGTAGTTATTCCCTTCTTCATTGCTTTTTTTTTTTTAAACCTACTAAGTCTAATATCTTGCCTTTCGTGGTGGTTATTATTCCTAGAAGTATAACAGGCAATCCCTAGGGTAGTGTAGGATCAAGGAAAATCATATAATGTACCACTCTGATCACCCAGCTGTCCCATTTAAAAAATGTAAAATATGGTGGGGGCACAAAATTCCTAGGCATATAGAGACTTCTAGAGGGGTGGTCGCTTCACTTTCTCTCGTGAGAGACATGGGAGCAGAAAGGAAGTATAGAGTAATTGCATCTCTTTATTTGAGCCTTAGCTTTGCTTTAGCAACAGCAGCAGGAGAGAGAGGTGCCTGGAGGAGCCTAAAGTCTAATCTCAAATGTACTCCAACCCAGTCCACATGCCAAAACACAGGTAGAATGTGTCTGAGATGGTCTAGTGGTGTGATTGGCCCCAGGTTCATTAATCGGTAGAGATCTTTGACTAGGACATCATTTAGTAGAACTAACAGGTAGAATTGGAAATATAGGCTTTTATAAATTTTCTATTTCTTTGTGTGATTATACATATTTTTTCCTCGGTGATTTGAATGAAACTCAGGACTAATCCGTGCTTTTTGACAGTAATAACTCAGTGAAAATTAAGGAATTTTTCAAAACAGCGAAAAGACAAAACATTGCCATCTTTTCATCTAGAATGAGTGAACGGCTGAATGTACTAGGCCTAGCCTAGGTTACATGTGGGTCTTCAGTAAATGGTGAGTGAATGAATGAATCTGTGAATGACTCAATCAAAAAAATCCAAGAATAGGAAAAATTTCTACTCTAGAATTTCTACTAAGGATTTATGGACATTGTTATAATAAAAAAAAAGAAATGTCTGAAACACATCTACGTCTTACTTCTTGCAGAAAAAAATAATATATCTGAATGTCTAAAAACAGATCTTTTTTCCCCCTCAGAACTGGTGGAGAAATGTAGTTTTCCATGGTGTGTGTCTATTCTGTGATGGTAGTATAGCAGACTGGGTGTTCCATTTAGGCAGAACTTCCAGAGTATTGCAATGTTACCACCTTCTTAAGTCATAGCACGTTCAGTAATATTTACATTCATATTCTGTATTTTCTAGTGGCAAACTATCTTAGAGTCAGACATTTTTAAAACCACCCCACAATGATGTTTAAAACATCTTAATGAGACTAAATAAACAGATCACAAAGGATTTGATAAGAATTTTGCATGGGTTTGTTATAGCTTGAATATTGTAAATTGATTTTGTGCAAGCTGTCTGTCTGATTAGCACATACTTGCGCTGGTGTCTCTGTTAGCAAAAATGGACTATAAAGTATAAATGCCAGGTATTTATGCTTAGTCTATTTAGTATGTTCTTGACTTCACTTTAGTATGTTCTAGATGTTTTGAAGAAGTACTTATTTTAAAGAATGTGGGTCTTATTTTGTGGTCCATTTTAATTCTTTATGTATCTATCATCTTTGGTAATATAGAGGAAACAAAGAAATATAAAAAAATGGTTGCTACTTTTAAGGCTATATCATCTATGAGGTGACCCTTCACACATATAAAAGAAGTACAGAAAAACATGAGACATTCTTGTTTCATTCAGTTACTAATTACGGAGTATGAGCTATGTGCCAGGCATGATTTCTTCTACTGAGGATAGAGCCTTGAACAAGAAAGGAAAGGTTTCTTCTTCCTGAGAACTTATGGTTTAGTGATTACGATATGATTAAGCATAACAAAGTATAAAGAGATACATCCTAGAGAATATAATTAAGCATCAAAGTGTATAGTCAAGTCATGAGAGATTACTGGGGTTTGCCATGTTCTGGGAAGGCCTAATTCATGGCAAGGGAGACTTGAACTTGACCTTGAGGAAAAGAAGGTATTTGCAGAGATGGGGAGGAAGTTAGACATATACTTCAATGTAAACATCTCGCAGTGTGATCTGAGAAGGTCAAAACACTCTTCTAAGGAAGAGTGTTTGTTCAAGGGAAATTCTCTGCTCCTCTTTCCTGTTCCATATGCACCCCACTAACTTCCTGAGGTTTAAAATCTCAAGACCATCAGCAATGGGGTTCTATTTAGAATGAAGTATGAGTATTTTTTTTTGAGAAATAGACAATCTCAGATCTCAAATTTATAACAAGTCTAGGCAAATGGTATATATGTGATTTGCATACATGATATTGATGCTCATAATGTGGAAAACTGTCTCCATATGGAAGGACTCAAGTGTAATTTATAGTATTAAGGTATAAAATACTATTTATAGAGGAGAGGAGTGGAAGTTAGCAGCAATTTCTTTGTGAAGAATTATAATTTTTGTACCTCGTGGTCCTATGAAATGGGATAGTATTACCAGTATTGCACAGTCTGTTTTGTAAGGGTAAAGGGGATAAGAAGGATTAAAATAAAGAATATAATTTTGGGGGGCACCTGGGTGGCTCAGTGGTTCAGCGTCCGACTTCGGCTCAGGTCATGATCTCACGGTTTGTGAGTTTGAGCCCCGCATCGGGCTCTGTGCAGACAGCTCAGAGCCTGGAGCCTGCTTCAGATTCTGTGTATCCCTTACTCTCTGACCCTCCCCCGCTCACACTGTGTCTTTCTCTCTCAAAAATAAATAAACATTAAAAAATCTTGAAAAAAATATAATTTTTATATCAGAAGCTCTAAAATTGACTAGGGCCATTGAGAGACAAAGACAAAACAGAGAGTGGAAGGGCATACCTTTGGCTATTTTCATGTTGTCTGTGCAGTGCTTTAAACCAAGATAGTAAGATTGTGATGAACATATAATTTCTTAGGCTGTATATGCACCAAACTGGCAAAAAGTATGACAGTTCTAAGTGTTGACAAGGATCTGAAGTAGAGCAGAATTTCAGTCTCTGCAGGTGAGAGTGTAACTTGGCAGAACAACTTTGGAAAAATTGTTTGACATTATCCAGTAAATTTGAAGATATGACATATCTATGGCTCAGCAATCCCACTTTTCCATACCCCAGAAAAACTCATACTTATGGGAGACATGGACAAGAACATTCAGAGTGGCATTGTGTATAGTAGTCAAAACTGGAAACAACCCCAATGTCTGACAAACGGAATGGATAAATCATGGATATTCAAATAATGGAATATATCAGCAAGAAAAATGAATGAAGCGTGGCTACAGTCATCAAGATGAATAAGCCCTGCAAACTTAGAGTGACTCAAGACACAAGACAGAAAAGAATATAATCAGTATGAATCCATTCACATGGAGTTCAAAACTGGGCAAAACAAAAGTGTATGATTTAGGGTTCTATACAAAGAAGGGATGACGATAACTATAAACAAAGAATGAAAGTCAGTTTCGTAGTTGCCTTAAGGTAGAGACAACCGTTGATGATGGGGAGGGTCATATGGGAATTTTAGGTGCTGTCAGTGTTCTCATTCTTATCAACATAGTAGTTTCATGAGTGCTAGTTGTAATTATTAATTACACTTTTTATGCACTGTTAGGTAAATATGTGTAGTGCATCTTTTTTTCCCCAAAGAACTTTATGTGAAAGAGAAAATGATGTCAGAGATAGCGGTACAGAAAGATTTATGTCTAAACCTGCATCTCAAGATATAAAGTAGTTCTGCAAGAATTGTAGATAGCTTTGCCACCACATAAATCCATTTTTGTTACTTGCACATGATTAAAAGGTTGTTTGCTACTAGTCTAATAATTAAAAAATAATAAAGGAAGAGTCATAGAAAAAAATATCCTAGGCCTTTAGAATCAAATTTGATAACTAATTTGTAGCATAATTATTTGCCCATGCTTTATGCATCTTTATTGCTTGGCACTATCTCTTGACTCATACCTAGAAGCAGCTGACCAAAGGATCAGCAGAAAATTAACAGCAAGGAGAAAATGAGAATACTCAGCTTATCTAAAGAAACCAGAGAATTTTGATCACTCTTACTATCTTAAAATCATCTGTGAATTCCTCTTTAAGGGAAACTCTTAATAGTACTCCAACAGTAACAGCATTGCAGAGTATTATCCAGTAATGAAAGAGAATGTTAATAAAATCATTTCTTTTTTATGTCGATATGGATCAAAGTCGCAACTTCAAAATACCAATCATAAAAACGAACGTTTTAAGATTCTAGGTTACTGCTTACTAAGGATAATATTCATTAGCTAGAGTTCACTTCTCACGCTCCGGATTAAAGAAATTATTTGCAAGCAAACAAGAAAAAGTCATCTTTAATTTGCTAATCATAAGGCACTACTTTTTTTAAAAAGTGTCTTAAAAATGGATCTTTAATTTAAATTGTGTGACAGTCAAAAAAAATCCTCTGGTAGAGGCGTTGGAGAGATAGCGTGAAAGTTGTATTGTATGCAAGATACTGCGGAAGCCCCATTTGCTAAAAGCAAATTTCCAAATTGATTTATTTTCTAGATAAAGCCATACAATACTATTTGAATACCTGAAATAAAAATGAATACTATAAAACAGCCAAATATTCCACTGTAGAGCATAAAATCTCCAAGTGTTGTGAAGAGTATCATAAATACCTATCCTAAGAAGCTCAATTAAAGTTTGGAAATAATAATTTTGTTGTTAAATCTCTAAAGAGCTGCAATAGTGAGATCACCTTGAGGTAGAATCCAGAAAAGCTAGTTTTAAATATTGTACTCCTGGAGCAATGATTGATTGATTCTCTAGTGTAAATTTCTTGGTGATGTCTGCTTAGAGACCTCTGAGAAATTAAGAAATGTGTGTGTGTGTGTGTGTGTGTGTGTGTGTGTGTGTGCAAGCAAATCTGTTTGTGCAGCAACAACCCTTTCTGGAGCCCTCCTCCAGGTAGAAGTTACAGGGGTTTTTGGCAATCATCTCTATGTGTTGGAAGACAGCTCATGGCGAGGACCAGAATTGGACGCATGATTTTTTTTCTTTAATTATTGATTAAAATGATCACTTAGCAACAGGGTATCCAGAGCTTTTTCATTGTGTTATGTTCTGCCATCTCCTCTGCCTGATTTACGTACCTTAAATTGCAGCAACGAAAATACTGACTTAGAAATAAAAGGCAAAATACATGAAGCCAAACCACTTCATGGGCATGAGACTTAGGAAGTGACCTTGGAGATCCTTCAATACAGCGGATTCAAACCATGCTTTGGGAACTCTGGGACTTCCAGCCGTTTGGGAAGAAGAGAAGGGTGGAGCTGGGTCTGGGAGGCTGGACCCCGAGCATCCCACCTCGGATTCATATTGGGTAGTTTTGTCTGTTTTATTTATCTTGGACCTTCCACTTAAAATTTGAACAAATTAAAAAAAATTGTTCAAAAGCCCCTGCTTGAGAGCATCATACCCCCTCCTCCTGCTTTCACATATGAGTCACCTGGGCCCCAGTGAAGCTGTAGCTTCTTCAAGATGGCGTGGCTGGTAGTGGCAGAACCAGGAACAGAAACCGTGTTTTCATGTCCATTGGGGCTGTTTCCCTGATGACATGAAGAACATTCTGCCTCCTCAGTGCCAGTACCCATCAACTATATACTCTATTTCTTAATGATAGTACATGATTTAAAATCTTTAATACCCACTTCTCTGTACCTGTGCATAAGCCAGTCAGGTAAGGCATATAAAAGAAGATACAATTAGGCATGATATTATAAGAAAGCTGTGGGGAGCTTTAAAATGCCAGTGTCAGAGAGAGTTTGTTGGAAGGGTGTGTGTGTGTGTGTGTGTGTGTGTGTGTGTGTGTGTGTATGCACCATTATTGTGCTTGACATTAAGGCATCATATATAAGTCCAATGATGTTGTGCAGATTGGTGACCAAGAGGCCTGGATCTAAAAAAAAAAAATCAATGAAGTGAAATTGGAAATATTTTCATTGTAAATATATGAGATTCGCCAGAATGTAGTGTCTGACATCTAAGGCAGTATCTTAGGATGGAGGGAACAATGGGAAATTGGTAGGTGACATACATAAATGTTGGTAGATGTGCTCTTCTTTCTGACTTAGTTCAAGCCAAAGATCTTCTCTTCATTTTTTTTCCAGAGAAATATGTGGCAGTTTAAGAAAATAGCCTCATATGGCACTACTTTTTCCTCTACATTTCTTTTGTTTTTCTTTTCTTTCTTTCGATTCTTCCTTTCAGTGTATATTAATTGAGTGCATATTATGTGCTAGATAGTAACAGGTACTAAAATCTTTTTATTTTTAAATTTTTTAAATGTTTTATTTATTTCTGAGAGAGAGAGAGAGAGACAGTGTGAGGAAGGGAGGGTCAGAGAGAGAGGGAGACACAGAATCTGAAACAGGGTCCAGACTCCGAGCTAGCTGTCAGCACAGAGCCCGACGCGGGGCTCGAACCCACGAACTGTGAGATCATGACCTGAGCCGAAGTTGGATGCTTAACTGACTGAGCCACCCAGGCGCCCTTAAAGTCCTTTTAGTACCAAAAAAAGTTGAAACAGTGATTTTTTTTTTCTTGATGCGGTGATTGGAACTTCTGAGTCCCTGGGATAAAAATGTCTTCAACAGCAACAACAATATATTATCTTTAATGCATTTGCATTCAGAGAGGGTGTTGATGATTATTTTCCAGAAACTCAAAAATTCTACTCATTTCTCTAGTTTTCTTGATTGAAAAATGGAAATACCACTTGTAGATGTAGATGTATGTTGTATAACTAATCGCTAATACAGCATGGCCAGGGTTTTGCAGGAAGAGTGGCAGACATCCACCAAGAGTGGAATTTTCTGCGGGCGTTGTGTTGACTCACGGATCCTTGGGTGTTTGAAGGCAAAATCTCAGAGAGCTGACCCATATTTCTCCTGGTGGAAGAGGAGCCTCCTAATTCTTCAACTAACTGCTTACCAGGAAGTTCAGCTTTCTGAGAATTAAGTCTAAATTATTGTAATCCTACGTCTGAAGCTCAAATTCATAATTTTCTCTTGTATAGCTGTGCTGAGTTTCCCTACTTTTACTTAGGAATGACCACACTAGGGAATATTATTAAATCAGATAGTTGCACTCAAGCATTCCAAATGGGATTGTGGGAAGGCTTTCATAAGCCAAAATGCTGATATGGAACATTTATTCGTTTTGTTGCATTTAACTGATATCTTTTAAAAATGAGTGTGGAGGGGTGCCTGGGTGGCTCAGTCGGTTAAGCATCTGACTTTGGCTCAGGTCATGATTTCATGGTTCGTGGGCTCGAGCCCCACGTCAGGCTCTGTGCTGACAGCTAGCTCAGAGCATGAAGCCTGTCTTCAGATTCTCTGTCTCCCTTTCGCTCTGACCCTCCCCTGCTCATGCTGTCTCTTTCTCTCTCTCTCTCTCAAAAATAAATAAAACATTAAAAAAAATCAAAAAAGTACAAACGAGTGTGGAAAGGCTTACTTTAATGAAATGTTTGCACTTTTGCGTGTTTTCACTTTTGAGGGTAAAAATAGAGAAAATGATACCAGCAATGGGCAACTTTCAATGAGAAGAATTTCACCGAGGTTATATTTATGGCTAAATGTGAAAGAATGAACCTAGATTTCTTACCATTCAATTATGTCTTGAATAGAATTCTGCAGTGGAGCTCCAACATTTGGCAAGGTTATTAATAGTTGTAGTAATGTGACTAATGTTGTCCTTTTTGTCACGGACTGTTCCCTGACTGGCCTTTCCTCTGGCATACCACAAAGCTTTATGTTTTCTCTAAATCGAGTGTTGAGTATCGTAAACAAAATGTAGTACAGTGATGGAAATAAATTCCTTTATGCATTCATTCATTCCTACCTTCATTCAAGAATATGGCCTACTGTGCATCAGACACCGAACACAGTAGAAATCACTCTAGTTAAAATCTGGTAGCAAACAGTGGTATTTGCACCTCCCCAGTCTCCACATTTGCAGACTGTACTCTGGGCTCCCAGCGAGGGGCCCAGGAATAAGAGCAGAGAATGCGTATTTCACAGGTGTTAGTGCTTGGAATGATTGATGAAATTTAAATTTGGAATCAAACACCAGCTTTCTAAGGTGTTCATAATCATCTGGATAGTCTGATATTAACTCTTTTAAGTCCATTTTGGGGAACAGAGAATAGACTCTTCTTTTCTGATGGACCACAGCGAGGCCAGGGTCTTCTAAATTTTAAGCTGCAGTTCATCTTGATATTATTACTAATCAAAGCACCTTCTTCAGTTATTGTGGATGCTTATAAACTGCAGACTGCATGCAGTTCATGAATTTGGCTGCTTTTCCATAGCTGCTATGAAAATTGCAAACAAAATTGCTTTTCATTTTGCTTTGACAGGCAGTTTTAATTTTATTCATCATTTTAGCAAATTGTATAACATTTCAGTTGTTTGCAGCATTGCCTTTGTCTTTTTGTGCACTGTATTTATGCTGAAAATATGAAAACAACAATAAAGAAGAGGCCAATAATAGCATCTTGTAGTAAAAAAGGCTTATTAAGAGGATATTTTCTGCCTGGGTGAAAAACTTCCTTGAACATGTCATAAATAGTTTATAACACACAGAACTACACTTTTATTGTCTGTACAAGTTGATCGTCTAGCTAGCCACATTTTTAAAATTAAAAAAATAATCTCCCCCCCCCCAGTTTGAATTTATGGTCTGTTTAGCCAGACCTCGTCACAACTTAATTAGACAGTGGCTATCTTTTTTTGAAGTCCTCAAAAGGACTAGGCAAATCTTGGATGCACAAGAGAGTTGAGGTGAACCGGGAGTGTGCTGGCCAGGCAAAGATGGGGGAGGCTGGGGAGGATTTATCCGGTAACCAAGTATATCCATTTTCATTTTGTAGAAAAATTACTAATACCATAACAGCCAATCGGTTGATTTTATTCTGTGCTTCCCGAGCTCCCCATTGTAGTTTCAGCAACATGAGGAGCACTGCAAGCATGCAATAAAAACAGCAGACTTCGTGCTTGCCTTATTCATTGATGCCTCTTGCACAAGGCAAGTTCTGTTCAAATAATCACCGAGGGCTGGTGGCACGCTCTCTAATCTTGAATTTGAAGGGATTGGAGAGGGAGGAGAATCTTTTCTGCCAGAGGCTTAAAAGAAAATAATGTTTATTCACAATACTTTTTAGGACATAAAGACTTTTATTTAAGATTTCCAAGATTGCTGGTAAGGATGATTCATAACCGAAGTCCAGTTTTCCTTAGGGATTAACCACCACGGTTTGTTTTTTGTTTTTCTAGCATAGCAACTGAATTTCATCATTCATTTTGTCATTTAGCAATAGAAGACAACTTCACCAAAGAAGCTCACAGTACGAGTAAAATTGGAAGTAAATGGAAGCCATATGTTGTTGCTGTAATTCCAAGGTTAAAAAAAGCTATAGTTTTGGCTATTGCCTTTTATTCTAAGTAGAAGGAAAGTAACGAATGCTTTTCTTATCAATAGCTGTACAGTTTTAAAAACCATAGCTGTTTATTTTGTTAATGGCAGTAGGAAGAGCCCATGACCAAAGTGTTCAGAGCAAGGCTGATGTCTGGCAGTAATCCATTTCTTAACTTATGTACAACTGTGGAGTTATTAATGCTAGTCAGGTTATGTGCAAGGATTCAGGAAAATTCTTTATTCCTCATTGACTCCTGACAGTTATTGTACCTAGGAACTGGGTAACGTGTTCTGAAGTGAGCAATTATGGAAATGTTTACTTCACTGGCTGCATGTAAATGTGTGCAGAGAATGTACCAGAATTTTTCCTTGGGGGTATTTAATTCTCTCCAGGGCAATGAAAATCAAATGATTTCTTTTTTTTTTTTTCCAAAGCTGGGTTTTTTTTTTTAAGTGTTATAATGCAGCTGAATAATGATGAATGCAGTAGAGGAAAAGGAGAGAGGGAGAGAAAAGAGGAAGGGCGAAGAGTGAGCTACCAACGGATCTGGAAAACAAATTTCACTATGGCAGCTGAAACCCAAAAGGGAAGAGTTGAGGGTGGGGGTGGACAGAAGGCCAGCACCGTGAGAGACTCAAGTTTGCTGGGGAGCTGATGGCAAATGAGTACTCTGATATTCTGCGGTAGTACGGCAGCGCTTGTCATACATTTATCTTTGTAAGAACTTAAGCAATTGGCTCACTATTGTTCACATCGAAGGGTATCACATTTGCTTGTTAATTAAATGCAGTATCAGTGCTTACTGTCCCTGAACAGTTGGGGGAAAAATCCAAATATGTATGCAGAGTTATGAAATTTCTGTGCATGCAAATGGATTTTGTACAAATCACAACCAGATTATTAATGTTACACAGTAGAGGTCTCTTTTTCCTCTATTTCTTCTTTTCCCATTCTCTGCCAGGTTTACAGGTCTTCTTATTGAGAGACATTTTTCAGTATTCTTTCTTTTGTGAGAGGAAAAAAAAATCAGGGGAATTAAGAGATTTAATGTGGATCAGAATGAGATGTTTTCAGCACAGTGACAATTCTACAGCAAATGAGTTTCTGTGAAAGTCCATTATAGAGCGCTCCAAGCAGGTAGGATCAGACAAGAAGTTGAATCCTGCGCATGAATCTGAAGTCACACAGCACTTGGAGGAAACTGGCTTCAGTTTAACGCTCTTTTGGAGCACAGTTACTATCCGAACCAAAGTAATTTTTTAAAAATTTCCTGCAGATATTTTTTACAGTAGTGAAAGTAAATATTAGTTTAAATTGGCCTCTGTGGTCATATGCCTGTCATTAGAATAGAGTTAGATTACATTAATAAGAAGTGGTTGCTGACCTTTACACTCTTTTTTCCCCCCCTTCCTGAATTTCTCCTGAATTTCTTAAGGAGGGGTTTCATAAAAAGGGTTTTTATGTCTTGCAGAAAATTGAGTTTTGTAGACATTACCTAACTCTTGATTTGTCACACTGGGATCAATAACATTTCGCTGCTCTTAAACACACAGAATCACAGGGGACACATAATGTTTTTTATAAGTGCAGTAAAGTTAACGTGTTGTTGAAACAAACACTCCTCTGACAGTCCTGTAATAAGTACACTCTGAAACTAGCAAATTATCTGTAATACTAGGAAAGGCAGGAAGAGCGCTTAAGAGTACAACGTGTACGTTGTTGGCATTAGGCGCTGGAAGAATAAGAAATTAGGATTCGCTGCTCTGTCTTCAGTTGCATGTCAGGATGATTACGGAGAGTCGGTGTTCTCAGAAGAGAAGCCGACCAGGCGCGCGCCCTCCCCCCCAGGAGTGTTTCTTGAGGCCACATTTTGACCAAGTTTGCTTGGTATGTTTGCTCTCTTTGTTCTTGGAGGATATTCTGTATTAGTTACAGAGAAAAAGCCCTTCCCTTACAGCAAAGAAGGTATTTTAAGCGAGATAAGAAAAATGGGCCATTTTCTACTCCTCTCCCCAAAGTACATGCCTGGTCCATCAATTTTCTTTTGGAATACTCACTGATATTCTAAAGATGTCTTCAGCAAATGTAAGTCCCATATGATGTAATTTGCAAAAGATATTTGGAATTGAAATCACCCTTGTATGTGCTTTCATTTCCTCAGTCCTGGGAATCCGAGGGGCTCGTGTTAGACTAGAAGAGGTGGGCACACGGTTAACCGCTGAGATGCCGCGGCGGCCGCCCCGCGCTGCCGTCTCTGTGTCCAGAGCGCCCCACCCCCTTCCGTGCCATCACGCTCCCCAGTCCCCAGGCCCCTTGCCAGGCCTCCACATCCCCGTTTTCTTTCCCCTTATGATATTTAGTCATCACTCAGGTTCTGTTTGAAGAATAGGCAAACGCCAGATTATTTTTAATGGCCGAGAGATGCCGTCTAGAAGTTGTGGCTGATTCACGAATGACCTTTGTTTTGTTTTCCCCTCCAAAAAATAAAAATAAAAAAATAACAATATTTTCCTCCCTAGGAGTACCGTGGTGGCCACGATTGGAAATGTGTTTAATGGAGAAGAATGGGTGTTCTGTTGGTAACAGACAGTGGCCCTCCTCCGTGCGCCGGGGTAGGTAGGGGCTGGGAGCCGCCAAGGCTTCCGCGCAGACCTTGTCATTTGACACACGCTGGAGCTGTTTCTCCTTCACCACTTTGCAGAGAATGTAGTTTTATGTTCATTTAATAATTATCCATTTTGGTCGTACTTGTCGGGGAGAGCTTCTTGAGCCCCATCAGTTTTTCAGAGAGGCACCACTCAAGCTCTTCTGCTGAAAATGTTTTTCCTTCCCTCCCTTCACTTCATCCCACTCTTCCCCTTATCGACGCTCTCATCAGTGCCAGAGCTCGTCAGTATTCCACTCCTGTCCTTTGTGAAGTGATTTTGCCCAGACACGTCTGGCTCAGGGTGAAGTGCCCTCCCCTGAGAGCGCGCACTGCAGCCCCAGGTCGCCAGCACCATGAATACATTATTATCCCAATTTCCATCCTGTTGCCACGGCAGCACTTTTGGAGCTGCTGGGTTATTAAGTCGTACATCACTAATACCCTGATATGAGCAGAAGTTGGATTTAATATCGGCCTTTGATCAGATTACCTCCCAACAGTCAGCTGTCATTAGAAAATTCCTTTGCTCATTATACCCTCAGAGCTCTGGCTTGTGTAGCAAAAGGGTGGCAGGCCTGATACATGGAGGCAATTTCAAGCCCGGGCCTTGCACTGTACACTTAATTTATTTTCTGACCTTTTTGTGATTTGGGGAGATTCTGCACAGCCGCGTGTGAGCATGCGTGTGTGAGCGCACGTGTGTGTGCGTGCGCGTGTGTGTGTGTGTGTGTGTCAAGTACGACTACAGAATCTACCTGTAGTTTTGTAGGTGGTGGATCGAGGTATGTATGAGGGGTGGTTGTCTTTTGCCAAGTGATACTGTACTTTGTTGGAAAGTGTCTGCTTTCTGCCTGTCCTCGGGTAATGTATAAAACATGGTGCTTCAGGTAGAGATGAAGGGTAAACTGATGTCCCCCTAAATGGCCAGCCTGTGTATGCACCTAACACTTCACTGAGCAATCTGTCAACATGTCAGCAACACATGTTTTATAAAAAGCCTCCAGTGGGAGCAAAGGCTCCTGCCAGGGCTTAGGAAATGCTTTGAATTCAGCAGATTTCTATTGCTGGAGTCCCCCGAGGTTCCTTTTACAATGCCTACATTTCAGAAATTTGAACTTGGGACCCTTAGGGGGTTCTCTCCGAATGCCTGAAAATGTAGAGTTATATTGTTGCGTGTCCCCAAGCGGTCTTTACTAATACCTGAATTCGGAGAAGCTGGAAATTACAGAGCTCCCCAGGGGGAGCTTTATCCACACCAGGAAGAAGAGAATAACTCTGCAGGGAGATTGCTTAATGCATTGCTGAAATAAAAGAATTTGAGAGAGATGGGTTGAAGTGTTTTTTTTTTTTTTTTTTTCTTTTTCTGGCCACTCCTTCAGCTTAGCTAAGTCCTTAAAGACAAAGTCAGGGTAAGGAAGCAGCTGGGCTCTTTTTAATGAAATTTTAGATGTGGCTTTTGAAATAGTCAGACGCCTGATGCCTGTGTGTGTGTGTGTGTGTGCGTGCGAGTGTGCGTGCGCATGTGTGTGAAGTGTTTTTTTTTTTTTTTTTTTTTTTTTTTTTTTTTTTTTTTTTTTTTTTTTTTTTTCTTTTTCTGGCCACTCCTTCAGCTTAGCTAAGTCCTTAAAGACAAAGTCAGGGTAAGGAAGCAGCTGGGCTCTTTTTAATGAAATTTTAGATGTGGCTTTTGAAATAGTCAGACGCCTGATGCCTGTGTGTGTGTGTGTGTGTGCGTGCGAGTGTGCGTGCGCATGTGTGTGTGAGATAGATCGCACGCACACATGAGTGCTTGTGTATCTGGGTTATTCTTCTTCACTAGAAACCTCTTTTGTTTACATGCAAAAAGTTGTTTACATTTTTAGGTGCATCATCAATTTTGTCTTGTTTCTTCCTGTCCTGAGCTATTTCTTTTTTTTATATTCCCACCGTACCTGTCTGGGTTACTTGGAAATATTTCATCTCTTTCTCTTTTTTTATGGTGCTTTTCTTTTATTACATCTCCCTGTCATGCTTTGTACTCTACCCTTTTCATAACTTTTGGGGCTGCCACTTTTCCCTTCCAACTCTCACTACTTTATTGAAGACTTGCTCTCTTCCAATGACTCCCTCTTTCCTTTTAATTTTCCACCCACCTTCAGCATCCTCTGTCCTCTCAGCTCAGATTTTGGACACACTCAGGTATTTCTGGATGTCTTCTCGTGAGAATATTTCACTGATTTTTTTATGGGCAGCATATTTGTTATTTTGATGCTGCCGAACTTCATCAAGATAGGACACTTTGACAATTTAGCGTGGATACGCAACTTCTAAAACCAGGTGTGCATTAATTTAGGAAAAAAAAGTATAGTTACAGCAGTGGATCCAGTACGTGTGCTCATAAGCATAACGCACACATACATGTGTGTCTGTGTGCATCCTACATGTTGGTGTGTGTGTACACGCATTAGCTAGAGAGAGGACGGGAGTTCCAGTCTTACATTTTTAAGTGAATAAAAAAAAGTGAAGTCCATTTCTGCTCTTTATTATCTCTGGTAAAGAGAAAGAGCAATATCCTCCTTGTGTGTGCACTTTTCTAGATCTTTCCTTGGCTGTCTTTTGACACCATGTCACCTGACCTTATCAGGAGGGAGCTGGGGGCTTGGGCTCATGTTTTTCCAGGCCCCTCCTGGGACAGAACGCTACCTTTGAGTGCACCTTCTTTCAGCTTTACAGACAAAGACAGGGAGAACATTCTCACAGAACTCAGCTGTCTAGTGTAAAACAGTTCCAGCTGTTGTGGCTCATGAATTTTTTTTTTTTTTTTTTGGGGGGGAGAAAAAAAGCGTTGGCTTGTTTCTTAGGTGTGGCTACATTCATAGAGCTGTCTCCAGACATTGAGTTTTAACTGATTCAGTTTAAAAGTGGTGAGGGATTAAGACACCCACTGCTTTGGAATTTGGCAAATTACAATATTTTAAACTCCCGTCAACTATGGCAGGATGAATTCAGATCTTTTGGTTTTGAAGGTGGAAAGGGTCAGATGTTTTCACATTTTCCCCAATTTAAGAGTATACTTAGGTTATTATAGCAGCACTATGTTATTTTATATTTTAAACTTAAGATCACATTTAGCTCTTGAATAATTTACCCAAATGCCTTCTGAAAAGCTTTCTGTTGAAACATCAAGGCAATGAAATTAATTATACTAAATGCAGGCATGTAAACTTTGAAGGGGTTTAGTTTATGTTTTCAAGCTAACGCTGTTGCTGGTATAGCTACTGCCCTGGTGAGAGTTTTACTGGAGTATTTATTGTGGCCCCGTAATCGGAGACCGACCTCAGCTTTTAATTAGCCAGCGTTGGACCAGGGGTGCGGAACCGGGTGACCTCAGAGCGGAGGCAACTTTTCGAAGTTACATGAGTGGTGGAGCCTCTTCTCTGGGAGAGAAAAGTAACTAATGAATCAAGGGGATGTTTGATATGTGGGAGAGGACCGAGCCCGTCTTCCCGTGAGATTTTGATTGCACTCTCGTTGGGTAGAGTGCTTGCCTTGTTCATGATACAAAAAGAGGTGCCAGCTGCCTGCTGGATGAAGCGGGCACACTGTGGTTAAAGTCATTCTCTGTGCGCTTAATGCATTTGAGGGAAGGGTTTTGTGCTTAAGCGCTTTTAAGTATCCACTGGAACACTTGTATCTGGCGCCCTAAAAATTTTAAAAGCTCTTTTATCTGTGCTCCACGTGGCGCCTTTCACTTAGAAATCTTCTGTGTTCTTTGCTATCCTTGTCAGTCAGAGAGCGCCCTATTCTTGCTGGAGTTTTTTGTGTTGTTTTTCTCATTTGCAGGTGTCCCTGGGAAAAGTCCTAAAGTGGGGAATAAAAACCCCAGTAGAATGTCTTACTCAAATACTATTTCCGTTTTAGGTGTGGTATTTTGTATATAATTCAACTGAAGATTTTTTTAGGCCTCTGATTGGTCCTTTGAAAACCATTCCTCCGCTAGCTTGTCACATTGGTCATAGGATATTGTTTGTGGCACATCCACATTGCCTTTCGTTCTCCTTCCCCAGCATGTGTGAGTGTGCTCCCCCCGCCCCCATTCTGTACTTGTCCGGAGTGCATCTCTTCTTACTTCTTCCTCCCAAATGGTGACCTGTATTATCCCTAAACCAGGCTCTGTTTCCCCTAAGGCTTGGGGGAAAGGATCAGGGCAAACTCGGTTCCAGGTCCAGTTGCATAATG
Source organism: Hyaena hyaena (assembly GCF_003009895.1). Classification (NCBI taxonomy): domain Eukaryota; kingdom Metazoa; phylum Chordata; class Mammalia; order Carnivora; family Hyaenidae; genus Hyaena; species Hyaena hyaena. The sequence goes on from NW_024080646.1 coordinate 1,997,044, forward strand.
TGCGGGGCGCACACTTCCCAGCCTTCGGTGCTTTTGACGTGCTTTTTTCCCCTCCCGCTCCTCTCATCTGGCCCTGTCATCCCGACCCTTCTCTGGTCTTCCCCCTCTTCAGACATCTCCTTTTTGGTGTTCTCCATTCTTAAGTCACTGCATCTGGTTCCAAAGGTACTTGATGCCACCGAGAAAAGTTTTTGGAAGTTTTAGCTGGAAGAATTAATAAAAACACTCATAGGTGCTCCATATTCTCAATTTTACCTTCCAAACGCTACAGTGTTTTGGAATTGGAGCCAAGGAGTTTTTTCAGAAAGCCTTGGATCCATAAACAGAATTGTTCCAAGGTCCTAAAGTGGGGGAGGGGCTTCCTAAAAATGTACTTATTCTCTCAGGAAGGGTGCAAAGGCCCTTTTAAAGAGTCTTAAAAACAGAATTCCATTTTGAACAAAAGGTAAAAATCTTTGCCCAGGTTGTGAGAGGATTTTTTTCTGCTAGTTTTAGGCCAGCAGGATTCTAATAAATGCTGATTAAGTACCGCCTGTGATTCCTTCTGTTATTTTTGACCACATGCTTTATTATAGCCACCTGCCTGATACGATACTCCAAACTGCATCGGGCAGTCGCAAGCCTCTTAAAGTGTGCCACACAGATATTATAGTGTTCATAAAAGAAAAATCAGATTGCTCGAGCACAATTTCAACCTCCACTTTTTGATAGCTGAGTGATTTGGGGAAATTACTTAATCCTTCTGTGCTTCCATATCTGTAAAATAGTGCTAATAAGAATACCCTTCTCTTAGGGTTTCCTTAAGAAGCAAAGGTGTTATGCATGTCAAGTACAGTGTTAGTTTAGAACACACAGTAGGTATTCAGTAAATGTTAGCCATTATAAACACTGTATAGAGCAAGTCATTATAAACCTTTACTGTTTTTCATATTCTGCGTTTCCATAAAGCGTATCTTACGGGATAAACTTTATAACTCGTGATTTGAGTCAGCAAAGTTAATTTGGCCAAAGTGTTTTGCTTCGAGATAAAAAGCCGGACCGTCATGGGGAGCCTGATGGCTCAGTTGGTTAAGGGAACAACTTCAGCTCAGGTTACCATCTCATAGTTTGAGTCCTGCATTGGGCTCTGTGCTGACAGCTCAGAGCCTGGAGCCTGCTTCAGATTCTCTGCCTCTCTGTCTGTCTGTCTCTTTCTCAAAAATGAATAAATAAACATTAAGAAAAAAAAAGAAAGTGAGACCTCCCCCTGCTTCCCTTATGTGTGCAGGAATGAGAACATTCCCTCTCTCAACATTCTGTTTAGCGTTTGTGTTGAATAACAATAACAAAATCAAAATAGCTTTACACAGAGAGTAATTTCCTCACGTGTGTTTTAGACTGCGTCTTGCTTTTCCCATTATTCTCCATTCCTGGTTGACTAAGAAACAGTTTCTGCAGATATAGTCTCATGCAAAGCAATTTAGGCTATAGGAGCATGGGGCATGAAGTGGTTGTGGAACATTGATTTCGAGATCTCTTGACTCTTCACCCCTAAGTCCGTTGTTTGCTGATAAGATACAAAAAGAATTTCAGAACCAGGAAGTATAAAATGAGAGCAGTGCAAGTAAGGAATGATTTGTTGAGAATGATTGCAAGTGAGGATTTGACAGTCTGAGGTGGAGTGGATTTGGGGAGGAGACACTGGGGTATTTCTTAGAAGCCCCTGTATTGAGGCGATTGGGTCTGTGATTTATACTTACATATGTTGTCCCTCATCACCCTTTTGGAACCACTCCACTGGAAGCAAATATATCTCCCCAAAGACTGGCAGAATCCCGTTCTTCCCAATGGGTCAATACAATCTACTTTTGTTTTTAATTATTTTTTTTAAATTTTTTTTAAATTTTTTTTTATTTCTAGGAGAGAGAGAGAGAGAGACAGCGTGAGCAGGGGAGGGTCAGAGAGAGAGGGAGTCACAGACTGAAACAGGCTCCAGGCTCAGCAGTCAGCACAGAGCCCGACGCGGGGCTCGAACCCACGAACCGCGAGATCACGACCTAAGCGAAAGTCGGACGCTTAACTGACTAAGCCACCCAGGCGCCCCTGTTTTTAATTATTATACCCGGAAAAGTTTTGCTCAGACACAAATGAGGCTGTGTCAGTGTGTATATGTTATGCTTCCAGTTTGCAGAAAACCTCAAAGTACTGGATGGGGGTTCACTATGTCGTCTTTCTTTGTTTCTCACTTTGAAAGCAGCCTGGAATCCTTTGGAATCCAATCAGAAGGTGTGTGGTTCTGGGCCTGACTTTTTTGTGATCATCTGGGATTAAGTAAGAGCGTAGAGTCCCATCAGGTAATGATTATTGTATATGAAACAGACACAAGGAAGAGATACAAAGAGATATTCAAAAGAAGTCTTGTTCCTCTGCTTACATCCCTATTCACTCCTTATGGAAGTCTGTAAAAGAGAGCACGTGTGTGTGTGTGAACTGTTGTAGCATTGTGGTCTATCCTCAACTACAGTGTGGGTGTTTAACCTTTATATTTGTTACTTAATTATGGTATGTCTTTATTACATGTATACTTTTGAGGCATTTCTCTGACATTTCTGCCTAATATTTTCAGTGCTGAGAGTGTTTGAGGCAGGATGGCCATCTGTCAGGGCTGTGGAGGAGGGATGAGGGGATGTCTGCATTTGGGTGGTGGCTTGTGGGGGAGCACTGAGCGTGACGTCCTCCAAGGATCCTTCCAGCTCTGAGCCTGTGATTCTGTGAAATGATTTGGCTCTAATGTAGTGCCAGGGACATTTTTTTTGAAGGCTAATATGATATCATATCTTTTATCAATATATTGTATCACTGCAGTTTGTGACATTACGCTGTAAAATGCTAGACCATAAAAGCCTATAATTTATAAGGCTATATTAGGTACTTACTTTATGTATTATAGCCTGATAGCCTTGTAATTCAACATTGCCTATCATTTATTCTATATATAATTCCATGGAGGGTTCCGGTGACATTATAAACCACAAAAGCAGAGCTCAAGTGGTTAGTCATTAGAACCCCAAGATAGAAATACCTTGTATTACATTATTCAGTATTTATTATTTTCCATAATGTGAAGTTAAAACACTTGGATTTGAAACATTTTCTATTTACATTCCACATCACGGCATTCATATACATGTCAATCAGAAGGGCTCTGGCTGATCACCACATCACAACCATATGTGACCTTGTTTTTGTTTAAGATGTATGTTTGTTATACAAGGATGTGTTGTCCGTTCTTTGCATAACAAGTTTTTCCCCTGGCTGGTTATCAAAGAGGAAATTCTGTTGCCCATCCATTGTGAAGTTTTTTGTTGCCTATTAAGTGAGGGAGAAGCAAAAGACATTTGTTTTTGAATGAATTCTGAGTCATTCATACAGAGCTTGGTCAAAAGTAAATACTCTACAAGGCTCTTCTACAAAAAAAACCACTGTAGTGTTGGTAATGGGCCAAAGGCTGAAGTTATGCTAACATATGTTGAAATGCATTAGATCATTATTGTAGAATGCTGTAGTATATTTGTGTAAGTTGTCTGTGTGTCCAAACTAATTACATGATAACTTTGATTGATGTAATCCTCTTACATAAAGTTGGTTCTTGTTTTATAAACAGTGCTGCCCTCTCTTCCATTTCTCACTCCCTTCCTCACGCCTCCTTTTTTACCTTTTGAGGGATGTTTTGCTCCTAGAAGCCATGGGCGATGTGACCTATTAGGGTACCAGCAGCAGCTGGTATATTTCAGTTGCTTTCAGAATGAAAATTAAGCTCCTCCCTCCCCCTTACCCCCCTCCACATTCTCCCATGATTTAGGTGGTTTTTCCTTGAGATTTGTAGAGACCAAAAGTTTAGAAAAAGAGAGGGAGGACTAAAAGTTAATAAAATAACTGAGTTATAAAGTAACTGAAGCCAACCTACTGTAAAAATGACCTGTTTTATGACACCACATTATAATAACTATCGCAGTGGCGAGCCGGTCTATAGAGGATCCATGGTTACAGTCATTTATTATTTGTTAAAAGTGGAGGAAGAGAGATAGAGATTAAAAAAGAGGAGGAGGAGGAGGAAGTGGGAGCTGCAGGCTGAGTGCTTTCACTTTAAACCACAGTGCAATTTCTTTTCCAGCCAGTAAGTGACTTGAAAGTAACATTGAAAGATAAACAACCTGAGCCATGGCCTTGGATTCCTGCCTTATGCGAGGATCTCCATTAAGGGATGAAGTTGCAAGACACTCTTGAGTTTTATCACAAGCGAGGCTGGGCTCTGCGGGTCAGTAAAGCGGACAGTGGTCCGTTCCAGTCATGGGCAGTGGTGGTATCGGGGCCTAACTACCTGCATTAGCATTAATGAGGCTTGCTAGCACAGATCTCCTCAAATTGATCTGAGAATAGACCCTTAAAGGAGAGAAAAGGATCTAAGAGTGGAGTTTTAAATTTGCTTGAATCTGCTCTTTGTTAGAAATACTTATCTCCTTTTCATTGTCATCTGCTGAGGCATTTACTGATGAGCAAGTAATGTGGAAAATCACAAATGTGAGAACGTGGATTCTCTATAGAGGACTGAGATTTTAAGTGCTGTTCAAAACACCAGGCGTAGGGAATATTAGAAACGCTACATTTTGGGTGGGTGAATAGCGCGTCTCTCCATTTTAGCATTCATTTACATTTCCTGTGCTGTCATATTTTGCTGGGGCACCATTTTCTCTAAGTATTGCATTATTGACTTAAAAGGTGTCATTTTCCAAATGATGGAGGTAAGGAAGTACATTTTCCTTATTTCATAATTTGCACACAGATTGAAAAAGACTTAACCATTGTCACAAAATTTGGATATGATGGATCTTGTATTTTAACTGGATTGTGGGTGTAGGGAAATCTACCAGCACATTAATTTTAATGGAAGATTGTGGCATCCTTGACAAATATTTTGAAAGTTAAGTCGTGTTAATTTCCTTCCTTTTTCCTCCCATTTCTTAAGTCCTGATCATCTTTGACTCTTTACTCTTGTGTGTCATCATGGATGATTGTTAATCCAAGATCATTGTGGCTTCAGGAATAGTTGTATTTAGTGTGGTGCTTTTCACCCATAAAAAATATACAGGGCAGACATTAACTTCATTTTTCTGATCATAAGCTGCAAGTAAGTAACTTGCTAAAACACTAACTTTCTTTTACCAATATCCCCACAAAAAGGTAAGGAAATGACTTTCGGCATGCATTTCTCTTCTTCTACTTAGTCTTTTGGCACTCAGGTGTTTTTAAGTATGAAGATTTTTGTACACTTTACTTCAGGGTAGAGGACCTGAGTTCCACTTTGATGTGACCCACCAGTAATGGTTAATTTAGAAACCCAAATTAGATTTAGGTACTTTTGTTTGTCTTTTTGCTTTGCCCTAAGCCAACCTCTCTCTTATGTGCTACAGATGAAAAACCAGCTGGATGGGTCAGAGGAAAGGGAAATAACGTTGTGTTAAGGCCAGCATATCCGATGGGGGAATGAATAAGAAAGGTGGGAAGGTTATAATATATGATGGACTTTTGCTTAGAATAGAGATATAATGTTTAAATTCCTTTTTTGTAGATATTCCAGTGCAGTAGATCCATTATATTTATGATAATCTCCAAATCCTTTTTACTCTTGGTTTAAAATGAATAGTTACTAACTGTGTTTTTCTGGATGTAAAATTAATGTGAACTAAACGTATCCAATTTAATAGGACATTACTAACTTCATCATAAGTATAAAAGGAAGTGATATATGTATATGAGTATACACACAAACACACACACACACACACACACACATACACACACACACACCCCCATATGAGCAAACCCTTGGAAGAGCCCATGTACAAGTAAAGAGTAAGATGTGTATTAAACACCTCTCAGTTCCAGTGAGCTCTCTTCCCGACCTAGGCAGACAACATTAATGCATTACATTCATATGTTGAGGGAAATGGGACCCCTAAGTACTTCTTTGCTGTCCAAGTATCCGCTCTGAAGAAAGCTCTTTCTCTCTCTCTGTCTCCATGTATTCAGCATTAAAGTGATATTTTACATTGCTTAAAAATTATGTGAGTGTTTGTTGTTGTTGTGTAGGAAGGAAATAAATCAAGGGCTTTTGTGGGATTTTAAATTCTTCCCAAGAGGAAAGAGCTAATATTAAGGCCTTCACAAGAGGGATTAATTTTGTATATCTCTCAGGAACCTATTGGGTATTATATTTATACATTATAAGATGTGTTTTGATATGCCTAAAATTAATATCTTTCTATCTGCAGGTGAATGTGAAGGCACAGTTTATGTCTGGGGTGGGAGGAGGGGTGGAGGACAAGGGAAAGAGAGAAGCGATCAAGCCTCTCGCGCCTTGACGGGAGGGCGTGTGTGTCATTGGTCTGATATCTGGATCATTTCTGTGGTGCACCGAGCTAGCTTCCAAGGCAAAGTTTACCCGTTCGGTGAGACTACGAGGAGAAATTCTCTACTTTGTCCACTACCCCTGTCTAAATTTTGCTTTTAAAATTTATGCCCTTAGAAGGAAGCTGTTTTCGCACATGGTGCCGGTGGCCGTTTGCCAAACTTTGTGCTTCTCCACCATCAATAGCAGCTTCCCTGGATGTCTTTTAGCAGATGCTGTCAACTCATCACCTTTCCTTCACTCCCCTCACACTGCCTTCATGGATCACTGCGTGTGCTGGTGCTCATGTGTCAAGGGGAAGGGCACAGCTGCGAAAAGGGTCACCCCTGGAGACCCAAGCTTCCTGTCTCCCTGGTGTAGGCAGTCCTGGTCAGTCTAGCCCTGTGACCTGTTTCCCCTTCCTTCCCTTGTACTTGTTTGGCAGGAAAGCCCACCGGCCCCTGGGCAGAGCACCACACATTGGCTGATGGGGGAGAAGGATGGAGGGAGGGGGCAGTCTCTGGGAAAGTTGTGTTTTGTCATCGTGTGCATGTAACATGCAGTGTTGGCAATCAAAATGTGTTATTTTGAAAGTAAGATGTGTTGGTTGCAGTCTGGTTAATATTCTCTGTTATCTCATGAGTGAATGGGCGGGTGCCTTAAAAGTAGCATCATTTCTACGTGGCTGGTCACGTGGGTGGCCTGTAAATCAAAGTGGAAAGATTCTGCGAGTTTATTTTCATTTGGTCACAAGTTTGGGTCCGTGTGGACTACTCAGCCTACTCTAGCTCTAGATTGCAGAAAAGAAATGGTTGTTTGTCTCCCTCTTAGCAATATCCTTGGCTTCACCTTCTTCTTTTCTTTTCTTTTTTTGCTCCACAGCTGCATTGAAAGAAATTTTAAAGTTCATCCTTTGCACAACCTCAGGTACATGATAGAAAGGTTTATTCAAATGTCTGTCATACTCTTGTGAGTTTTATCACAGCAGGATCCAGTAGCCCCACAAATCAGCAGGAAATCTACCGTAAATTTTTCAGTTCCTTGATGATTGAGTGTGTGCACTGTAGCAAGTTTTTTTGGCCATATTTTATAGGTTGGATAAAGAATTTGTTTTGAATGAAAGCCCAGATAAGGTTTGTAAGCTTTTCTCTTATTCTTCTGTATTTCTGATTTTTTTTCCCCCTCTGGGGTTGGAACAGTTTTTCCTCTGTGCTCTGATGCTTGGTTGAACAGTAGGACACGGAGCTACTTGCCGAGCCTGACAGACATAAAGTTAAATATACAACAATGAGGAAGGAATCTAGGGGACAAGTCATAAGTCCCACAACAGACTTTAAGATGCTGTAAATATATTCAAATGACAACTCTCCCATCCACTAGACACAACATCTTATTTCATCTTGAAAACAAGCCTGAAGAATGCCTCAAGAATTTTACATTGAACGTCTGGCGGTATGCAAGTATTTCTTCATTATTCCAAAGTACCTGCCCACAACTGTATCATAAATATAAGTAGATTCCGCTCTGTTGAACTTTGTTACATTTTCCTTCCAATGAGACTGTCCTTCCTCCCATTTTTGTTGTGGTGGTGGATTCCCCATGGTCCAGTAATCTTTGAAAAATATTTTGTCGGTGAGATTTTCATCATATACCACTGACCATCGATAAATACCATGTGTTTAACGGTTTTTAACAATATGGTCATGGTTGCCATTTTCTGTAGTTAGGTGGCGGGATGGTAGAACCAGCTGATTCTAAGAGGAGTTAAGCAACAGACTCCAGAAGTTGAGAGAAACTGCTGTCTGATCAGACAAGAGCTATGTGGGAAACTAGCCCCATGGTATCTCCACCCGAGCTAGTCGGCTCCATGACCGCTGAGCCTGCAGAGGGGCCGCTTGGGGATTTGCTGGTTTCTTGCTATTCCACGCACAAAGGAACCCCGTAATAGCCAAGGGGTCTCTTCACTCTGCGACAACTCTTACAGTGCAGATGCAGAATGCCAAAGAATATTGACCTGTATCATGGTAGAGAAGCAAGAGAAGAGGCTAGAGGGGAAGGGGATGTAGATTCTATGTTGTCTTTCTACCTCCGCTTCTGAGCTCGCATGAGTCGTTTAATCTTTCTTGCCTTTAGTTTACTCATTGGTAAGATGATGTCTTTGAAATATTAGGGCCTTCCCGCTCTGAAGTTCTGTGGTCTCACTTAATATTTTGTATTGCTTTTATTGTTGTTAATAAAGAACTATAATCAACCCAAGGCCAAATTAACCATTATGGGTAGGTGGGCAGATTCCTTACAATGATGTCTTTAAAGGAGGCACCATTGTGACTGAAACTTTTAAAAAATTTAAAAAAAGAGCAGCCCTAGCTAATTTAAAATTCTTAAGATTTATAAACATTGTAACAGATATTTACATAGTGCTCTTTATGCCCCAAACTCTGTTGTAAGTACTATATACACTTTTATGACAATCTGATTAGGTATTATTATGATTATCTCTATTTAACAGATAGGGAAGCTGTGCAAACAGAGAGGTCAAGTAACTTTCCAAAGTCAGTCGTGTAAAGAGTGAACAATGAAAGTGCGACGTGAGCTTAGGCTACCCGCCTCCAGATTCCTTGCTCTTAACTGCCACCCCAGGCTACTTCTGTAACAGCCACGTTTCTCTTTTTGACTGCAAAACACAGAGGCCCTCCTGTTACCACTGCTAACATTCACTATTGTTCAACAATACTTGACCTGTTAAACATGAGAGCATATGGAACTGGAGTAAGGGAACCTTCCCAGTAGGGCTAGCCTGCTTGTATTGTGGCTACCTGTCAAAATTTCTGTTCTAGCTACTTAATCTTTTAAACATGTTATAGGGCTTTAAACTTTATTAAGATTCATGGCATTCACTCTGCCTTTGAGAGGGCTAAGTTGCTATTAGCCATTTACAAATCAGTAGGAATTGATTTGATCAGATTGCTTTCCTTTCAAAGCTGGAGATCAGTTGTATTGACAGGATTGAATGTTGGAACAGGAAGAACTGATGGGTGAGAAGATGGATTTATAGAACTGTGGATGTCTGAATAAACCTGGGTCGAGTGGGTCTCAGGGTAAAAAGAGGGTTCTGATGTCACCCGGAAAGAGAAACTAGGTAACAGTAAGTTCAGGAAAGAAAGCAGGAAAGTACATGGCAATTTCATTTATTATAAAATCTACCTAAGGCCAGTGCTGAATCCAGGAAGGGGAGAGGTGAATATCTAATTATCTATTTTCCTTCTTGTTCTTTGGCCCCCTTTATGTCCCTTGACATGCATTGTTCCCAAGACACAACCCCTAAGCAAGTATTTTGAACACTAGAATGAAGCACAGCAGGAGTTAAGAATTTGCATGCATGTGCGTGCGCTCACGCACATGTGTGTGTGTGTGTGTGTGTGTGAGAGAGAGAGAGAGAGAGAGAGAGAGAGAGAGATAGGGAACAGGGATGGTTCAGGAAGCTAACTGAAATTTAGATTTTTTTGTTTCATATTTTTTAATGTATTTTTTTGAGGGGGGAGGGAAGGGCAGAAGGAGAGGGAGACACAGAATCCCAAGGAGGCTCCAGGCTCCACGCTGTCAGCACAGAGCCCAAGGCGGGGCTTGAACTCACAAACTGGGAGATCATGACCTGAGCCAAAGCCAGACACTTAACTGACTGAGCCATCCAAGCTTCCCATATGTTTCATAATTTTTAAAAAGTGTACGTTATGAGTAACAGCTGGCTTACCAACACAGTTTTGGAAGACAACCTGTTAAAACATAATAATAAGGATAGTAATAATAATATACTAATATGAACAGCCCTTACTCTGATCTCTCCCACTGAAGCTGTTTATTTTGACCCTTGGCCTCTCTAATTTCAGTCCCCAGGAATATGCATTGACTTTGCACACTCCTTGCTTCCCCCTCTCCTTTATGCTACCAGTCTTCCTCCTTCTGTATTTTCTTCCTTTTCTTGGTGTCTGTGTTTTTTCCCCCTCCTTCACCTCCTTCACCCCTTCCTTTCCTCAAGTTCTTCCTCTTTTCCTCACTGACTCAGTCTGACAAAATGTCTAACAATATTTCCTTGATTTAGCTAACAAATAAATAGAACTTTTAGGCTTTTGTTTAATTAATAATGAAAATTCCTGGAAGGAATAATCAACATAAAAATAAACCTGATGAGGCTGTAAATGGCATTACATAAAATTTGGTTTTGAATAAAATTTACAGAAAAATGAGATTTTGACAAAATGTAATTCTTCAAAATTTGAACTGGGGAAATTGAACTTGGTAGGAATATTGACTTAAAAGAACTCACAATATGTTTGATATGGACAAACATTGAAGAGTGAATCAAATTATCTCTATATAGTTTTACTAAAAATGGGTTGATCCTCGTGAAAATAATTCCAGTGAAATACGAATGAAAATGGAAAACAGAGTAGTTTGTGTGAAGAAATGGGTGGAGAAATTTGAGTCAGCTTAGTGGGGTTCACTCCTCAAAATTCTTTACTAATAAAACTTATCAGTTTGACAAAATTTCGTTTAAATGCTTTTTTCAACATTCTCAGATTCAAAATTGAGGAATAAAATGGCAGGGTATAAACACCAGGGATAAATATCTTAATCCTCCCATTTAATCCTTGTGGCTCTACAAATTAGGTGGTATTATCTTTGTGTTATAAAGGAGTAGTTGATGCCCAAAGAGTTGAGGAAGTTAGAAACTGCTTGAACCAGGTATCTGATTTTAATACATCATAATGATGAGGGTATTTATACTTTTTGATGACATCTATCTGGAAAGAGTAAAATACTTGGGATATAAAAACATTTTATTTCATGAAAAAATTTAGCTCTGCTAAATGTTAAATTATTACACTACATGAGCATAAGTTTGATATTCTAATGAAAATTCTAAAAACCTATTCAACCTGTTTGGCAGATAGGTTACAAAAATTATTAACCTAAGTTATTTTTTTAAACAATCTGAATAACTATGATAATGCAATTTGATTGTGGTAGGAATCAGTAGTTTAAAGGGTGGGTAAGATTAACATTTGCTGTGTGTTAGGCACTGGGACCCAAGTTTAAATATCCAAGTTACTTTCCAGTTCTGGATGCATTTATATACTTTTGGCCTGGGGCTTAATGAGCTTTATTCTTACCTTGGCTTTAAGAGATTGAAATTTGTGATAAAATATTCTTGTAATCTGAAACAGTGACTGACTCGTGGTTTATTGAGAATTGCCTAAGCTAGCATGGTTGACACTTGACCAATGCAGATGTTAGGGGCGCTACCCTCCATGCAGTAGAAAGTCTGTGTATAACTTTTTACTTCCACCGAAATTAACTTCTGATAGCCTACCGTTGACTGGAAGCCTTAGTGATAATATAAACAGTCAACTAACATGTACATTGTATATGTATTATACACTTTATTCTTACAATAAAGTAGGTTAGAAAAAGACAATGTTGTAAGAAAATCATAAGGATGAAGAAATACATTTATAGCACCGTGCTGTATTTATTAAAAAGAGTCCACATGGAAGCGGACCCATGTAGTTCAAACCCGTGTTGTTTGTAATTTCAAATCAAAGGAAGCTGTTCCCTGGCTAGTTCTAAAACATCCCTCTCCCTCCCACTGCCCCTTCTCCCCATTTCACAATTATACACCAAAAGCATCTAAGTTGCTGTTCAAAATGTTTGAAAAAGTCAGAGCTGCTTCTTGGCAGTCTCTTCGCTCCTCTCCTCAACCCCTGTGCGCCTTCTAATTCTTTCTATAGGTCTCGTGGCACGTCCCATGCTTTAGTCATCCTCAACTCCTTCTGGGATCTTCTTTAAGCCATCTCCTACACTACAGGTTCACGTACCCTCTTCTTACACCGACTTTTCTGTTCTAGGAGGAACTCCTGTTTTTTCCATGTGATCCACTTGAGCTAAGCAGGGTCCTATTTCACCTTATATGTATTTACCAAATCAAAAGGCTTCCCACTTTATTATTTGGATTACTTGTTTATTGCTTTTCTTAACCAAGGGCCTTATGAGGGCAGAGATCTATTTCTTCTATCATGGTAAATAGCCAGTAGATATTTGTCATATGACAAACGAACAGCTAATTGGAGCAAATTCATGCTAAGTGTTAATAACCAACATGGTTTTAACCTCAGACTTTTCTTCTTTTTTTAAAAAAAAAATTAAGACTCCATTTTTTAGGACAGGTTTAGGTTCACAGCAAAGTTGAAGTGAATGTACAGAAATTTCCATATATTCCCTTTCCCCCACACATTCATAGCCTCCTCCATTATTAACATCTCTCACCACAAGGTGCATTTGTTACAACTCATGGACCTACATGGACATTATATCACATTACAATTCAGAGGGAGCTGTTCCCCGGCTGCTTCTAAAACAACCAAAGTCCCTGCTTTACCTTCTAGTTCACTCTCAGTGCTGTACATTCTGTGGCTTTGGACAAATGAATAATGACGTGTATCCATCATTTTAGTTCATGCGGAGTATTTTCACTGTCCCCAAACTCCTCTGTGCTCTGCTTATTCATTCTTCCCTCCCTCCCCAACCCCTGGTAGTATATTGTCTCCTAGTTTTGCCTTTTCCAGAATGCTGTATATTTGGAATTGTACAGTATGTAGCTTTTTCATATTGGCATCTTTCCTTAGTAATATGCATTTAGGTTCCTCTGTGTCTTTTGATGGTTGGATAGCTCAATTCTTGTTAGAGCTGAATAATATTCCATTGTCTGGATGTACTACAGTTTAGTACATTTATCTGTTCACCTCCTAGAGGATACCATGGTTGCTTCCAAGGTTTGGAAGTTATGAGTAAAACCACTATAAACATTCATGTTCAAGTTTTTGTATGGTCATGTATTTCAACTCCTTTGGGTGAATACCAAGGAACATGAATGCTGGATCAAATGGCAAGTGTATCTGTAGTTTTGTAGACTCTCTGAACTGTTTTCTAATGTGACCGTGCCATTTTGCATTCCCACCTGCAAAGAATGAGAGTTCCTATGGTTCCATATCCTTGTCAGCATTTGGTGGTGGTGTGTTCTTGATTATGTCCATTCTGATATGTGTGTGGTGGCAGTCGCTTTGTGATTTTAACCCAGACATTTCTGTGTTTTGTAAAGAAAAGGTATATTATTTCAATAACCTAATTGGTAGCTTTTGAGTAGTGTAACAAAATGGAAACAAATCATTCAGGTATCATGAGGGAAGACATTCTGGAACACAGGAATCCCTGTAGATGACTACTATACAGACATTTATAATTCCAGGGAAAAGTATCTGCCCTAAGCTGTTAGTGTTTTACTGTTTTCTAAAGAAGAAGGAGAAGGAGAAGAGGAAGAAATTCATTCTATCTCTGAACTCTCAGTTTCTCTATAATTCCCACTTCTGTTTTCAAAGCAGGTCTTTTGGAAGGGGCATGGAAGACCAAATGGTATGGGGTAGAGCATAGAAAAATGGGTGGACAGAAGTAGTTGTTTACAAGTGCTATATACAGACTTCTTGTACTGTCCTTTATAGGGCAAAATGTATTGTTCATTGTGCTACTATCTCTTAATTGTTTGTTTACTTAACTAAGGGTTTTATAACCCTAGTAAAAACGTAAGAGTTTTGGGATGTTTGATCTGTAGCTCTGTTTGTTTGGAAAAGCCTGGCTTTAGTGCTGGTGAGGTAAAAGGCTGGAGTCCTTCTGCATAGCAGGGTGTAGGTGATAAGTTATGGTCAGAGTCAGCAATTCGGGGCATGCCTTACATATATAGGACTTTCAGTAGAGCTAGCTACTTTCTTAACACATTCCACTGAGACAGGCTTCTGGAGCCCACCTGGTCAGGGAAGACCCCTGTATCAGGACTGGACAGCATCAGCTTGATCTTTTTTGTTGAGTGGTTTAAAAAAACTTTTTAAATACACACATGTGTACGTGTATATATCTATGTTTACCCCTCTCTCTAACTCCTTCTCAGAGAGAGAGACAGAGACAGACAGAGGGGGAAGAAAGTATAGGGAAGAGCAGAAGCTGGAAGAAGGGAGAGAAGGGGAGATAGAGAAAAGGAAGAGGTGGAAGAAGAGAAGCAGGTCAAATACATTCTTTTGGCTTTCTGTCTTTCTTACTGTTCATAAATAGGAGTAAAGGCCACTCTATGTTGTGACAAGAGAAATGGGGATATGGAGTCATTCATGGAAGAGGCAAAGTCTTATTAGGTCCTTTTCATGTGCTAAGTGTGCTATGTGACAAGGGCAGCGGGCAGCATTGAATTACCAAATTGAGCAGGGCTTCAGTGTCATTAATCGCCGAGGGTACGGGGTGCTGTTTCAATAAAGACGTAGTTCAGCGTAGAGTTTGGGCAGTGAGCTTTAACCCCATCCTCTAGTGCCTGATAACCAAACAGGTAAAAGATTTTGTTATAAAAGATGAACTTAACACCCCTTAAAGTTTCTGTTTTGCTGATCACTGGAGACTCCGTGATGTAACAGATGTTGGGCCCAACTTATGATGATTCTGGACATGGATTCCCAGAGAATCAAGCTTCCTTCCAGACCCTCCCATTGATACCTTAGCAACCGTGCTAACCGTTAGCATTACACTAACACTCCAGGAGACTGGAGCTGAGAGAGAGAAAGGCAGGAGAAGAATTCTGCTTTCGCGTTTCAGTATTTCACTCTGTTGCCATTGTGCCTTAATAATAGAAAATCTGTATACATTATTTATAAAGCAGTGGTTATGTTTTAGTTGAATTCTGGTGACCTGTATTTTCCTTCCCAGACTCTGTTGGCAGTTTCACTCTCCATGCGCCTCACTGTTTTTCTTTGTACCCATGAATCTCATGGGGATTTTGAAGAGTGAAGAGATAACATAATGCTGGTAAAGTCTTCGAAGCATTGAAGAGTTACAATAAGTATATATGTGACGCAGGAGTGATGATATTAGTAGGAAGTCCAATTCTTTCTCTGAGAAACATGCCAAAAAGTATAAAATTCTGTGATGGATTCTCGGCCATAGTAATAATAGCTGTAATTTATTGAGGACTTACTCCGTGCTAGCCGTATTGCATTATTTCTCAGTGCCTTTTTTAAAAAGCCAGGAGGCTGAGACGCGGTTTTCAGCTGAAGATGTTGAGGTGCTGGAGAAAAGATTGAGTAACTTGCCTAAGGTTCTCTTCCACCAGTCCATGCCTTTACCCTTCATATGGTATAGCCCCTTTTACGGTGCTACCTGACCATTTTAATGCTGACTGCATGCCCTCATACGCATTAGACATCTGACTTCATTAGTTTACTTAATCCTCCCAACTAACCTGTGAGAGGTGGGGATTGATTTTGTTTTGTCTTCCCATTTTATCCGTGGAGCATCTTTACTGAATACGGGCACGTGGTTAGTAAGTGGCAGAGCTGAGATTTGACCCTGGGATGGGTCTGTCCCAAGAGACATTTGCCACTTCATTTTATTGTCTCTGAACCAGATCCATTCATGCTCAGCAAGTTCTCAGTAGTTTCCCAAGGCTCCGAGTATAAACCCCACCGTGCACCCTGCACTTGCTACACAACTTGCTGGTGCAGAGCCCACAGCCCTTGACGCCCTGCCCATCACCTTGTTCCCTCTGCCCCAGCCCCACGTGTGTTCACAGCTCCTTGAGCTGACTGAGCACCTTCCCCCCTGAAGCCTGTCCCCATGCCACTCTTTCCGTCTGGAGTCAATCCCTCCTGATCTCTTCTCCCTCCTGGTTTCAGGGTTCTTTCCTCTGGGAGGCAGGCCTTCATGGAGCCCATGTCTAGGTGTGGCCCCTGTCACATTCTCTCAGAACACCTGTTGGGTAGCATTTGTCCTGTGCTACCCTCCAAGCCCCATTAAGTCTGAAATACCTTTGCTGGATTCCCAGTCCCTGGCACATAGTAGGCCCTCAACAAATCCCTGTTGCACACGTATGGATGGAATGCATAGCCTTGATCCTACTTTGCCTGGACCCCTGGCTACACTGCCCCGTTTCTGGGTCTTTACTTCCCTTGCTGCTCCCTTCAACCCTGTTCTTACCTCTGTTTCTGGAAGGTTGTGTCCAGGGTGCCCTCTTCAACTACTTTGGTGATGATCTAATCTGAGCCCCTGTTAGATATGAGCCCCTCGAGTAGATAACAGTGTACATATTTGCTGGATTGAAGCAAATTGATACCATCACTCAGCCTTAAGAAGGTTTATTTCATGAGGGTCACAAGAATTGAATCAAAGGCTGCTTCCAAAGTTTCTTTGCTGCTCAATCACAAATCCAAACTTGGCTGAGACCCGTAGCTCAAAAAGGCCAATTTAAAATCAGCTCATGGTTTGATCCTGCTCATGGGGAGGAGGAAGCGGTCCTCCCTCCCGGTGCCATCAGGTTGGGGAGGACCGAGGGAAAAGACTGGTTCTGTCTTTACTGTGGACCTTCCTGGCTGCCGTGTTGATAAAGCACTCGATCCGAGAGCACATGTGTGAACTAGACCTGCAGGAATTCTAGTCTTCTGCTTACTGACTCTTAGGCACGTATTAGACCTCAGTTTCCTCATCTGTAAAACTTCTTGGGTTTTTGTGAAACATAAATGACTTGACATATGTGAAGCATGTAGCAAGGTGCCTGGCACATTGTGAGTACTCAGCAGATGAGAGCTACTCTTTATATTATAATATTTTATACCTAAATAGCACGTGAGGTCTGCAGAACATTTTCACGTTCCACAGTTGTCATGGATAGGTGGACAGCCCCTGGGAAGCCCAGGGAGGGGGTCTTCTTTTGTAAATAGACCACACGTCTCTGGTGTCACTTTTGATAGTCTGATTCTTGGCCTTTAATGTCTTCTTTCTTCAGAAGAATCTGGAGGGTTGTAGAAACCGAAGATAGGAAAGCAGGTGGGTCTACAGGCTCTTCTCGCACTGGCCGGGGTTTCCTCCTGTGGTCTATTTCCAGCATAGTTTCAGTGGTGGTAAAAAATTCCCTCCAGCATTGAGGCTCCCAACACATTTTTCCGGAAGCTATTTCTTTAACGTGTTGCCATTAGGATTTTTTTCTTGATATAAAACCTGAATTTTCCTTTGCTTAATTTAATCCCTCTTCACATACACCTCGGACCTCTTTAAATAATTCTTTTCCCTCCTTGCCATTTGCACCTTTCAGTTCCTTGTAGACAGTTGTCATCGGTCCCTTTGGGCCTAATCCTATCACTGTAATTCATGTTGGGCAAGCTGTACATTTTGTATTAGTCTGTGGGCATATTCTAAGAACGCTCTCTTGCTGGAATAAAGGCAATGCTCCCGGGGTATTATCCAAACCTTATCATCAACAGCAGCTACTAAATGGGAAACAAAGCGAGTGACTTTTTGAGGAAACAAAGGAGGTAACAAACAGGAGACGTTGTTTACTTTTTTATATTATTATTACTATCAACTATGAGAGGGCCTTTTGGTATAAATAATAAGCCATTGAATCTCTAATCTACAAACCAAAAGAAATTCTTAGTTTTTAAATGTGAAAGGGGGTATGTGTGCTGTGTGCATCTAATGATCTGGCAGTTTACTCAAAATATTGAAAACTGAGAAAACTAAATATAAAAGAAACTGGAAAGTTGATGAGCTTCTACTCGCGTAATGGAATGATGAACCTCTAAGTTTCTAAAGCCACGACTCTTTAGAAACATGGGCCCAGCCTTTCTGATTAGGAGAGATATAAAGAATTTTAAAACCTACCTACGATCATCATCTACAGACATCTCTGACAAGCTGAAAAATCTTTTCCAGGGTGGAGGAGGTTCCCATGCCCATTGCTGCTAGGTCAGGACGTAGGAGTTCTCTAGGAAGCCTTCCTGTTGGCTTTGGGAGCTCAATGTAGTCCCTGGCAGGCCAAAGAGAGCAGAAAATATCACTTGCAAACAAATTGCTGACTTTCAGACAGCTGGCCCTCCATTTTGAGAGAGTCTGATGATTTTAGAGCTTCCTGGCCAGAGAACAAGATAGAAATCTCCTGTCTCCTGAATTTACTGATACAATGAACTAAGGTTCAAGACACAGGTAATGTACTGAAAGTCATATAGGGAGTTGCCAGCAGAGATGTTTGAGCCCTGCGTCCTTTTCTAGTTGTGCATTGGTCCTGCTACTAAAACTCACTTAGAGCTGTGTAATCACACTCAGCTTAAAAGCCCATCTTGACAAGTCAATTGAACAATAGACTGAAACGGGTATCAGTTAAATGCTCTTCTCTAAAATAGATCTTTTTAATCATTGTAAGATTTGAACTCAGTGGAGGAACTTAGTTATTACTTAAGTTGATTATCAATTCTCTTTTCCTCAAGGCAACAGAAGTTCCTAAAACAAGGAATCCAACGTATTCATCCTGGAAATGACTACTCCCTTGAATGATGGACTATAGCCCCATCTCTAGCTTCATTTCCTATTAGTCTTTTCCCATGTCTGTGTCTTTCTCTGTGCTTTTAACTTCACCCTGAATGTTTCTTTTCTTTAACTATACCTGTAATGTCTTTAGGGAAGTAGCTTTCTTCTGACATCATCCTAAGGGCATGCTCAATGTTTCTGGACTCTATGGCCACCTGTCTTTCTCTGAGACACTATATTCTTTCTTCTGCCATTAGTGAGCTCATTTCTCATCCTTCAGCTACATGCACTTTAATATTTCCCACCCAGCATTGTTCTTGTCATTCTCCGTTGGATTGCCCCATTTCCTTGCAAAGGACTGCCGAGTAAGTGCCTTTTCAGCATCATCTGGCCTCTGGGATACTGTTCCTGTCAGTTGCCCATGTAGGGAGCCTCTTTTGAGCCCTTCAAGTCTCAAGAGTAGACTCAGAAACTACTTCTGTCACAGACTCTTCTGAAACGCTCCATTTTGAATGTAGCTGCACGCCCCACCTGACATAATGTCTCCCTTCGTTGAATCCCTGCTGGGCTCCCCTTAAGGCATAGGTGTTTTTCTTTACATCATAGTTGCACATGCTCTCTAATTATGCTCATAAGTGAGAAATATTTTGTAATTGTGGCAAAGTATACATAACATAAAATTTTTCCATCTTAACCATTTTTTTTAATGTTTTATTCATTTCTAGGAGAGAGAGAGAGAGAGAGACAGCGTGAGCAGGGGAGGGTCAGAGAGAGAGGGAGTCACAGACTGAAACAGACTCCAGGCTCTGAGCTGGCAGTCAGCCCAGAGCCCGACGCGGGGCTCGAACCCACGAATCGCGAGATCATGACCCAAGCGAAAGTCGGACGCCTAACCGACTAAGCCACCCAGGCGCCCCCCATCTTAACCATTCTTAAGCATACAGGACCGGCATGTTAGGTACATTCACCCTGTTTTGCAACCAATCTCCAGAACTCTTTTCATCTTGCAAAACTGAAACTCAGGACTCAGTAAACAGTAATTTCCCATTTTATTCCCTGTCCCAGGCCCTGGCAACCACCCTTCTATTTTCTGTGTCCGTGAATTGAATCCTCTAGATACCTCATATAAGTAGAATCATCTACAATATTTGTCCTTGTATGACTGGCTTAATTTAGTTAGCAATCATGTCCTTGAGGGTCATCTGTGTCATAGCATATTACAGGATTTCCTTTCTTTTTAAAGACTGAGTGATAGCCCATCGTGTATACACACCACATTTTCTTAATGCACTCATCCTTTGCTAGGCATTTAGGTTACTTCCATGGTTTGGCTATTATGAAGAATCCCACAATAAACATGAGTGTACAAACACTTCATCCAGACCCTTCTTTCAGTTCTTTTGACTATATGCCCAAGAATGGAATTGCTGGACAATATATGGTTAAGTCTACTAAATTTTGAGCTCACATACTATATTATGAGCCTTGAGAGCAAGGGGTCATTTTCATCTTTGTATCTTCTGAGCATCAAGCACAGTCCCTCATCGGTAATAGGCATTCAGTGGGTGTTCATTGAATGACTCAATGAATAAATGAGAGACAATCTTTCCTAAAATTGAACGTGAATGACTTATACAGATTAAAATATTTACTTCATTTATATCAGAAATCAAATTGCAGGGGAAGAGGACCTAGAAAAATACGTTCAGTTACTCAGACATCTCCAAAAGTAAGAACCCAAGAGCAGCGTGTCCATTCTTATGTAGTGATTATGTTGATAGTTTTCTGATAGGCAGTTGGAGTTTTATATAAATTTCCACCTTCCTTTTTACTCTGTATACAAAGTAGAAAGAGCTATAACCCATTAACTACCAAAATTCATAGTTGTTTCCAGAATAGTGAGAGTAGCTGTTACAAAAATGATTGTAAAATGTAAAGTAATGGAAAGCAGGTTCATGACTCCATGTAATGATGAGATAACTTGAGTAAAAGCAGCAATTATGTGTTCCTGGACCACACTGGAGGTGGAACGCAAGAAAAGCGTATGCCACGGCTGCATATTATTAAGAAGGCAACACTTGATATTTACTTTGCACTTAAAAGTTTGAATGATCTGGCTAACAGAAATAGACAATACCCAGGCTTTGGAATACCTTAAAATTGCACATACAGTAAGACAAATTGCTATTTTATAAGCTTGCCTCAATGTAGTAAATTTGCACTTCTGGTTTAATTCATAATAAATTTGCATAACATTTACTGGAGTTTTCACTGTGCCATTTCATTTCTTTCAACCTCTTTCTTAGGGGTGGCACCGTTCCATTATGTAAGGCCAAGGGTCTACAGAGGAAAAGAAAGGCAGGGTGGGGAAGAAATCGAGGCACAGAGGTCTGTAATCAAACAAGCTGCAGAAGCCCCAGCAGAAAACAGCAGGTATCAATTAAGATTCAGAGAAAGTCCATTTTTATAATGGGCTACGAGTAAGTACAACAGGCCCATTGCCCATTTCTTATGTTCTTTTTTTTTTCCCCTCGGGGTCTCTGAGAGCGGCAAGCTCCGATCCACTGTTTGAGAGTGTTGGGAAAGATGGCCAACTGGAACCCACAGCCTTTGTTTCTCCATATTCACTCAGATTTGGCTTACAGAAGGGATTGATCTGAAGTAGACTGGTCTGAATGTAAGTTATCAGGGAGAAAAACCCATCAGTCAACCATGATTCCAAGTCCACCAGCATCTGCCAAGAAGAAACTTAATTGGTTTTAAAAGATAGTAGGCTCTAGGTAAGTAAGAATGTGATTAAACATCAAAATTATGGACAGCTATCCTGGGTGATAGCTGATGAATGTATTGCTATTTTATTACTAGTGAACGTTGTTTTTGTTGTTGTTGCTGTTGGTTTGTTTTAGTGGCTTTTTTTCTTTTTGTTTTTTTACATGATTCATTTTTTTCCCGCCCGATCTAAATGGGATTGAAATACGTTAAGTTAGATAATATATGTGTTTCCATGTCTAAGACAAAATAAGTACGTACCAGTACTTACATCACTTTTGCTGCATTTACGTTGCTTCATTGATTTTGCTGCACGGTTCGGATATCCCTTACAATTCCACACTCCTTCATTGCTGTCTACACCGCTGTCCATATCTACTCAGGTGTAGACCCTAAAACCCCAAATGAAAAGCATCAGTGACTATTATGGGTCTTGAGGCAAGAACTTCATTCCTCTGGGCTGAGAAACAGATGCTAGACAAGTTGATTTCTGATGCTGCTTCCACTTCTAGATATTTCCTTTTCTCTGGGACAGTTATGATGCCAGGTTAATGGGTTCCTGGGCCACTACACAGTCAAAGTAATTGAAGAATCAAAGCAAAGATCGGAGTTCATATTATGTGAAAATTATCCAAAGAGAAATGTTAGGTGCTTGAAAATTGTGTCCCCACACATATGAGCTCTTTGGAGGTATGGTCCAAGCCAGTACTCTGCCATGTGGCACCTTCAGTGCTGATATCCTTTTCATATTTGTGTTTCTCCAGAGGATCTGAGCTAATCACATGCTGATAATTTTTTATTAACCACATTTTTTTATTATCCAAAATTCTGGATCTCACTTAACTTTTTGACTTATGACAGTTCCATTGTGTATTAACAAGTAACTTTTCCGAAGCACAAAATCTAGACAGAAACATGTGTTTTCACCATGATATATGCTGTCTTTTCACTACAAAAATTTTTTAAATCCAAATATATACACATCTTGGAGCACCCTGACTTTTTAAAAGTAGATCAGATAGAGTAAATATCCTCACTTTTACTACATGAGGTCAAATTTGATAGAAGTCACAGAAAGTGAAAGTCTCATGTTTTTAAATATCAATGATTTCAGGGCTCCTGGGTGGCTCAGTCGGTTAAGCGTCCAATTTCAGCTCAAGTCATGATCTCACGGTTCGTGGGTTCAAGCCCCGCATTGGGCTCTGTGTTGATGGCTAGCTCAGAGTCTGGAGCCTGCTTCAGATTCTGTATCTTCCTCTGTCTCTGACCCTCCCCTGCTCACGCTCTCTCTCTCTCTCTCTCTCTCTCAGAAGTAAATAAAACGTTAAATACCAATGATTTACCCAAATCATCCTAAATATGATAGTCTTCCTTCAAAATAGTAAGATCTTCCTTCCTTCAGTAAGGTCTGAAGGATTTGGCAGTGCTAAGAAATGGAAATGCAGTGGTGATTTAGACTTCAGATGTTCAAGGCACTGGTACCCAGACCAAAAGGGCTTCTATGCCAGGAACCAACATAGTAATTTGTAGAAATACAGCTTCTTGAAATTATTGGGTTC
The DNA here is from genome assembly GCF_003009895.1 of Hyaena hyaena. NCBI lineage: Eukaryota > Metazoa > Chordata > Mammalia > Carnivora > Hyaenidae > Hyaena > Hyaena hyaena. The sequence continues at coordinate 2,020,183 of NW_024080646.1, forward strand.
AAAAGGAAAATTCTCTGTCTTTTTGTGTTTTTCTTTTATCATAAGAGGTGTAGGAATTTGATTTATGAACAAATAATAAAATAATGCAAAGGCCTGTCAGCAAGGGATAAAGAGTTACTTACAGAAGTTAAAATGAAATTAAGTAACTCCTGAGCCCACTTAGAGAAGTGCCTGTTATTCTCAGTTCCAGACGGTAATGAATAGTGTGTTAAAGTTGGTTTGTCTTATGGATAAGGCTTTTAGAAATACATGTAAAATGGAATCAGCACCGGCCCTTTTACCCACGTTGATTTTTGTTTATCCTTGCAACATATTTGAAAGCTCTGCTCTACTGTTCAAGCCAGTAGGAAGCACGGGCACTTGCATAGCATTTAAAACTCCGGTATAAAGCGTCTCCAGCACACTGTGGATGCGCTCTGGGGTTTGAAGTTAATGTGACTGTCAGGACAAAGTGGGTAGAATTTCGGAAGATTCTGGATAAGAACCACCTATGCCGTTTGCTGCTGACAAGCAGAAGGAAAGGGGAACCTAGAAAAGAAGCAATTTGGTTGTCCTCAAATGTATACAGGGGAGATTTTTGTCCTGAAACCAGAAATGACTGGAAGGGGTGCTGCTTTGCTGTTCTGTGGTATTTTATGTTCCAGATTTGCTTTGTTCAAGAAAAAAAAAATATTAGTAAATAAGTTGCAATGTAGTCCTCTGTATTTTTCCGTGAAGTATTAGGTCTTTGTATAATATGTGCATAATTTTTATGAATCAGAACCTGAATCATAAATAAAATGTTAATTTGTAGACACATTTAACTGTGGAGCAGATGGAAAAATGGGAATGTGTTAGAACACTAGGTATTTGCAGAAGCTAATGAAGTTAATTGGTCTCCTTTGACTACCTTATTTTCCCAAACCCCTGAAAGACCGGGCTTTTTTATTTCTTTAATTAAAAATGAGTTTGGTATGTTAATATTATAACCTTTCATTTTTTCCTAGTTTTCTATATAAATGTCTTATTTATAGAACCACCCTTAGGAGTCCAGTATTAGTAAGAACATTAGTAAACTGGGAGCAGTAAGAAGGGTGCTAAGACTATACAAAAGCCATTAGCCACATACATTGGGATAATATGTGCTTTTACACCTTATTATTACTTCCCTGTCCTGTTTTCTTTTGATTATATAGAGAAAGACCTATTTTCTGCTAGCCTAAAAATGGTACAGGTAAAAATATGTGAAATAATGACTGTTGAGCAGAATTTAATTTTTAAATATCAGTACTTGAACATATTTTGATTGGTTAAATTACATGGTAAACTTGCATTGAAATATCAACAGTATGAAATCAGAGAAATCACAGCCCTGAGCTAATCAATACCAAGTATGTAGATAATTTTCCCTACATTATTCATTGTATAGGGAGAAGTTAAAAAGCAAAATATTTAGCTATTCACCAAAGAGTGCTTTTTAATTAGAGCTTTATGTTTTGGCTGCCACTTTGGAATATACAGTGAATATTGAAGGTACAGATGCATACTGCAAAGGATCTTGGGACATTGTTTCTCTAATGTCACTGCTAACATATTGCATTTGTATTGATTGTCTATGATTTCTGTATGTGGATGATTGAGTTTGAGCAAACTACTTAAGGTTTCAAAGGATTTGGATAATGTTACACTGTAGGGTTGGAAATCTCTTTGAATATTGTATCGCAGGGGGACAAAGACATAGTTTCAGTGCATTTATTAGGCCCTTGCTGTAGATGTAGGAACAATAAGCCATCTTTTTTAAGTTAAGAGATCTTGGAACAGGCGACTCTAATGAATCCTGGGTTTAAGAAGAGTGGTACGTGCTGCAGTGGCGAAGTTGTTTATTCATCTGGAATGTATTAGAATCTTGATTAATAAGAAGACATCTGCAGTTTTACATAAAAAGCAGAGTGGGCAGTTTGGCAAATGGAAGTGGAAAGGGAGAAAGAAAAAGTCAGTTCCATCTAATGCTATTGTTGCCTTTTTGACCAAGCATTGTTATTCTTAATAGTACAGAGCAATCTGACTTTACCTCCTACAAAAACGACAGTAGAGAATTAAAATCTGTAGCTTTGAGAACAGACCAGCCCCTTTAAAACCCTATATTCAAAATAATTTTATATTTATCACCCTCCTTCTAGAAGATCCACGTAGAAGAAAGAAAACCTCATTTATTTGATTGTTAGGCTTACATGACATCAAACATAGTGATATTTGCAAATGTAAAATTTAACATTTCATAGACCATATTTTCACGTGGAATACATTAAAAAAAAAACAACTTTTCACATAAGAAGCCCTTACCCTCACAATCATTTTTAACTACATAGAAGTGCACAAGACTACATAAGGCACCTTAAATTTTAAGATAGCCAAACAGTTGTCTATTGGAATAGGGCATGGAAATGATGGTGTTTGAGTGAAACCCCAGTCAAAGCCTGTGAAATTTGTAGAGGTCACATATCAACAGCATGGCTTCCTGAATGCCAGGGTATTTTACTAAAGGGAATGATGAGATCAGAGCTCACTGTTTGGAAGATAACACATTTGGCAGCTACTTTCTGAAGAATCTGGCACCCACACAGACTTGAATCTCCAAAGCCAATAGGTGAAAGATTGTTATAGCCTTGGCAGAAGCAGAAATTCATGCATATAGCAATCGTTCTTAGGGGAGGAAAACAAACAACTTCTGGCCAATTTAAAATATGACAGTTTTAAAGAAAAGGACCCCAAACAAGAAAAAATAACTAGCTTACTTCAGATCTGTTCCACAGTAGAATTTGGTATACAGATCTCTTGATGATTATGTATCTGCTATTGGATACTTGCTAAAAGCTGACGGACGACTATTTTAGGCCACCTAGTCACAGATAGCTAAATAATAACAATAGATTCTAGAAGCAAACTTGCTTAGGAGGAGAAATATTAATGAATTACAGAACTAAAAAAAAAACAAAAACAACGGACACATGAAAAATGATTAAAGGATGAAATTCGGTAACAGACATTAGCAGAGTTACATTTATGTAGTTAATGTTAGAACATAGCTTCTTTCAGAATATAATTACCAGTCCTCACCACCCATCCCTCAACATGGGATAGTCCAGTCAAATTTAGGCAAAGTTGAATTCTTTTATTTTTGCAAAGACAGCAGAGATTTTTTTTTTAATAAAGAAACACAGTGTCTTAAATATTTATTCTTAACATATGAGAGGGGGTTGTTAATACATGATAGGACAGTGCTATATTAGCAAAGACAGAGTTTTTAAAAAGGAAATAATGATGTCTTAAACATTTATTCTTAGTATATGAGGGGGGTTGTTAATACATTATATGACAATGCTATATTACAGGGGTTTGCAAACTTTTATTGTAAAAGTCAAGATAGTAAATTATTTCAGGTTCTGCAGGTCATATCATTTCTGTTATAAGTAGTCAGCTCTGCTGTATTGAGGACTCCCCCTATGCTCAATATGTCAATGATGAGCATGGGTGTTCCAGTAAAACTTTATTTGCAGAAACAGGTACATTTAGCTTGCAAGCCTAGTTTGCCAACCCCTCTTGAAATATATGGAGCATTTAGTAGGTCCTCAATAGCGTTAGATGATTCTAATACTGCTCAGTATTTGAATTATAAAGGAGTGCACGCTTGTAACGATATCCACATAAGACAGAAGGAAATCTGTGGACACATGCCAATACCTAAGGGTCTGAAATGTTTACACTTCGTTATTAATGACTAATCATTAAAGTAAGCAAGTAGGAGAAGTATGTAAAGGATTTATACAGTTCTTTATCTAGATAAAGCTAGCAAAGTACACAGGTAAAGGGATTGTTGTGAATATCAACATCACTTTCCAAATCATCTTTGCTAACTCAAATTATTTAGAAAACCAAAAGGTTGTCTTTCCCTGAAAGTCCAGATGAAGTTTACATTTTAAAACCACTGCTACATAATTGATAGTATCATGACATGGATTCATTCTTGCAGACTTTTCCAGGCAGGGCCAGGACACAAAGGAATGTGCTCACACATAGAAGTGTTCTTACTTGAGTATTCTGTTGTCATCTTTGTGTTCTTCCTGTGTATTGCTCCATTGGCATATCACATAGTATTTCAGGTTCAAGGGTGTTGTTGCTGACCTAGCATTAGTAGAACATACATGTAGAGCTCTTTTGAATAGGGATGACTGCTTTGTTCTAATCTAGCCAAGTGGATTCTTCTTTTGACCTCCCACTGAGATGCCTGTATGTGTGTGTGTGTGTGTGTGTGTAGTTTCAAGATAACTGGCTTTAGTTAGAAAGGCATAAAGTAGAAAGGAATACAGTTGTTTCTTCCATATGGGGTTCAAAACTATAATCTCATCCTAATAATCTTCTTTTTTTAAAAAGCATGTTTACTTATTTATTTTGAGAGAGGGAAAGAGTGTGTGTGCCTGTGTGTGTGCATGTGAGCAGGGGAGGGGCAGAGAGAGAATCCCAAGCAGGCTTTGCACTGTCCGTTCAGAGCCTGATGTGGGGCTCAAACTCATGAACTCTGAGATCATGACCTGAGGCAAAATCAAGAGTCAGATGCTTAATGGACTGAACCACACAGGTGCCCCCTAATAATCTTCTTGCAAACAGTTACACTAACCAGCTACATAGAGACAATAGTAAGATGAGTGGCAGGAAATTAGGAGGAATACACATCACAGGGATTTTTCTTCAATCACCAAGTGTTTTTAGTGAATGATCTGTTCTTTTGGATCTGACAGTTTCTAAACAAGTGAATGCGTCCCCTCCACTCCACCACCACTGCTATTCCTTTACTTTATGTTTCTCACCTCTCATCTGCAGCAGTTGCCATAGCCTCTAAGCCTTCATCCATTCCCTCTCAATCCGCAGTGCTCTGATGGAGTCCATTCTCTTCTGATAGAAATTCTTTAACAGCTCTCTGTGCCTGCATATAGATTCAAAGCCCTTAGCCTGATGGGCAAGTCTGCCGTGAGCCGGATCCTGACGCTGTATGTAGCGATGTCTTCCGTCACCTCCTCCCGCAAACTCTGTTCTAGTCCAGATCCTGGCTGCCTGTTGGCATCCCCTAGGAAACTTAAAAAAAAATACTGATTTAAACTCATCCCCAGCCCAGTGTAATTAGAATTTCTGGGACTAGGGTACAAGCATCAGTATTTTTAAAAAGACCTACAGGCGATGTTAGTACACAGTCCAGTCTGAGTTACGCTCTATCTACTCATTTGACACACATGTTGGTTCCTTGATCACATAATCTTTGATTTTGTACATACATTTCTTTTTTGCCCGGAATGCTCAGTCCCCTTTTCTATATGTGGGAATCTCCTGATTCTTTTTTGAGGTTTAGTACAACATATCCTTGGGTGGCCTTTCTATATCCTCCAAGATGTAGTTGGTGTTTCTTCAAAAGAGCTCCCACAGCAGTTCTGTAGAGGCTTTTATTACATTCCCGATTCTGTTGTGTTGTAATTGTATGTTTACATGTCGGCCCCTCAGCCCATTCAATGAACTGTTCAGTGTAATAATTCAGTGTCATGGTCACCTTTTATCTACTGTGCCAGGTACAGAGAGTCACCCATCAATTGGTATTTAAGGTATCATTGTGGAGTGTTTGAATGGATGAAGAGAGTCAGACTGACATGGTAGCTAAGACACACCTAAAAATTTATTCACTAGCTCTTTGGGTGGGCTTCTAAATGATCTCTGTTTCAAGGAAATTAGGTGAGAGAAGAACTAGTCTGAAAATGAATGCAATGGTCAAATAGGAGAATCCATAGAATGGGCAAACACCATGGAAACCCTTCCCCAGGATGGCAAACCAAATGAGGTCATGTGACCACAGCCACAGTAAAGGATATGGTCAGGACTTCAGGCAAGAGGGGTGACAAAGGAATGAGAGAAAACATCAGTGATAATCGAACAGATTTCTCTCTGAGGTGGGGAAAGGAAATCAAATGCTCAAGTTGAACTCACTCTAAGGTAACATGCCAGTAAGAATTGGGAAATCCACCAGAAAGCAAAACATTCCTTTAAGAAGTGGTAGGGGAGGGGCACATGGGTGGCTCAGTCGGTTAAGTGTCCAACTCTAGATTTCAGGTCAGGTCATGATCTTATGGCTTGTGAGTTCGAGCCCTACATCGGGCTCTGTGCTGAGCCTGCTTGGAATTCTCTTTCTCTCCCTCTCTCTCAGCCCCTCCCCTGCTAGTGCACATGCTCCCTTTCCCTAAAAAATAAGTAAATCCTAAGCTTAAAAAAAAAAAAGAAATTGTAGGGGAAGGAACAAGATGACTGAGGCAAGTGGCATAAGCCCCAAGCAATAACTGAAACTTCAATAGAAGTTGAGACTGAATAATTTTTATTTAATTGTTAGAGTCTTAACAATAGTAGCTTCATTTATGGGCTTTGATAAATTTTTGATTATAACAATATAAAATATAGCCAACAAATTGGCTGGAGAATAAAAAAGAAAATAGGATAAAATAAAAAATTACTCTATAAAAGAGGATGAGTCTTGTCTATTTTAGAAAGTTAAGCTACCTCTATAGTTGGTTGTGGCGTTATAGTCTATGGATTCCTACTAAGGAATCAAATATATTATGCCTGTTCACAAAATAAAGAGGAAGTGTAGTAGCTTTTAAACAAACTCATATAGTAGTTTTTTTAAAAAAAAATCTTTTTCATAACAAAGCACACGTCTATATAAAAATATATGTACATTTTAAATAGCTGTGTCCATATTTATCCAAAACCAAGAACGGGTGGAGATCTCATCTTGTATACTTTGTACCCCAGTGTCTAGCCAAGTGTTTGTTTGGTGAATGAATGGGTGAAACCAGGGAGGACTGGACTTGAATGAGTTAAAAAAGCAATGGAGACTGTTGCCTCAGATAAGCCACTTCTCTCAAGTTCTCCATTATCTACCCAGACTGTGTGAAGTATAGAATAAAAAGCACATTAGCTCAGAGATACATCGTCAAGGAATTATGCATTATAAAAATTACTCATTGATGAGCCACAATAAAATTAATGGAATTGAAAAAATTATCTTTTCAGAAGAGACATGCTGAGACTAAACAACTTTGCATAAATGAGATCAATGAGATCAATGAAAATTTGCTAGAGCAACATTGATTCATTTGCTTTTTGCAGTTTTTAGTCTGACCAAAAGTTTATTTTCATAAATTGTTCACTTGGAAGTCATCACATATTTTCTAGCGGAACAATGCAAAAAAATGGAGATTAGCTTCTTGGGCTAGCTCATCTTTTTTTTTTTTTTAAATATATGAGGTTTGTTAAAAGGTCACAGCATATAGTTCTGCAGTTTGTGTATTTCACAAAGTCTCCAACGACAGGATGAAGGGACAGAAATTCAGCAGTGCTTTCGTCAGCCAGCAGAAGGGACAGTTTTTTGATGGTTTCTCTATAAGAGTGGTGCCTTTTGAAATTTATCCTCTTGGATTGGATTGTTTTATTTCTCATAAAGATACCTTAGGGTTGTGCTAGAGGCTGCTCGTGACTGAACAATGAGTCACACACAATGAGTTGTAAGCGTTATTTAGATGGGAATTTGAATTCTGAGTCTTCATTGAGGAAGCCATACTAGCATTTCTTCAGGATTCACTGCAGGAGCAAGGACCCCTGGTCTTTTTCTGTGTTTCAAGAGCACTGAAAGTAGAGCCTTCCCTTGATCCCCTAGAATAGAAAGAGGTATGGGAGGCTGGGAACTCTTGTGAGAGCCAGAGTTTCCTTCGATCCCAGAGGGTGGATGAATAGAAGCTGTGGAAGCCAAGGGCTCTGGGAGGGCATAGGTGTGGGTGGAGTAGCTATACGTACATGGGCTTTTATAGGAACTTTGCAAGCTGGGCACTACAGAAGAGTAAATGTGTGTGTGTGTGTGTGTGTGTGTGTGTGTGTGTGTGCATGCGTGCGCACACACACGCACGCACATGTACGCACTTACATGTTTGAACTTACCTGGGCAAGTTGGCAATGGAGGGCTTCTGCAATGACAAGTTAAGTGCTATGGAGGGGTCCTCTGGAGGTGTCTCTAGGGGGCAGGATGGATAGAGTACCATCTGTTTACCACTGCTGGGCAGAAGGGAGACTTGTACTTTCTCAGCAGGCTGTGGTGGGGACTCTCACCACTGCTGGACAGTGGAAGATGGAAGTGCTAGCAGGTCATTTGTCTATATCATTTATAAGTTTGACATTTTGAAACCAATGAATTTCTATAGGTGAACAGTAGATTCTTACCATCATAGATCTGAGTTTTAAAATGCTATAAATCAATACATTCTGTTTTCTTTCTTTTTTTTTTAATGTTTTTTAATTTATTTCTAGGAGAGAGAGAGAGACAGCGTGAGCAGGGGAGGGTCAGAGAGAGAGGGAGTCACAGACTCTGAAACAGGCTCCAGGCTCTGAGCTGGCAGTCAGCACAGAGCCCGATGCGGGGCTCGAACCCACGAACCGTGAGATCATGACCTAAGCGAAAGTCAGACACTTAACTGACTAAGCCACCCAGGCGCCCCCAATACATTCTGTTTTCATTTTGTTCTTTCTTAATTCTTTAGTACTGAGAAAGCCAAAAAAGGACAAATAAAACCTCAGTTTCACAAGATGATGAAATTCTCCAAACTTAAGAAGACCAAGTCACATTAATTAAAAACCATTTCAATAATTAAAAAATTCTTTTGGAAAACAAGACACTTAGAGCTCACTTGGATGTGTGATCTAGTAACAGTATTAATCAGCTGAATAATCCACATTAATCAGTCCTGCCTCGAAGTAAAATTATTAATCAGCTTGATGATCTAAGCAATCGTCTGAGGAAATGAGTTTGTCTTAGAATTTAAAAAGTGATAATGGAAAAGTTAAAAAGGGAGAGAGAACAAGCAAAAGGGTGACATTCTTGTTAGTTTTATTTCATTTATTTCAATACCAGCTTTTCCTCTGATGTAGAATGACTTTGAACAAATAATTACAAATAATTACCCCTCTTAATGGTGTCCTCTTATCTCCGTTTAGAGTGAAAGCTGTATGCAAGTTTATCAGTGGTGAGGAGGAGCTACCTTGGGTTGTTTCCTTTGCCCTTCCCCCCCCCCCCCCCGGGGATCAAAGTTGGTATCCTCTGGAGACTAATGAATAGTATAAAAGCTGAGGCCATATGGAACACTAAATAGACTGAAATTGAGGCAAACTATCATTGCATTTGGCTATTTCAGCCAAACAAGAGGAGAACAAGAACAGATCCAAACTTGTCATTGGCCACTAGACCACTGTGAGACTAAAACAACAACAACAACAACAAAAATGATGTTTAGTTCAGGTTTCCACTGAAAATGTGGCATCTCAAGCATACAGGAAAACTGGGCTTATCCCATCGTGATGAAGCATTCCTAAGTCTACGTGGAATCTCCCGATAATCAACCAAAAAAACTCTATTGGGGAAGGTATAAAAAATAGAAGTCAGGGAATGTTACCAAAGAAATATTTTCAGAAATTCTCTTATACTAAGTGACGATTATAGCAACAATTGATTTGGGGCCCTTTTGTGGAAGAAAAGAAAAACCTAACGAGAGCTCATTGTAAAATGATGGTATAGAATATTTAAAGTGTAGTTCCAGTAGATTATGTCCCCTTTTCCTTGGGGTGGAAGGAACACTCCTGTCTTTCTTAGGTTGAGCCCCTGTTGGCTTTGCACCAGTTTTTCAGTTTGTCCCTTCCCATTGTCTCCATTTAGATATGTCATTTGTATTCATAGAGCAAACATGAACTACTAGGTAGGGTCAAGCCTATAGCTAAACAATGAGAAAAACCAAGCAAAACAAAAATTGTTCATAAAGTAGGTCTTCTTCTAATCTTAGCACCCATTGCTGCAAAGTTTAAATTGTAGGCGGCTAAATCTTTGATTTCTCCCCAGTAAGAAATTTGTGAATTAAACTTCTTTTGCAAGGAACAATTGAAGAGTATATTTATAGACCAAGCAAAGAAGAGTTTTTTAAAAAAGGATGTGGCACCCATGAAGGTTGGGGTTGTTATTTTGGAGTCAATAACAAAATCTTTGCATGCTTGATTACTTCTCTCAAGAGGCTGAACATCTTTAGGATACAATTTTCAATTCATCCTAAAATTTACTCTTGTGTGGCTTGGCAGATGTGAAAGTTTGAGAACCTCAGAAAAACCACGTCGAAAGAACCTGCTTACGAGAGATCAGGGGGGTGTGGATTTGGTTGACGACACAGACTATTGAGTCCTTACAGAGAATTGTTTGTCTTCCATTTTTAGATGGCTTTAATTCCTCCAAATTGCTCCTTGAATAATAGGAGAAAGGCAATTTGAATTTCAGTGACAGATTGGACATAACAGGTTGCAACTATTAGGTCTAATTTTACCATACTGAGAAATAAAATTGCCTAAACATAAACATCGATCACTGATGCAGTAAATTAATTTGTACAGAAAAAGTAGTTTAACTGCAGTGCACATTAAACATAGAAAATTTTCAAAATTACTGCTCTCTGAATTAATTTGTACACTTGTTTACTTGTTAAAAGCACGCATAAATTTTTTTTCCTAAGGCAGTGCAGGTTTCAAGTGAGTAAGAAAGAAGTGTAAAAAGTGGCAAGGAAATCGAAAAATGTCGAAGTCACACCAACAGACCTGAATACTTGAAAATAGTATTTTTTTCCTGTTTTTTCATTTTTTTGTTGTTTTTCAGTGCTATGTAGAGCGTGCTTTGTTTTTGAATCTGTTTCTAAGACCACTAAAGATGTATTTATTCTCCCTCATTATAACAAGATAAATGTGATGTTTTAATAGTCTTGACTTATGTTTGCTAAAAATTGGAGGTGTGGAGTAATTAGGAAGATTTTATGGTTTGGTTCCTCGGTGAGTTTACATTCAGAGGTGTCCTAGAGCTCGGAGCTGTTAATAGTGCATTCCTGAACAATCTGACCCATGAATTTCTTTGTATTTAACCCCTAAGCAAATCAGTGGACATGTTTTCATTGTTACCTGTAATTCTATTATGAGGAATGCATGGCAAAGTTTGGATCGTATCTTTTGAGACTGTTCCAGCAGCCGCGGAACGGGAGCTGGCAATGTGGTGCGGTTTGATACCATCTCCTGCCTACAGTTTTCAAGGACAGTGGTTCGATTCAAATACAATTCTGATAAGTGGCAGGTTTTCGTGTCTTTAATGCCTTGACAAGGGCATCACTCTCAGGAGAGGGAGGTGAAACCGTTTGGACGAGGACTCCATCCCTGCTCCTTTGTGCTGACACACTAAGATAATGGACAATTAAGAGAACCTTCACTGCGAGTGAAAGGATGGGGTTATCACTAATATAAAGGAGCCCACGGGGTGCTGGGGTATGAAGGAGAAGACGAATGGGAATTTTTAAAAGGAATATAAAACACACAGATGAGACGCCTAATAACTGTTCACATATTGCTCTTTCACACGTGATAATGGTGAGTGATTGCAGTGTTCACTATTGCTTGCTTTAACTTCTTAAAAAAGATCTGGTTCATTGCATTTGACACAAAGTGCTGCAGAAAACTTGCCCCTATGCTGGCTCGCCTGTCACGGAGTAGGTGAGCGCAGATAATAAAGGGGTTTGTTTTTGTGGAGGCTGGCGTCTGGACCACCTTTCATGGGGTTTTGCAAATCGACTCATGATAATCTGGGGCCGTGGCTGTCAACCTTGACGGCACTCCCCAGGGCGCCAACTCTCAGAGAGTCTGATTTACTTGATGTGGGGAGGGACCCAGTATTTTTAAAAGCTCCTTGGACAATCCCAGCATGTAGCCTGATCACAGGCTCTTGTTACAGAGTTTGTAACAGAAGAATCAAGCATCTCCATGCTTGGGTTCCCTGACAGAATGTCTGCTTCTTTAATAGACTTGAGTAAGGGTATGTGTGTGTAGCTATCAGAGAAGACGTGTTCTGGGTGTTACTAATAGCACACAGAATATGTTACTAGCCATCTAGTGTTTATGCTGACCCCACGGTTTAGCATTCAGGTGCACCTGGAGGGAAAGAAATCTGTTCTCTCGACGACGGTTCCCCACTTGTCCCCACGGTCTTTTTCTTTCTCTGGGTTTCTTATTTCTGGTGTATCAGTGGAGTTTCCTCCTCCAGCGATACTGTACCTAAATGACTGATAGTGTGGGGAGAATTGCCTCAACATGAGGGCTTCTGTGAATTTCGTGTTTGTAAACTGCATTATTTAGGGTCATAATGCAATAGGGTGCCAGGAACTTTGTACCTAGACCTCTTCATCTCTAGCGGTAGCTGTCTTGTGAGCATGTGAATCACGGGGGAAACCTTCTCGAACAACTTAGCACGAATAAAAGTGAGACCGTCCTGAGTATTTCTAAACTGAGTGTGGAAGAGGTTAACTGATTTTCTTTTGACTTAAACTTTCATTTGTCTCCAAGAGCCCAGGACAATAGAGTGCACCACTTCTGATAAGTATGGGTTCTCCTCTGCCTGAAGAGATGTGTGTGATAAGATAAGATAGCTTGAAAAAAAAAGGGGGAGGGGAGTGAGGGAGAGAGAGAGAGCTTGAGGGAAAGGAATAGGAGGAGAGGGAGAGAGAAAGTATGTTAACTGCTTTGACTGCAAAATGCCCCTGGTAGCCAGAGATAAGACACCTTGAGCTACTTAGAAGACCTTAAACAGGATGTAAATGAAGCCAATAAAAAGCATTTGGGATCAAGCCACTTTTCTACTCCCCTCCTATTTCCAGCCCTGACAGCAGAAGGCTTAATTTACTGTATGGCATACCACACTCACTTGCAGTACCCAGGAAGTTGTGAGAGACTGAGAGGAGCCAGTTCAAAAAACAACATCTCTACAGTTTCTAGGGAGGTCCAAATTCAAGGCATTTAATCAGCAGTTCTAGAAACGCCTTCCTGAGTGGAAAAAGAAAGTATTGCTGCAGATCGGAAGATCCTGTCCCCTTTCCCCTCTTCCTGCTTTGTATTTAGTTAGGACAGTCGTCGTCTTCTGTGAAGTGGTTTTCATGGGATGAGCTGCATTTCATAGCATATTGATGTTTTTCATCAGGCTAAAGCAGCTTGAAAGGAATCAAAAAACAAAAGTTAAAGACATGGACTTTTCCAGGTACACATTTGAAACAAGCTGTTTATTCATAACTCTGTAAACGAATCGTGTGACACCCAGCTTTTATGTACTTGAACTTTATAACTTTCAAAATGGTTACTGCCTTTTTCTAGAAACATACAAGCTGCTGCCAACCACAGTTCTACAGAGAGGAAGTAACTTATGGGAGCTAATTGGACATTACCCTGAAAAGATTTGAAGTTGGGAGTCCTACTGAAAGTGGGAGGGGCAACTGTTAAGGGACAGGAAGGCAAAAGGAGACAATGACCTCGTTTTCTTTTTGTACCAGCTGCTCCCTGGAAGGGCTGGGATTCCATTTGGGTTTTGCTTAGGGAGAGAAAGCCCACCATCAACCTTGTTCTGGTGAGAGCAGCAAATATGGAAAAGGCACAGTGGAGTGTGGCAGATTTTAAGCAGAGGGCTTAAATGCTTTAGAAGAAAGAAAAGATTCTATGGTGGTTTTTAAACATGGGAGTGCAGGGGAAACACCCTGAAGCTTGCTATAAATGGGGATTTCTGGGTCCCACCCCCAGAAGTTCAGAGTCGGAAGGCACTGGGCCGGAGTTTAGGAGTCTGCATTTTCAACAGATAGTTTGGGTGGTTGGGGAGCAGGGGAAGGTGGATTATACTAAGAAACGCTGCCCTGGATCACTTGGTTGAGGGAGAGGATCAGCCTTTGGTTTTGTCATGTAGGGGCATGGTAGCCGCCATAATCATTGAGGAAGGACAGCTTAGGAGAAGGGGAGAAGCAGCTGCTTTGGGATGTCTATAGAGGCAGAGCAGGAGAAAGGTGAAGCTGACTGCAGCTCCAGTTTTATGGAAACTTTTCTTCTGCTTTTAATTGCCAACACATGACCTAACCGAGCCCCCCTTGCTCAGAGGAGAGGATAGAAAGAAGAGAGATAAGGAGACCCATTGTTAAGGAAAACTGGAGGGGAGAGAGAGAGAGAGAGAGAGAGAGAGTATGTGTGTGTAAGATTTCCTAGCCAGTAGCCAGAAGTGAAATTAAATTAAGAAATAAGTTGTCATGACTTGTCAACCGCAGGTTATGGGATCGTAGCATTGTTAGGTGGTTTTGCTTTCCTGTGTATATGTGTATACACACATGACAATGAACATCAATTAGTTTTGTAATAGAAGAAACCATGAGGTCTTCAACAAAAGAAGATGGGCGGCGTTAAACACCGTTTTTAAGTTTATTCATTTACTCATTAAAAACCAGAGGACTTGGTGGCATTTGAGGCTGCTGTGTTAGCAGAGAGGGTTAGGGCAGGATACACTCGGAGAGTTCTCACGCGTGTCCCGGGCTACCTCCCTTAGCAGGGAGCTCCGGTTTCAGTTTCATTGCCACCATCAACTGCTACTGTTAGCGCGAGATTATAACATGATTCTCACTCTCATTGACCTGTGTGTTCCTTGGTAAAATTCATACTTTTTTTTTTTTTTTTTTCTGAAGGCTAAGACTTCCCACAGACCTTCAGTCTTCTGTTTCATATATATGAAAAGTTAGGAATGACAGCCTTGACTTTCTTTACTCTGTGTAGGCTTCAATCAAATTCACTTATTTTCTTTCCTTTGATCCCTCAAGTCAGACCCAGAGGTGTGCATAACCCATGCCAAACAACATCGGGCCATCTTTAGAGAAAAGAGCAGAGCTCAGATGTGGGAGGAGGCTTCGTAAAGATTCAAAAACCAGACCTTTCTAACAGACAGCAGTGAGTCAGTCAAGATCCCAGGACTGTGCTAGTAGGTTTTAAAGTCTCTGAGTATTTGAAACATGCCTTTGCCAGGGTCATACCAATAAGCCTTGGACATATAGAGATGTGCATTGCTCTCTATAACCCCTTCTTCAAAGGTGAAAAACAGTGTCATAAATTTCTCTGTGAAAATTATGATTCAGAATTGGTGCATGTCACATGAGGACTAAGCAGCTACATATCAAATTCCTTACGACCTGACTCGAATTTCATAATTTACTCTTATTTAAATCATATTAGCATGTTAAGTTTTCCATGGAATTGTATACACTGCTTGTGTCCTAGATGTTGGGTGCCAGAGGTATAGATGTCTAATTGGCATTGTGAAACGGGAGCAGATGGGGGTCTCCGATTGGTTCCCCCCACTCCAGCCAGCTCTGTTACTTGGCTTCTTACTATGGCCACACTGCCTTGGATTCTGATACATTGTTTTGTTGTTTTAAAATTACCTTGGATATAGACAAAATGAAGTAGCAGAATAAGGAATTATCATGGGGTCTTGGAGACATGACCTTGTCCCTGGTTTGGGGATATTTGGCAAGACACTTCATCTCATATATATATACCATATAGCATATATATATGTATATAACATATGGCACATATATGCATGTATAGTATATTTGGCAAGACACTTCATCTCATATATATAACATGTAACATATATATAACACACACATATATAACATATAAACATATAAATATAGAATTTAATAAAAACATAATTATATGTAATATGTGTTAATTAGTAAAAATAGTATTATAAAGATGTCCCCTAATAAAGTGTTTCAGTAAGACATGATTGTGCATTGACTCATGTTAAGCGGCAAATTACTATGATTAACACTTTTGTAATGAGAATTAGTAAAAGTATTTCAAAAGTTATTTTAGCAGAAATCATTAATCTGTTCTGAACATTTTAGTCAACTCTGCATAAACACACGCGCATGTGCACACACACACACACACACACACAATTTTGGCTGGGATTTGTTCCCATAAATAAATTACCAGATCTATTATAAGAAAAATGATAGAAGGGACTGGTTTGGATTTTATTTTTATATATATTCTCGGATAGAGTTTCTAGGGAAGAGTAAACTGAACCAGAAGTGAGAAATAGAAAATGAAGAGAGAATAAGGTTACCTGGAAAATCCATCAGATTGATAAACAGTCTTATTTTTGGGATTGCCTCTTTCAAATTTTGCCCAATTAGATAAATGAAAGAAACACCCTATGTGAAGAAGGATATTTGATGTTGTATGACCTGTGTAGAAATATTTTGTCACACTCTTGTTAGAATGATTTTAAGAAAATTGTTTTGTCCTTTGCAACTTACACAGTACTTTACCAAACATCATCTCACTTGAAATAAAGGACTATTGGGGCACCTGGGTGGCTCAACCAGTCATGATCTCACAGTTGTGAGATCAAGCCCCATGTCAAGCTCTGCACTGGGTGTTGGGCCTAAGATTCGCTCTCTCTCTCTCTCTCTCTCTTAAAAAATAGAGAAAACAAAGAAATAATTTTTTTAAAGGAATAAAGGACTCCTTATATCATATGGGTTACTTGGGATCTGACCTTACTTTTCAATTTTAGTTTTATTATTTAAGTGTTAATGTAGAAGTTACTGATTCTGTTGAAACACCATAAAACTCTCCTGTGTTAGCATTAGTGTACATATGTAATGTACATATGTAATAAAATGTACAAAGTCTTCATATGTACAAAGCCTCAAGATAGTGTAGCATCCCCCAAATTTTTAATACCACCATCCCCCAGTTTTTACAATCGCCACCATGCATCCCTCCCCCATAAAATGTGTCAACACCGATTGAGGTGTAGACAACACAAACTACTTTGAGTCGCGGCTACTGGGTGGTTGGCTAGGTGCACTCACTAGCTATCTGAGAGCACTGGGTTTTATGCTCCAGCCTGACAGTGTGGTGTGGGTCAAAGTTTGTGCATTAAAATTGAAACAAAATGATTATTTGTCTTAGACCAATTTTACCATATTGGTTCTTACCATATTTTAGACACATGAACATCAATCTCAAGAACACGGAGGTCCATTTATATTATGAAACATCACATAGACATAGATAATAGGTAATTTTAGTAAGATTTCCCCCTAAACTTTGTAACAGTTTTTTCTATATTAGCACACCATATTTATCACTTTACTGCACAATGAACCCACAGGGGGTGCTAATTGGTCATTAATTAAATTTTAGCCTTTCAACACTTTTGTATTCTCCAGTGGCTTTATCTGCAGTGAAGTATATAGAGTGGCCTTTTTAAACAGCCAGGAATTCATATCGGCTTTACTGCTGCTGTGAATATGATATGGGTGAAATTCAGCTGGAATGAACATCATTTCAAGACTGTCTAAATCCTTGTGACCAGAAGTTTACCAACCTTGGACCAAAGCCTACATGTTGGAAAAATATTCAACAAAAGTAGACTTTAATATGACAAAACATTCTGATGGACCAGATTCCTTTTTGAAAGAGAATCTGATTGCTTTGTTTAAAAATTCTAGTGGGTTTTGGGAGTTCTTCAAGAAATCACTCACACAGTGGAATGAACTTTCTGAGGTCCATCATTGACTAATAAAAGTATTTTCAAACTTAGGTTTCATAGTGGAAGAGTCCCTTTTGCCTTCTACTCCCCCAGTGAAGAGGTTAATTTAAGGGGTGGCTCGGTGGCTTAGTCGGTTAATCGTCCGACTTTCGCTTAGGTCATGATCTCGCGGTTCGTGGGTTCGAGCCCCGCGTCGGGCTCTGTGCTGACTGCCAGCTCAGAGCCTGGAGCCTGTTTCAATCTGTGACTCCCTCTCTCTCTGACCCTCCCCTGCTCACGCTGTCTCTCTCTCTCTCCTAGAAATAAATAAAACATTAAAAAAAAATTAAAAAAAAGAGGTTAATTTAAGATTGTTAATGATTAACTTGGTAGCACGGAGAAATTTGCTGAACATTTCAGAAGGTGTGGAGTTTTTTGTTTTTTTGTTTTTTTCTGTAAAGTGTAATAGGTGTATTTCACACTAGTGCAAAAGATTTTTTTTTAAATTTTACTTGTGGGGATGAGCACTGGGTGTTATATGGAAACCAACTTGACAATAAACTATTTTAAAAAAATAAAAATGTTTATTTATTTACTTATTTTTTGAGAGAGGGGGGAGAGAGAGAGAGAGAACGAACACAAGCGGGGTAGGGGCAGAGAGAGAGGGGGGAACACAAGATCTGAAAGGCTCCAGGCTCTGAGCTGACAGTACAGAACCCGATGCGGGGCTCAAGATAACCTTCAAGATAGCATTCAGAAGAGTTTTTTTGGTTATTTTTATTTATTTTCTATTTTTAAGCAAATAATGCCCCATAAGTCCTTTAAAAGTATTACAATTTCAATATGAAAAAAGCAACAACCTAGTTATAGTTAATGTTTTCCTTTGTACTGTTGCCACACTTATCAGTGATAACCTAAAGGCGACTTTGACTTTCATAGTAGTAACAATTTAGCACATTTTTATATTACAGAAATTTAGAAAGCTCTTTTATACAACGCCATGTTTGCTTCTTACAAATATTAACTGTGAGGTAGGCTGGTGTTTTTCTGATATTATAGATAAGGAAGCCAAAAGTTGAAAAAAATAAGTAATTCCTAGAGTGCATAAACAAATATCCGACCTAAACACATAGTAGGTGCTTAATTAAGGCTGGTTAAATAAATGAATGAACAAAACAAGCCATGAAGAACTGCTTCAAATTCTTTGTGATGTGAGGTCATGTGTAAATACTAGACAAGAAAGTCACTAAAACTTGCCTTCTAACTCAAAATAGTAGAGAGAAAAAGGGAGCCGACTTGGGAAATTCACAGTGATGATGTCTGTCGTTATTAAGGGAGAGAGAAGCATGTTAGATAATGTAGAATGCTTCCATTGCTGCCCGGTAAACAGATGTGTGATACATGATTGCCAATTATTGAACGCCCAGAGGTTGATGCTTATCATTAGTTATATATGTTTTCAAGTGAGCCAAAAGATAGAAAAAGTAAAGCAGTTTTCCCCTCCCCTCCCCACGTAAATGGAAACCACTTTCCTTCTGTCTGGCTTCAGAAACACGTCTCGATTTCCATGAGGGAGATGACTGTTCTTTAACTGGTTTCGCGTCAGCTTTTTCCTCTGATTTGAGAGGTGGAGTTAAGTGTGAACTGCTTAAGAATGCACTGTTCTCTGTTTAATTTGGCTGCGGAAGATGGAATTCATTGAGCTCCGTCTGTTCAAGTGAACTTTAAGCAACAGTAAGCAAAACATTTGTACTTCTTTCTGCACACGAAATAGAAATGTGTCTGATGAAAGAGACAGTACGGATATAAAGATCCATGGAGGACAATGGAGGGGTGATAACTTCTTATCTCTTATGTTGGCTCATCCGAAGAAGTGCTAAAGGATTGTTGGGGAAAGTGAGCCTCTTTTTTTTTTTATTATTATTATTATTATTATTATTGAAAGTGAGCTCTGATATCTGGAATTCATCTTAATACTGTGGTGAAAACTGTGCACCACCAATTCCTGCTCCCTACAGCTGCTATCATTAATGGGTGACCACTCTTTTCCCTCATAACCTAACTGTTAATGCATTTAATTGGTCCTTCTAGAACAATTTGGAATGTTACAGAATTTAAAAGCATCTGTGAATTATAAATAATTTTAAAGTTTACATTTCTCTTTTGAACACCCAGTAAAGAGTATTCATTTTCAAGTAGTTAAATAGGTTTTATGACAACGAAGTGAATTTAATGTGGGGCTGTTGATTTTTGCAGAAAGTACGAAAGTTCTATCATTAAAATTGCAGCTTTTCTAGAACTGTTGACATTTCTATTGAGAATGAAAGGAAGCAATTGTGTAGTCGTGCGTAATGGTTTATTTGGAATGACCGTATCTTTAGCCGTCGAAACCATTGCTTTAAAAATGTATTGTGTAATTTGATTAGATGGTTTTACGTATGGCGGTGTAAAATCGTTACTGGGATAGCGCCAAGTTAACACGAGAAATATCTCTGTTACCTGTGTCTGTTAAACACACGTGTCAAGATACTGTTCTCTTTGAATGGTGCCTAGCTTCTCTTAGCGTTTGCATGCAACTATATATTCCCCTCGGGATTCTCAGTTTATCATAAGGTGCCTCAGGCAATTAGGGAATGAAAAAAGGGCGGTGAACTCTTTTTAATATGAAAGTTCAGAACTGCTCCTATAGTGTCCATGTGGGCAGACATCATCATTTTAAGCCGATGGAGGAAATAATGTAGAAATTTGCTTTGGTCTTGTGTTTTTTAATTTTTTTTTATAGTTTATTTATTTTTGAGACAGAGAGAGACAGAGCATGTGAGCGGGGGAGGGGCAGAAAGAGAGACACACACACACAGAATCTGAAACAGGCTCCAGGCTCTGAGCTGCCAGCACAGAACCCGATGAGGGGCTCGAACCCACGAACCGTGAGATCATGACCTGAGACGAAGTCGGACGCTCAACCAACTGAGTCACCCAGGTGCCCCTTTGGTCTTGTGTTTCAACCTATTGTCCTATGTTTAACATATCATCTTCGAAATGAACTTATTTTGATGTTAAATAATGCAAGGACTGTATTGCTAGTGTTCTATGAAGAGAGGTACTCTGAAAATTACATACTTGGCTTCAGAATTACGTAGCACAATACTTGTTCCAAGGTTATCTGTCTGTAAAGACCCAAGATTATATCTTCTGTGTGATAACTTAATACTTGGAACAAAGTCAGCATGGACTTACGGTCCATTAATTTTTAGATACCACCAACTATTTGTGTTTTATTTTCTTGATGGCTGAATGTACAATGCTTAAGACACTGCATATTTCCATTGGGCCAATCCTTAAATATTCCAGTGGTTTCATTAAAGGAAAGAAGATGTTAAAATCTGTTTATACTACACATAGAATTTTACATGTGGAAACATAAATGCACACACAACATATAAATCTTTTTGTTTACATATGCAGCTTTTCTTCCAGGGATGATAGGTGCCCCAGAAACATTCAGTAATCTCTGTAACACCCCAGAGGGCACGGAGCAAGAATTATTATCTTCATATTGCAGGTGAAGTACCTGGGTAGGGACAGATTAAATGACTTGGCCGGGTCACTCTCTAAGTCAGTTATGAAGCTAGAAATAAAACTCCAGACTCTTGACTTTCCATTCACATTCTGAGTCATTGCACTGCTGAAAACAGCGACTTCAGACCTGTCACTATTCGTGCTTTTCTTCCCTGGAAAAGTTACCATTGATGTAAATCCTGTCCCTGTTAAGGAACCTTGCTGTGTGGCACTTGCACACACATGATACTGAGTCCCCAAAGGGCAATTTAGAGAGTACTCTGCTGTTACAATGAATGAGCTCAGGTAGCAAAAGGACATCAGTAAGCCAGTTTCTTGAGGGCCCAGCCCTGCGAAGAACTAAAAGTATCAGAAGTTTCCAGAACTTCAGAACTTCCGATAATTTCTTTACCATCTACAGTGATTCACTCCACCATGTTATTTTCTTCTCTCCTTAATGATTTGGGATTGTCCATATTGTTACAGAGCCCACATTCTGAAAGGCGTGGCCCCTGCCCTCAAAAGGCACGTATCTTAATGGTACAAGATCAGCTTTTGGTTGGAGTGATGACTCTAACCTTTCTGCCCATCCTCTCACTTTCCTTCTTTGATCTTTTTTTTTTTTTTTTTGGATTGGCTACTCCAGTTAGACTTGAAAGCAAAGAGTGGCCAGGACCCTCGGCATTTCTCCATTGGCTGGCTGTAAACTGAGACTGTGAGGTCCCTGCCTGGTGACTAGTCGGCCCTTCTCGGGCGTGCTCGCCTGTTCATCGCCAGCAGCGGGGATAAAAATCACATCCAGTGTTTGCTCTCTCTTCTCTGTCCTCTCCAGGTTGGCACACAGGGGCCGGTGGCTTGAATCACAAAGGTACTTTGTGCTCCGGTGCCTTTTTTCTGTGGAATACCTTCTAGGATGACTTCACTTTTCTGTTAGTGAGCACTTTTCCCCATAAATATGACCGAACAGGTGTTGCTCTGCCGCTAACTGAGTTTCCAGCTGTCCTCCTCCGACACAGACCCGGCGAAATCTGTTGTTTCGTCCTTTTGGGCAGACTGGAGAACCATCAAGCCCGAGATGGAGGTCTTCCTCGCAGGATACGGCGGTTTTGTTGCCAGAAGATGGTCGGGAAAGCCTGGCTGGCTAACAAAGACAGGCCTTCAGCGGCTGGGTGTAGTTCCAATTCTGCATCCCCTTTGGCAGGAGCACAGAGGCTGCCGCAGTGTGGCCAGCCAGCAAAATTAGGAAATAAGGACCTCTTTTATTTACTCAGGCTGCTGAATCATGGGCATTCCTGTCTGCTTGGAGAAAAGTCAGGCGGCTCTACTTTCCACTGAAAGTCTCAGGAGTGTTTGAGACTTTCATCTAGGAGTGTTCACACACTTGTTTTAATGTGCTTTATGGAAATGGTGAAACTCAGCAAGTACAGTTGCTGTAGAAAAACATCTGCACTAACTATGCACACACATTTGCATCTTTAAATAGACTTTTAGGCCATGGAGCTGGTTTCTAGCAAAGATTTCCCCCCCTCCCCCTGCTGGCTGTAAGAGCTACAGTTCTCTTAGAGTCATCTCGGAGTGTAAAGTGACTGATTCCAAAACTTAAAACTTAGCACGGACATGTTAAGTACTTCACACTGAAATGCAGAAAACCTGTCATAACACAGAGAGACACTCCTGAAGTAGCACTTAGTGACGAAGGGGGAAAAAAGTTCGAGTTGATTCAGAAACCAGCACTGAGAGAATCCTCTGCGGTCTCTTCCATGTGAAAAAAAGAACTTGAAATTGTTAAAATCTATACGAGCCACCGCAACGTAGTTTGCACGGTGACTGCCAAAAGGCCAAAGTTAATGGGGACGGGCAGCTCTCAAAGACATAGGAGGACCTCAGAGAATGTTGGCAATGCCACGGCCACCACACAAGTCTTGGGAGACTGATCCGCTTAGAGCCTGGACCACCCCCGCTGGGAGTTTTGTCAGTGAGTTCCTTGTGTGTCCCTGGGAGCACACATCCGTTTATAGTATATTAGCAAATGAGGTTTTTTTTTGCAATTTAGATTTTAAAATAGAAATCAGCCTTTCATGAAACCTTTATTTGTTTTTCTAAAAGCAGCCTTCCCTGCTTCAACTTTTTGCTCTGTTCCATCCCCCAGCTTAAGCCTTAGGAATCCTGTACTCTCTTTCCATGTACTTCAGTTACAAAGACACGTCGTCTGTGATTTTCACTTTCTTTTCCCCCAAGACAGAATAATACGGACCGGAGAGAGAAGAGAAGGTTTCCAGCTCCCTTGAATCCCGATTGAGTAAAAACTTGATCCTAACCCTCGGCTCACTTGACATGTTGAAATTTACAAGCTTAAGAGAACAGTTATGTAATAGGTATAGTCAGGCATGGCCCACAGACAAGAACCTGATTTAAGAGTGGTGTCAGGGATCGCACACTATTTATAATGGTCTATTGCTCTGTAATTCTTCGTACGTTTGTATAATAATATATCATGACTGGACACAGCCTGCAATTTAATAATAAGTTCACTTGCTAAATTTTCAGGGTCAATAGTTATTTTCTTCAAGTCTAGATTCATGACAAATTCTGATTCACTGTTTTCCCAACTGGACAAGTGAGATGATATGTTTGAAAATAAGTTTCAGTGAAACAACAGGACACAAGCCTAAGAGCAAGTGTGAAATGTAGCAGGATTTTACCTGGACTGCTGAGCAAATTTAATAAAAATAGCAATTGTTTTCAATTAAGGGAAATATTTTGCAACTTTGGTTTGTTTTAGGGACACTTGTCTTTACATGACTTATAGTTTGTTTTCTTCAAAGGATAGCTAGAATCACCATCGAGTTTGTTTGGGATTTTTAAAAATCGTGTTTGTCTGTTTGGCAGAGAGTTGTGTTTGTCTGCTTATGTTCTTTTCTGTGTATTCACCTTTACATTTAAGTCATACCCAGAATTATCAGGCCCTTTCTTATGCTGTAAACATGTTGGGTTATAGACTCCTAGAAATGAGGATGCAAAATCATGCGGTTTTCAACTTGTGTTGTGAGGCTTTGTTGCATTGGGCAGGGATCCAGGAATGGTGTTTGGTTGTTTTCTCAGAGTTACATGGTTGCCATCTGGCATTGATAGTGAGATGGTGTTGTCATCAGTTTCTAGATGCAGGAAAGGAATGATCCTCATCTGTTTCCTGTGGATAAGCAAGAGGCTGATAATCTAGTAAAATCTTGTTACCTTAAAGCAAGCAGACGTGGAATTTGTTTACATCATACTTGCCAGTTTCTACTTTTATGCTCATAATATAGCTTGCTAGTGAACTTCAGCCTTGAAGAATTTAAAAACTTACTTGATCATATTCGAAGTGAGTTTTCGTAGAATGTCCCCATGATAGTCTAACTGGACCTTGTTATCCTAATAGAATCACTATCCCCACTGACTCCCCTTGATGGTCTTTGTCTGCATTTATGAAAAATCTTGCTCTTTTGGAGTGAAAAGCTTTTACAATTTTTTCTCTTGAATGATAGATTGTTCTGAAAAGCGAAAAAAGGGGAGGGTTACAACTTATTTGAGGAGGTCTTATTTTCCACTTGGATGTTAAGAAAGCAACAGAAAGATCAGTGCACATCTGCCAAGCGCGTAGTTAAAAAACACCTACTAGGAGGTAGGGTTACTTTATGGATAACTTGCTAAGGTTATATCTGGCTTTCGGTCTTGTTTGTCTTCTCTTTGTTACTCATAAATCTTTCAGCATTTACCATAATCATTTATCACTTTTCCTGTTTCCAGTTTTTCACAAGTCGCTTTGTCTCTGCTCACCTCAAAGTGCAGGTCCTGTTTGGCTAAGGAAGTTCATGCTGCCGAAGCTTTTGCAAAAGGAAGAAATGGTGGGCCACCTCTTGAACTTTCCAAGCAAAATACAGTATTACAATCTGGCCCTTGTGAAATTCTCATTTTTTCTTGATCCTGGCTGATCCTAGCTACATGTAATATCTTGCAGTGCCCTCCTAACACTTAATAATCCATTTTCTGGCCTATGGTATTCGAATCTTTCAGTTATTGAAGAAATCCTGGTTCTCTTTCATTACACAAGACGTAATTATTATTGTGTTTTCTGTCTTCCTTCATGTGCTTACTTTTTAATATTTTTTTGCTGAAAGCAATAAGGTCTGTATCAATAAGAACCCCATAAAAAGATTTTGGTCTTCAGAATTGCCTTTTTTTTATATAAAAACAAGCAAAATGCAGAGGGAATTTTTTATTAAATATTAGACATCTGGGTTGACTGCATTAATTTTAAATCATTCCTGTAATATTTCCCCTTTTCATTTCATTCTTCAGATGCTCACATAATATGCAAATCATTTTAGAATGAATACAGAAGAAACATTAAATATATTAAAATCTGCGTTTTAATAAAATTGTCGATGCGTAATATATACCTTGCTCCCAAGGAAAAATGATAACAAGTAATAAAAGGGGTAATTTAGACATAGAGCTATTTAATATCTTTTTATATTTTACAACCCGGTAAAAAGTAAATGTAGAATAAAAGCTTTGGGTTCAGATTTGGAAGCGTTCCACTCAAATATTCTGTCCTCCATTTTTGTTTTCCCTCGCAAGGTTCTAGGTGGTCCGACTGTATGGCTCCGTCTAATTGGTACAGTAAACTCGTTCTCGGAGTTCTCAACCCGTAAGATAAAACGTTCTGTTGCTTCTCGTTGCAGATGGAGTGGATGTTGAAGATGATCCCACATGCTCCTGGCCAGCTTCCTCACCTTCCAGCAAGGACCAGACTTCCCCCAGCCACGGAGAAGGTTGCGACTTTGGAGAGGAAGAAGGTGGCCCCGGACTCCCTTACCCATGCCAATTCTGCGACAAGTCCTTTAGCCGCCTCAGCTACCTAAAGCACCATGAGCAGAGCCACAGTGACAAACTGCCTTTCAAATGCACCTATTGTAGTAGGCTGTTCAAACACAAGCGGAGCCGCGACCGCCATATCAAACTCCACACGGGGGACAAAAAATATCACTGCAGTGAGTGTGATGCTGCGTTCTCCCGAAGTGATCACTTGAAGATCCACTTAAAGACTCACACGTCCAACAAGCCATATAAATGTGCCATTTGTCGCCGTGGGTTCCTGTCCTCTAGCTCCTTACACGGACACATGCAGGTACATGAGAGAAACAAGGACGGGTCCCAGTCTGGCTCCAGGATGGAGGACTGGAAGATGAAGGACACTCAGAAGTGCAGTCAGTGCGAGGAAGGCTTTGACTTCCCAGAAGACCTGCAGAAGCACATCGCGGAGTGCCACCCCGAGTGCTCCCCGAACGAGGATCGAGCGGCCCTCCAGTGCATCTACTGCCACGAGCTGTTTGTGGAGGAGACGTCCCTCATGAACCACATGGAGCAGGTGCATGGTGGGGAGAAGAAGAACTCTTGCAGCATCTGCTCTGAGAGTTTCCACACGGTCGAGGAGCTGTACAGCCACATGGACAGTCACCAGCAGCCCGAGTCGTGCAACCACAGCAACAGCCCTTCTCTGGTCACCGTGGGCTACACTTCAGTGTCCAGCACGACTCCAGATTCCAACCTCTCCGTGGACAGCTCAACCATGGTGGAAGCTGCCCCGCCGATCCCAAAGAGCCGAGGGAGGAAGCGGGCTGCTCAGCAAACCCCTGACATGACCGTTCCCTCAAGTAAACAAGCGAAAGTTACCTACAGCTGTATTTACTGCAACAAGCAGTTATTTTCGAGCCTGGCAGTTCTGCAGATTCACCTGAAAACTATGCACTTAGACAAGCCAGAACAGGCCCATATTTGTCAGTATTGCTTGGAGGTGTTGCCCTCGCTCTATAACCTAAATGAACATCTTAAGCAAGTGCATGAGGCTCAGGACCCAGGTCTGATCGTCTCTGCCATGCCTGCCATAGTCTACCAGTGCAACTTCTGCTCCGAAGTTGTCAACGACCTCAACACTCTTCAGGAACACATAAGATGTTCTCATGGATTTGCGAACCCTGCAGCTAAGGATAGCAATGCATTCTTTTGTCCCCATTGCTACATGGGGTTTCTCACTGACTCTTCCCTTGAAGAGCACATAAGACAGGTCCATTGCGACCTCAGTGGCTCCCGGTTCGGGTCTCCGGTGCTTGGGACTCCGAAAGAACCAGTAGTCGAAGTCTATTCTTGTTCCTATTGTACGAATTCGCCAATATTCAACAGCGTTCTTAAACTGAACAAGCATATCAAAGAGAATCATAAAAACATTCCCTTGGCCCTGAATTACATTCACAATGGGAAGAAATCCAGGGCCTTGAGCCCCTTATCTCCCGTGGCCATAGAGCAGACATCTCTTAAGATGATGCAGGCAGTGGGAGGTGCGCCTGCGCGTCCGGCTGGAGAATATATCTGTAATCAGTGTGGTGCTAAGTACACGTCCCTAGACAGCTTTCAGACTCACCTAAAAACTCACCTCGACACTGTGCTTCCAAAATTGACCTGCCCTCAGTGCAACAAGGAATTCCCCAATCAGGAATCCTTGCTGAAGCATGTTACCATTCATTTTATGATCACCTCAACATACTACATCTGCGAGAGCTGCGATAAGCAGTTCACATCGGTGGACGACCTTCAGAAACACTTGCTGGACATGCACACCTTTGTCTTCTTCCGGTGCACCCTCTGCCAGGAAGTGTTCGACTCTAAAGTCTCCATTCAACTCCATTTGGCTGTAAAGCACAGCAACGAGAAGAAAGTGTACAGGTGCACATCGTGCAACTGGGACTTCCGCAATGAGACCGACCTACAACTCCACGTGAAACACAACCACCTGGAAAATCAAGGGAAGGTGCACAAGTGCATCTTCTGTGGTGAGTCTTTTGGCACCGAGGTGGAGCTGCAGTGTCACATCACCACTCACAGTAAGAAGTACAATTGCAAGTTTTGCAGCAAAGCCTTCCACGCCATCATTTTGCTGGAGAAACACTTGAGGGAAAAGCATTGCGTGTTTGAAACCAAGACTCCCAACTGCGGAACGAACGGGGCTTCCGAACAAGTGCAGAAGGAGGAGGTGGAGCTGCAGACCTTGCTGACCAACAGCCAGGAGTCCCATAACAGTCACGACGGGAGCGAAGAAGATGTGGACACCTCGGAGCCCATGTACGGGTGCGACATCTGCGGGGCAGCCTACACCATGGAGACCCTGCTGCAGAACCACCAGCTCCGAGACCATAACATCAGACCTGGAGAGAGTGCCATCGTGAAGAAGAAAGCTGAGCTCATTAAAGGGAATTACAAGTGTAACGTGTGCTCTCGAACCTTCTTCTCTGAGAATGGCCTCCGTGAACATATGCAGACCCACCTAGGCCCCGTCAAACACTACATGTGCCCCATTTGTGGAGAGCGGTTTCCCTCCCTTTTAACTCTTACCGAACACAAAGTCACGCACAGTAAGAGCCTTGATACTGGGAACTGTCGGATCTGCAAGATGCCTCTCCAGAGCGAAGAGGAGTTTTTAGAGCATTGCCAAATGCACCCTGACTTGCGGAATTCCCTGACGGGGTTTCGCTGCGTGGTCTGCATGCAGACGGTGACCTCCACTTTGGAACTCAAAATCCACGGGACATTCCACATGCAAAAGACAGGGAATGGGTCTGCCGTCCAGACCACAGGGCGTGGCCAACATGTCCAAAAACTGTACAAGTGTGCATCTTGCCTCAAAGAGTTCCGTTCCAAGCAAGATCTGGTGAAGCTTGATATCAATGGCCTGCCATATGGTCTGTGTGCCGGCTGTGTGAGTCTCAGTAAGAGCGGCAGCCCAGGCATCAACATCCCTCCCGGCACGAGTAGACCGGGCTTGGGCCAGAACGAGAACCTGAGTGCCATTGAGGGTAAAGGCAAGGCGGGGGGACTGAAGACGCGCTGTTCTAGCTGCAACGTTAAGTTTGAGTCGGAAAGCGAACTCCAGAACCACATCCAAACGGTCCACCGAGAGCTCGTGCCAGATAGCAACAGCACGCAGTTGAAAACTCCCCAAGTGTCGCCAATGCCCAGAATCAGTCCCTCCCAGTCGGATGAGGTAACTTGCCTTTTTGATGTTTGCTCTTTAACCTCCTCAAGAAACTGTTGCCACTTCGTGTGTAAACTCTTCTGCAGCCTTATTTATTGTCATGTGCCGAGAGATGCTTAGTGGTGTTTCTCCCCCCCGTAGCCATTAGCCAGCAATGACTTGCTTCTTGATAAGCAGCATTTTGGCTTGAATGGTGCAAAATAGGACTAATTCCAGTCTCCCTAGGATATTGTCTTCTCTATGACTGAAGAGATCAGCGCTCATGCCAGCACCACTGAGATCTGGAATCTCAGCGTAGCTTTACCACGAGTTGAAATCCCCAGCTATGACTTGTGTGTATGGCAGAGAGATAATGACATAAAAGTAAGATGTTATGGGCCAACATGCTGGCTTAGAGTAAATTAAAAAGAATATATGTATTTGTGGATAACAAATTGGGTAGGGGTGGCTTTATAATACCAAGTTGTCAACACTCACTGTTTCTCTGTCTTCTGGGTAGTGAACAAAATATTTTCTCACAACAGGGTTTTGTAAACGCCGCTACATTTATTAAGCATCATGTGCCCAATGTTCCTTTTCAAGGCATCCCCTTAAATTTCCCCGGGTCTTCACTCTCTGGGTTTGGGTTTCACAATTAGACTGGATTATTTTTCCCCCTTAGCTGAACTGAGTGGTTTCATGCCTACTTTGCCATAACGAGTATGAAAAATAAGTTCATTTGCAACGAAATAGTTTTAGAAGTCATCAGTCCTTGAAGCTGAGCGGAGGATGGCTCATTTTATTATAATTTCTTTATGCTTTATCACCTGGTTTCCAAGAGTTCTTTTCCACTTCCCTACCTGCCCCTATCTGGAGATCCATCCAAATGAAAATTCCAGGGAGATCCATCTCCCTTCAGTTTGGGGTCACTGCTTTTTCCTTATCTTGTCTCTGCACTCACACCCTCTAGGAGCCCCCCCCGCCCCGCGTGTCCCCGCAGATAGCCATCAGTCAGCTGGTAGGGGAGAGCCAGGAAGACTGACGCAGAGCCCATCCTCCTGAAATGTGGCATCTGCGTGACAGGCAAGCTCCCAAACTTTGAAGCTGCTTCCCTTTCTCTCCTTCCAAGGAAATCTGCACCTCTCTCTCATTTAAATAAATGAAGTCCTTTCAAACTGATGAGGACGGCTGGAAGAACACAGTTTTGATAATGGCTCCTGGCTCCCGTGTGGGATTAAGTAGTTTCTCTTGGTAGTTATATGAAATGAATTATTTTTTTCCAACTTTTTATTGCATACGATGTCTAAGCCTACAGAAAAGCTAAAGGAATAACAGTGAACGTGGTTTGTGTGTGTGTGTGTGTGTGTGTGTGTGTATCACAGATGTACCGGATATGAACATTTTGTCACATTTCTCTCTCTCTCTCTCTGCAAACTTTTTATTAACCTGAACCACATGAAAGTCAGTTTCAGACGTCATTATTTTTCCTAAGAATAAGGACACTTTCCTATTTAGCCATAACATTATTAGTTAAGGCAATGAACTAAATCAGCTAAGGAAATCAAGTGGGTCTATAATATCATCTGTAAGAGTCCATATTCAGATGTATCCACTTGTCCCTAAAAGGTCTGATTTTTAAAATGCTTATGAATGAGAATTTTAGAAATCTGTTTATGTAGAAAATCATTCCTCTCCCCCTTTTTTATTTTGCTTTGCTCATATATAGGGGAGTTTGTATATTCATGTTTGATTTAAGTGGTGCATAAACTTGATTTAAAATGACTGTATTTGTGTGTGGTGTGTGTGTGTGTGATTGTGGTGGTGTGTTCACTAAAAATCAAGCAAAATGAAGCTCCCATTTCTAGTGATTGTGGAAAGGTAGATGCCTATTCCTTCCGATCTGTTCCTGGCGTATGTTTTGATATTCCTAAGTTGCTATATATCATAATACCATTTGAGGTGAATTTTTTTTAATGAAGGAGGAAGTATGAATAGTCTTTACACATTAATTTGGTTAGAGTTATTTGCTTAGAGAATTTATCATTAAGAGATGGTCAAGTTTTTAATTATACCTAAAATCTTAATGATAAAATTTGTATACATCCTGCACTTACATAGAATAATGTATAAAATATTTTAAAAGTACTTTTTACTTGTAATTCTTACAATAGTGTTTTTTAAGCACTTAGATACCTCGAGTTAAAAGTGACTCTTTTAGAAGGGTACTTCCTTATTAAGCCGAGTTTAGAAGACCTTATAGCAATGTCCTCAACTGACCAGCTATAAGGATTCATTGATACATATTTCCTTAGTGCTTCAAAAGTTCACTAATATGTTTGACATTTTCATCCATTGTTATTATTTTTTCTTCATTATACTATTGAAGTCATAAAATGTCATGTGCTCCTCCCTTTCTGATAATTCCTATAGTTAATAATGTATAGTAAGCCATATTATTTGGACTTGACATAGAAAATTATCTAGTCATATGTGAAATTTTACAAAAAGAAGCCCCCATATAATGCATTAGCAAGAAAAGGACCTATCATAAAAATTAATTTGTTCACAGTCTTTGTTAGTCAAGTTAAGCTCCTGTGACTTCTCATGAGTGTTGTGTAAGTTTTTTACCATGTGGGTAAAAGAGAAGTTATTACATAAGTCTTTGCCAAAGCACAGGTATGCCACGTGGGAATGTATTTTATCACAAAAAGTTGTATGACATGCATGTGTATTGACTTAGATGCCCTAGGTAGGAATGAAGGACTTAGTGATGTAGGTGGTATTTTCATCTCTTCTTCTTGCTGAGGATTGAGACTTCACAAGAGAAAAGAAGACCATGGGAGATAATAAAACCTGGATACACAGATACTGTCAGAGCAAGATTAGAATTTTTCCTGGACTATGATTTGTGATCACATAAGGGTATTGGTAGATACTGGAATGAATATTTCAAAGACTGAAAAGAATGTTTCTTTGGTTGGGACTAGATTACCTATTTAAAAGGGCTTTAGATATAATCTAGGGAAGGATAAGTACTGTGTAAATGCATGCGATCCAAGAAATGGATGAAAGACAAGGCACGTGACACTTACAGGAAGAATAATACTAGGTAGCTGTCACATAATGGAGAGATTTGGACTTGAAGACAAAAGATGTGAATGCGAACTCCATTTCTTCTGCATAATAACACTTTCTGAATTTGAGACCAATGTTTTCTTTGTGCCAAAATCCTATAATTATCAATCTAATTTTGCTATAGAATCTTTGTTTTGAATAAAATATTTGGGGAAACCTATTCATTTCCCTTTTGCTCTTAAACATTGAGTATGATATACATTTATACATAACCTACAACGATACCTACAATGATTCCATATATCATAGAGATAACCTGACACAAGAAGAATGCTGGCCATCTAGATGTTTCCATACATGAAACACCTCATGGAGTTACTGACATTTACTGTGTGTTGAATAAATGTTAGTGCTTCTCCTGGAGTTCATGGACACTGATCCAGTCTGGTCAGGTTCTGCCCCATCTGGACCCCAAAATGTTTTCTCATGATGACATTAGAAGATGCTTCCTCCTGCTTCCATTTCTCCAGGACCTCTGGAGCCACATGTCTTCATGAGGTTATTTACTCACATCTCAACTCACACCACCCCTACCAGTCCATTGTAATTGCTCTTGCGGGGGTCCCCAGTTGTGTGTGTGTTGCTGGGTACTCGCACGGTGCTACAGAATCAGAACCAGAGGGACCATGGAGATTATCTGATTAAGCTGCCTTCTTTTACAGACAGCAAAGCAGGCCCAGATAAATTGAGATCTAAGATGACACTGCTAGTGAATGGTAAACAAAGGGCTCTGAGAATCTGGCTCTCTCTAACTCCAGGTTCAGGATTCTCTCTTCATAAATCCACTGGACTTTCCTCTAGCTGCAGTCTCATCCATGTTCTTTTCATAAAATCCTCTCTGTATTTCTGTCTTATTTTCTCTTGTCATTCACTTCCTCCGCCCACTGCAAGGGATCATAGGCTTCCATCACTGCACTGCAGCTGACCTCTTTAAGGTCTCTATTGATCCAATTGACCAATGCGATGCCTTTTTTTTTTTTTTTTAAAGAGAACTTACCCTGGTTTGTGTACTCTTCTACTTGTCACTACTGGCCACTTCCTCTTTAACCTCTCTTCTCCCTCCTGGTTCCCTTCACAGAATGATCTGTAGCCTTCTTCGTACTCTGTGTGCTTCTGTAAGTTAGGGCCCCAGTGCTGCTGTCACTCTTTGCATCCCCGCTCTATGTGGCTTCATCCCTTCGCATGGATCAAGCTACCACATTTTACGGATGACTCCAAATGATGTCTCCAAAATGCACGAGGGAACTTCCAGGGGCTGACGGAAATATTCTCTCTTGACTCTGATGGTGGTTACATGAGTGTATGCAGTTATTAATACTCATCAGATGTAAAATTAGTGAATTTTTGTATGTGAATTACCTCTCAATGAAACTGATTTTAAAAATGATTATCTATGACTTACCACTTTCTAATGATTTTCAAACTCCTACACACAGCTGCCTTCTGGATATGTTCACTCACATGTTTCCATGCTCTTTAAACTCCATGGGACCAAAACAGAACTCATCATCCTTTTCTCCGAACCTGCTTCTTTTCTTATATTTTCCGTTTCACTTGTGGAGCCATTGATTTTCTTGTCTCCCTTTTCTCCACATCCAGTTGGTCATCAAGTGATCTCTATTTCAGCTCATATATATTTCTTAGATCAATCCCCTCCTCTCCATCCCCTTACCACATTTATAATTCAATCTCTGGTCATCTTTCATTAAACTACTGAAGCAGCCTCCTAATTGTTCCCTTGGACTTTGGTCTTATCATTTTCAAATCTGTCTCCACAAAGCTGCCAGAACAATCTATCTGAAACACAAATCTGAATAGCATGTCCCTCCCTGTCTGAAACATTTTGAGTGCTCTGTACCTTTATCCTTATAGGATGGTATAATATCCTTTTATGATGAAATATAATGACTCTTCAGGTTCTGGCCCCAGCTAAATTTTCCCTTCCTTTTCCTACTTCACCTTACTTACACCTTTCCTACTTAACACCTTACTTCACAGTTGAAAATACTTTAATTAACCCATAGGTGACACAGTGTGTCTGTATCTCACTAAGCCTACCCTGTCCTTCCGCCCAAATGCTCTCCCTCCTCCTGACTGCCCTCCACCGTCCATAAGGCTGTCCACCATACCCTCTATTTGGGCGTCACCTCTTCTAGAGGGCCTCCTATGACCCCGACTTCCCACCCTGAACATCTCTTCTCTCCTTGAATACTCTGTGTATACAATACATCATAAATAAATAAAAGTTGTCACTTTGCTTTATAGTTACCTCTTTAGGTTTCCCTTCCTATGAATTCCTCAGGGCAAGAATTTACTCAGTCTCCTCCTGTTTCTAATACCCATTACAGTGCCAGGCGCACAGTAGGCAGACGCCTCTGTGGATGGCTGCTGTGGAACTGTGTCTGGCTGGTGGCTTGCCCAGAGCCTTTTCCCATACGTGACGGCATGGTGGGCAGCTGGCCACCTCGCTTTTTTCATACAGGAGTCACTTGGTACAATGATGGAAACCTAGAAGGTGTTGGATAAATGTGCACTCTTCTTCTGAGCATGTTAACTTTAGGACCACTAGCCACGCTTTTTTACCCCATTCGGACTCAAAACATTCCACCATCATTGAAGGTCCATCATAGACATCGTGAACATGGCCCCATCTGCTGTTCACTGTGCTACTCCAGTCAAGGCCTGCTTTCCCAGAGAAGTTGTGGGTGGTCCTACCAACTTGGTCAGTGGTCTCCAGATTCCAAAGAAAGCCTTTCCGTTTTCATCCCTATGGCATGAAGCCCGGTAGACAGCTCCTTCCTTGACATGCACCTGTGACTTCACAGCATTTCCTCTCCTAGTTTTCTTCCTACTTTGGCCTTTGGACGTTTTTTCTCTGGTGCCTGTTCTAAAAGTGTAGGGATTCTTTGAGACCCAACCTTGGCCCTCTTTTTCTTCTCTGTCTGCTCTCTCAACAGACATCTCATGTATTCACGTGGCTGTAACTATCTCTGCTAAGAATTCCCAAATGTACGTTCATAACTTACACCTCCTCTTAGTTCCAGATTACTGAGTGCTACTGACAGCTTGGTTTCTTTCATCTGTATCTCTTCTAGACATTTGAAGTGTAATGAACACAGCCTAAACTCTCGATTTTCTCTCCTGAAACCGATTTCTTTTTTCAGACTTCCATCATCTTTGTAAAGGGAACCACCCTACACCCACTTATTCAGGCAAGAAACCTGGGAGTTGTTCCTGATTCTTTCCTCATTCCCCACATCTAATCTGTTAATGAGTACTGCTGATTGTGCCTTTAATGAGTATCCCATCCAGGTCTTTCTATGTCCAAAGCCATCGTCATTGTCTGGGCTGCAGTCCTCGCCTGGATACTGCAGGCAAGGGTTCCTAACGGAGTCCTCTCCATCTTCTGTGTGTTTCCAATCCATCCTTCCTGCTGCATTGGATAGAATCTTGCAGACATGTAAATTATGGAGTCTCTTAAAATTCTTCAGAGACTTCCCACTTCGCTCAGTTACAAGCCCCACCTCTCACTAGTTTAGGAGGCCACACACAGTCTGACTGTGGCTGGCCGGGGTTCCTGCTGCTCACACACTGTGCCTGGCCTCCTGGCCTCCTGAGGAGGGGTCTGCTTCCGAGGCTTCCCACTGCGCCGCCTGTTCACCTGGACTGCTCTCCTGGATCAGCTTCTCTGCATCTTTCTCATCTGTCAGATGGGCCTCCCCTCAGAATCTTATCAAAGTGAGTCCCCTCCTTAGGATTTTCCTTTCAAATTATTATTTGTTTATTTCCTTCTTCCTTTTTCTCACCTCTGAATACCCAACCTGCTTGTCATAAGGTCTCAGTAAATATCAGTTGAATAAATGAACATAATATAAGCACTTCAAAGTAACAAAAACAGTATCTACTCCATCTAAAGATGTATATGCATGTGTATCTGGTAACTCATGCATAGAAGTATAGATAAGTTTACCCAATTGTGCTTACGTGCTTTAAAGTCAAGCTTGCATGCCTTAATATTTAAAATTTAAAATAAGCTAAAAGACTTGAGGTTTCTAACAATTCAAAAATCATCTTTAATATGAAAGTCTGTTTTAAGTACCTTGAAGTCAGGATTCTTTCTTCATGGTTCGGGTACTGAAAATGGCAATGTACGTGGTGGTAATTCGGAACCCACTCACATTCCACAGTCTGTTTTATTTTGTTTTATGTAGTAAAAATTTCCACAAGAGGAGGGATTTAAGATTTTAACTTTAAATTGCGGATACTAAATTTTGCTAAGTTAAAAGAACAAAAACTAAGTAGGTGTCTTCTAGATAAATTACAGATATAGATATAGATATATACATACATACATGTTTACATATCTATATTTTTATATTTTTTTAAGAAAGAACGAGCAGGGAAGGGGGCAGAGGGAGAGACAGAGAATCTTAAGTAGGCTCTATGCTCAGTGCAGAGCCCAGTATGGGGCTTGATCCCGTGACCCTGGGATCACAACCTGTGCTGAAATCAAGAGTCAGGTGCTCAACTGACTGAGCCACCCAGGTGCCCCCTTTGTAAATAATATATGTATTATTACATAAATTTATATATATATATAAAACAATCTTTAAATATATATATGCATATATATATTTAAGGTTAAACTGATACACATTTTTACTTTTTAAAAATATCTTTTAATGTCTGTTTATTTTCGAGAGAGAGATTGCTCATGAGTGGGGGACGGCTGAGAGAGGGAGACACAGAATCTGAAGCAGGCTCCAGGCTCTGAGCTGTCAGCAGAGAGCCTGCCCGGGGCTCAAACACAGAAACCTTGAGATCATGACCTGAGCCAAAGTTGGATACTTAACCGACTGAGCCACCCAGGTGCCCCAATAATATTTTTAAATTAAGTAGAAAATTTACATGGCCAAATAAATTTGTAAGATTCAAGATGTTCTTGAAATAGAATGAGTTGCTTTGCCAAGTTCAATCTGCTTTCAGATTTATTATTGTGTTCAATATTTGTTTGGCATCTATGGTGTAGTAGTACAGGGCGTTAAGTCCCCTGGCATAAATATCAAGGTGTGGAAGCAGCTGTCTCATGTCTACTCTTTATCCCTAGTCCTATGCTTACCTCGCATTGACCATTGCCCCATACATTGAACTTGCTGCCACTACCATCCCTCCATTTTCTGTACTTCTTTCCAGTTATGGATTTTCATGCTGATGTGTTCCATATGGTTCCAAATATGGAATTCAGAAGTCAGAATGTTTTTGTATACAGCCATAAATCTTGAATTGCACATAATATTTGTTCCTTGAGTACTAGGCCAAAAGAGTGTGGAATCACCCTATGTGGTGGCAGAATTCTGTGTAGGAGGAGCATTTTACGTTTTGGCTTAAGTGGTGTTGAGGTAGAAATTAGTAAATATGTAAGATGATTTTGAATAATGAAAGAAAACCAAAATTGTCAAATGGGCTAACTTATAGTGTGTAAAGTGTGCTCTTGGTTTTTGGGGTAGATTCTCATGGTTTATTGCTTACATACAACACCTAGTGTTTATCCCAACAAGTGCCCTCCTCAATGCCCATCACCCATTTTTCCCTCTCTCCCACCCCTCCCCTCCATCAGTCCTCAGTTTGTTCTCTGTATTTAAGAGTATCTTATAGTTTGCCTCCCTCCCTCTCTGTTTGTAACTATTTTTTCCCCTTCCCTTCCCCCATGGTCTTCTGTTAAGTTTCTCAAGATCCACATATGAGTGAAAACATATGGTATCTGTCTTTAACTGACTTATTTCACTCAGCATAATACCTTCCAGTTCCATCCACATTGCTGCAAATGGCTGGATTCTTTCTTATTGCCAAGTAGTATTCCATTATATATATATATAAATCACATCTTCTTTATCCGTTCATCAGTTGATGGACATTTAGGCTGTTTCCATAATTTGGCTAATCTGCCCTTCTCTTCCTCTCACACCCATTTCCTTTTACTCATTATACCATACAGATGACTAAAATAGCAAATTTCAAATGTCAGCCTCATTCTAAGGCCCAGTCTTGGATTTTCAGCTACCCGTTTGACATTATAAGTTTTACATTTTTCTAGCCCTTTAACCAAATTGAATCACAATTTCTTTTCCCCCCATTTTCAGCAGTGTTCCACAATGTTCCATCTTTCCTAGTCATTCTATCTGAAACTTTGTTTGTGTCTCTATATCTTTTCTATTCTTCAAACCTTTGGGGTCAGGCACCCCTGCTGTTTACATCTCATGCATCCTCTGTCCCACACCTGCATGCTGACTGGTTACCTTCACTCTTTGCCTACCATAAAGAAAGTCCTTTATAAAAAATAATATAGGGGCGTGTGGGTGGCTCAGTTGGTTGCGTGTCCAACTTCGGCTCAGGTCATGATCCCACAGTCTGTGGGTTCGAGCCCCGTGTCAGGCTCTGCTGACAGCTCAGAGACTGGAGCCTGCTTCAGATTATGTGTCTCCCTCTCTCTCTGCTCCTCCCCTGCTCACTCTCTGTCTCTGTCTCTCAAAATAAAATAAAGACATAAAAAATTTAAAAATAAAATAGTATAAGGGCACCTGGGTGGCTCAGTTGGTTAAGCGTCCAGCTTCTGTTAAGGTCATGATATAGCAGTTTGTGAGTTCGAGCCCCTTGTTGGACTCTGTGCTGACAGCTCAGAGCCTGGAGCCTGCTTTAGATTCTGTGTCTCCCTCTCTCTCTGCCCCTCTCTTGCTTGCATTCTGTCCTGCTCTGTCTCTCAAAATGAAATAAATGTTTAAAATTTTTTAAAAACATTAAAAGTTAGTATAAACTTTAAAAGCTTAGGTTCACACAAAATCACATTCTCTGGCCACAATACAAATATATTATTCATGAAAAAGGTATCTTTTTAAAAACCTCCCTAAATTTTAAAATTAAAACCACACATGGAACAAAGGGGGCATAAAAAGAGAAATTATAAATACTTAAAATGGAAAGATAACTGTACTGCAGAACCTGGGGGATGGAAACAAAGCAAAAATTGTTAGAGGAAAAACTGTTAGAACATAAGTATACATATTAGAAAATTTAAAGGCATGATATCAATAAGCTAAACATCCAACTTAAGACATTCGAACCAGAACAACAAAACAAGCCCATGAGAAAGTAGAAGAGAGGAAAATTATAAAGCAAAGACCAAAAGAAATGTAATAGAATACTAACAATGAACTAAAAAGCTAGTTCTATGAAAAGACTAACAAAATTTATGAACTTCTGGTGACATTAATCAAGTTAAAAAATAACATTAAATAATAATAATGAAGGGGAGCCATAATATCATACATGCAGAAATTTAAAAAATAATAGGAAAGGGGCCTCCTGGGTGGCTCAGTCAGTTAAATGCCCCACTTCAGCTCAGGTCATGATCTCGTGTACGTGGGTTCGAGCCCCGCATCAGGCTCTGTGATGACAGCTCAGCTTTGGATTCTGTGTCTCCCTCCCTCTCTCTCTCTGCCTCTCCCCTACTTGCATTCTGTCCCTCTCTGTCTCTTAGAAAATAACATAAAACATTAAAAATTTAAAAATTTTTTTACTACACATACCACTACACATACCACAATAGCTGAAATAAAAATGAACGCAAAAATTCTTATTTTGCAAGAATGGAGAGCAGTTGGAACTCTCTCATTTTACTAGTGGCAGTATAATTTTGTACAAGTGTTATAAAAAAAATTGCCAGGCAGTATATACTGGAGTTGAATACTAGCCCACTCTGTTATACATAAATTCTCTTCCTAGGTCTATTATCTTAGGGCTAGGAGTGCTAATGTTTACCACAGGTTATAAACAAGAATATTTATAACAGATTTTGCATATAAGCTTCAAGCTACAGTCAATCAAAATGTCTGTCAAAATAAAATGAATAAATTCATCTGTATAATGGTATGAAATCATTCCATTTACACAATGGAACAGTACACGATGATGAAGAGGAATGAACTATTGCTATATAACAACTTTGATGACTCATATATAGAGTTCACAAAGAGAAACCAGACACATACCACTACATGCCTCCACTCACCTGAAGTGTGAGAATAGGCAAAATTAAATCTGTGTGAGGATTAAAGTCAAAATAGTTACCTCTGCAATAGTGTGAACTCGGAAGGGGCAAGAGGGAATTTTTTGGGTGCTAGAAATGTTCTACATCTTGATCTATGTGGTTGTTACAAGTCTCTATACATAGGTAAAATTTCATCAAGCAATACACTTAAGATTACAGCAGATTAATATATATGTTAATATACATATTAAATATGTTAAAATTTTAAATTTTATTAAAAAATAAAAATGCACAAGATAAAAAAATAAGAGACTATTATGAATAGTTTTATACAAGTAACTTAATAGGTTTGATCTTATGGAAATGGTTTAAGCATAGTATGCTACCAAAGCTGGCTCAAGATGAAAAAGAAAGTAGAATGATTCCATAAACATTAAAGAGTTTGATAAAGGCTTGAAAACCTTCCCACAAGGAAAATACCAGAACATACACATAATTCCAAAGCTGTGCCAGAAAATACAAAAAGAAGGGACACTCCCGTTTGTTTAATCTCCATATGAAAACCAGACAAAGAAAAATTTAGATAATTATACTCATGATTTTACTTTTAAGAATTTTAAAGAAAATATTAACACACTAAATCCACTATGTTAAAGATTTTATGCTGTGATTAAAAATGGTTTTATCACAATAATTCAAGGTGGGTTCAATCTCAAGAAATTAATTGATTGATGGAATTACCATATTAACAGTATAAAGGAGACAAATTATATGTTTATCTCGAGTTACCGAAAAATGTAAATTCAACAAATTTTCATGCTTCAATGAAAACATTTGGAATAGGCATGGGTTTCCTTACCCTAATGAAGAATATTTAAAATATTGTTTTTAGCAAGCATAATAAGTGGAGAAGTTTGAATGCAATTATTAGTTTATAATAAAATCACTAATAAGTTCTGTTGATTGACCTAACCAACAATGTACGATAAAATAAAAATGCAGTTAAGTATATAATAATAGGAAGCACTAAAATTGAAAAGAAACAAATCAAACTGTCATTTGGAGACCTTATATTTGTATATAAAAAAATAACCAAAGAATCTAAAGCAAAGTATTATAATAAGTAAAACTTTAGCAAATTTGTTGGGTACCAAATCAACTCATAGAAGCCAATTAGATTTTTATTCACCAGCAAAAAAGTGAAAAATATAAGTTGTAAAATAATCCTATTTATAAAAAACACAAAACTTAAGTTACTTAGAAATAAAATCTAAGCTGTTCAAGGCATTTATGGAGAAAAATGGTACATTATTGGAAGATACTTTTCAAGATCTATATAATGATTACGTTTAACTTATTTATGGGAAAGAAGACTCAATACTGTAAAGTTGTCAAATACTCTATTTTGATCCATAAATTCATAGTTTTCCACATATTTTCCACTATTCCAGTGAAAACTTCAACACTTTAAAATGTACTTTTTTAAGCTTTTACTTTTTTGGAACTGGACAAGAAGATTCAAGAATGTATATGTAATAATGAAAGGTGAAGAATAGCAAAGATTGTCTTGAAGGAAAACAACAAGCAGGGGATGATTGTCCTACTATGCAGGCAATTAATAATGAATATGCAGCAATTAAAATAATGTGGGATTATTCCACTGAACAAAACAGAGGTACTCCAAGAGATAGTAGGCATAGAAAAACTCAATGTAGAATATAGCTATCTTTGGATGTAAGTGAAAGAATGGAGTATTCAATTCATTATCCATATAGAAAATTAAAAATAAAATAGAATACTCATTTATGTAAAAATGTGTGAGAGACAAAACCATAAATCTTTTAGAAGAAAATATAAAGAATATTTTTATGACCCTAGGTTGGAAATGATTTCTCAAATAATACCCAGACAGCATAAATCACAAAACAATTGATATGTTCATCTACCTTAAACATAATAACTTGTGTATTAAAAGTTACTATAATGTGAGCAAAAATGGAAGGTATAAGGTGATAAAACATTAATAACACATATCGCTGGGAAAATGACTAGTTTACTAAATATGTGGAAAACGGCCGTAAATCAATAAGAAAACACAAACCTACAAGTTAGAATATGGGAAAGTAACATGAAATGGCATTTCACAAACAGGAAACACGAAGGGTCAGTAAATATGTGAAAATATCCTGATTTGTAATAAGAAATGCAAATTCGACTGAGAGTAATGGGTTGTCTAAAAAGAATACACAGGAAGCTAAGTGGGACACACAGGTGTTGATTTAATAGTTACACGTTATGTATTACATATAAGTTCTCTTTGTAACATTTAATATTTAACATAAAGAGCAAAAATAATCAGAACCACAAGTATATAATCAGTATTACTTATTATAAATAAAAGATAATATAAAACTAATACAATTAGTGCAAAATAATGTTTGAAGAACTCTAGCTATATATTCCTATCTGCAAAAAGCTGAGAGCCTGAAACCTGTTCTTTCAGTTATACCAGAAAATTTATCAAGTGTTGTAGAGGTATTAAAGACATACTAGCATCTCAGTGAGATTTTTTTCCTTTTCATAATCAGAAAGAACAGTATTTGTACTTTACAATTAAGGTAGTACATATCTCATACTTTGGAGAACATTAGCCTATGGCACTAACATTTTATTCCTCATTTGGTGCTTCAATTTAAGATAACAGATTTATTAATTTCCTGCTATGTACAAGGCATTAGGCTATCAGGTTTGTAAAGAGGATGAGCATTACGCAAGTGTGGGTTTTTGAATACACGTCTTTCTCCCCAGCACAGCCCCCAGAGGGTGTATAGTTTACTAAAGAAAGATTAATATAGAACAATAAATATAATATAAATTAGAATGGAATCCGTGCCATAAGAGGAGTACTAATGAACTGCTTAAATACTTCGGGAGAGGTAGCAAATAACCAGGCAGGAGCTTCTTTGCCGGTATCTGTGTGAAGAGCAAACAAATGGGAAGAACTTGCAAAGCAAAAGTCCTGTGGCAGCAAGCAGCGTGCCTGGTTGGCTTACAGAATAGCAAGTGGCTAGCATGGCAGGGGTGGGTGGAGGCGGGGCTTGGCTTTGTATCCGCCATGTTTCTCAGGAGAGTCCCTTACACACGGGAGGTCCTTAGTAAACACTTATAAATAATTGAAACCTGGTGATTAAAACAAATGGAAAAAAGAAACAAAGAAGGGGACATTTCTCTGAAGAACTGTATAGTGATGCAGTTTCTTCAAATCACACGTGAATAGGACATTGGACTCCTCATAAGTATGCAATATTCTGTGCAATTCATATCATAAAGAGATTGAATGGCACGTGAAATCCTGTAAAAAAGCAAATCCTCATATCAAGGCAAATGATTTATTTTGTTGAATTAAACATTATATTATACAAGCCAGTCTTCAACTGAGCCTGAACCTTTTCTATTCTTCAGAGCCTGCTGCTGTAGGTAGAGGGAGTTTAAACATATGCCATGTAACATAGTACAAGAAAATATTGGGCTTAGAAAAAAACTGAGTACAAATAACAGTTGACAGAACCATTGTGTTATCTTCCCTAATCCTTCCTCAGCTTCAGTTCTTTCAGTGCTAACATGGGCACACTCCATACTTTGCCTACTGCATAGGGCTCTTGGGAAGAGCAAATGGTATGTGTATATACGAAAGTTCTTAGCAAATGTTGTATACTGTATATCATTTATATAATATCTGTGTGTAAGTCTACGCATATCCCTACAGATGTGTGCATACATTCATATAGTTAAAATATGAAATGTTTTCAATTTATTAATGTAATCTAGAATAATTTAATCTAATGCTAGGACTATATGGATTATTGAGTCAAAATGCATCAAAATAAGTCGTCACACTTCCACAAAGTTGATGAAATAGAAAAGCATAATAAAATATTAAAACAAACTTAGAAGCAATGAAATCCAAAGAACAAACAGAGTGCAAAGACCACAAAGGTAAAAATATCACTTTATTTTCTTTGAGGTCAGAGATCATGTCTCCCGACAATAAATGTAAAAGGTAGACCAAACATGTAAAATAGGTGAGTGTCTAGGCAGAAGAAGTAATTATAGATAAGAAACAGAAAGTGTTCAATAGTATTATTGGTTTGAAACATCATGGGGAACGGGAATTAAGAAAGTATTGGGGAAATAATAGATAAGAAAACTAAAAATTATGCATGAAAGGCATACTGTGAATCCCAAAATAAAATGTTTTCCCCCTAAGCTCCAGAAGCAAGTGGATAGTTTGAGAAGCAGTTAAT
This sequence comes from Hyaena hyaena, assembly GCF_003009895.1. Taxonomy (NCBI): domain Eukaryota; kingdom Metazoa; phylum Chordata; class Mammalia; order Carnivora; family Hyaenidae; genus Hyaena; species Hyaena hyaena. The sequence continues at coordinate 2,064,753 of NW_024080646.1, forward strand.
TTTAAAAAGCTATTATTTGTTTGCCTAAAACCTACTGGCAATGTTCTCTAGGGATCAAACATATTTACACTCTGCAGAAAGAAAAGTGGTGAAAATTTTGTGGGGGCTTTTTTTTTGGACAGGATTTGTAATTTAGATGCATCATCCTTTATTTTTAGAACAGAACGCTATACTTGAAAACTACTAATAAGTAAGCAATTGAGAGAGGTTTCAAAGCACAGATTCACCATGATTTAGAAATCAAAGTGTCATTGATAAACGTAACTTGACAAAGTCTGATGTTAACATTTTCATTTTGAGATACGTCTAATGATTATCTTTGGTACTTTTTAGTTATAAGTTTGGCTTCCAGGAAGGAAGCAAAAGCGAATTGTAATAAAATTTCTTGATACCTAGATGTCCAGAAATACAGAATTTAATTATGAATAAGGACCACCTATTTAACAAAGATTATTCTTTTAAAAAAAAATGTAAAGAGTGGAACAGAAAGCAGGGAGGAAGGGTATGTGGGAGGGGTGTGGGAGGCAGCACTAAGAGACTAAATGATATAGCTGAAAACTGGAAAATTGATGGTTGGAAAATTGACATCATTTTGGTGAAAGACAGATGCTTTCAGCCCCATAACTGAGTCAGGATTGATAACCATTTTGTTATACCAAATTTAAATAATTTGAAAACAAGCATTCCATAACAGACACGCTACACTATTTGGATCAATTTGTGTCTATTGCATTCATTCATTCAACAGGAATTGAGTTTCAGACCTGTAGCAGGCATTGTGCGTAGGCACTGGGCACACAGTGACGAACAGGTAAGCATTGCTTCATGTGTTTCTCTTGGCAAAGAATTAAACCTTCAAAAAGCAAATATACCCTCAAATGGCGAATTGTATACGTATTAAGATGGTTGGCAGGATTAGAAACAGGATTATTCTCTAAGGTCTAGTAAGGATATTCAATAATAAAATTCTAAAATATCTTTTAAACTAATGACTGATTGGGGTGCCTGGGTGACTTAGTCGGTTAAGCGTCCGACTTTCGCTTAGGTCATGATCTCATGGTTCGTGGGTTCGAGCCCCGTTTCGGGCTCTGTGCTGACTGCCAGCTCAGAGCCTGGAGCCTGTTTCAGTCTGTGACTCCCTCTCTCTCTGACCTTCCCCTGCTCATGATGTCTCTCTCTCTTTCGTAAAAATGAATAAAACATTAAAAAAAATAAATAAAAATCAATTTAAACTAATGACTGATTTATCACCTGGACTGTTAAGGAACATCTAAAAACATGACAGTGCTTGCCTTGCGTGGAGTCAATAAAAAATGTCGAATTTAATATTATAATCCCTTTCCTGCACTTCCCCTCCCCCCAGAAATCTTTACTGTGGGGCAGTGTTCTCAAGGAGCAGAAGTCCTGTTGAGAAAGGGCCCCCCATATTTTCTCAAGTTATATTCTTGGACATTTTTTATATGAAAAATCTGTGGCTTTATAAAATATATTATCAATAAGGATTATGCAGAGCTCTTTGAAATCTACAGTTTAATCTTTCCATGGTGATCTGAAGGGGGACTAGAAGGTCTTATGTGGTTGTATGATGCAGAATGTAGGTATGTTTGGTGGCAACGATCTGGTTCCCTCCAATAAATTTCTCTGAAAACACTTACTCTTGGGCATACTTATAAAAAGCCCCAATCAATTCACTTCTGTATAGTTCATACAGTCCTTCACAAATAACCCCTGTCAGGCAGTGCACTGGGTACTGGAGCTAAAGGAGAAATAAGACATTGTTCCTTAAGTGACAGGAAGCCTTGCAATGTAATGTGAAGAGATGTTTTGAATATAACATAGTAAGTTCCATGCTGAAAGAATACGCTGAGAAGTGAGAACCCACAAAGAAAGAAAGCAACAGTTAGTAGCAAGAACTAGCAGTGGAGAGGTGGCGCAATAAAGGAGATCCTGCGGTCCAGTGCCAAGAAGAGCCATAGGTTTGAAGCTCAATGGAGAGCCGACTTGGCAATAGTTAGCAGTTTCTTTTTGGAAGTGCGCTACCCCACCATATAGATGTGGCTGTGTTTACCGCAGTCCAGAGTTGGAGGCTTGCTGTGCTAGTCATTTTCTGTGCATTCCAGGCACGGATACATCATCTCTCTGGACCTCACTTTCATGGTCTATGATGAGGAAATTGAGACAGATGACCTCACACGTCCCTTTCAGTTCTACAACGTCATGATACTCTGGATCAGCTTGTACTGGTACCATTGAAAAGATAAAGAATGTGGGGACATTGTATCCTTTTATTTTAAAAGATGCTTTTTGGAATGAAGAATGAAGAAGAATTTTATAAATTCTAATAAATTCAATTGAAGCAGGGGAGTAAGGGGCACCTGAGTGGCTCAGTCGGTTGACTGTCTGACTTTGGTTCAGGTCATGGTCTCTTGGTTTGTGGGTTTCAGCCCCGCATTGGGTTCTGTGCTGACAACTTGGAGCCTGGAGCCTGCTTCAGATTCTGTGTCTCCCTCTCTCTCTGCCCCTCCCCTGCTCGTGTTCTGCCTCTCTCTCTCCCTCTCTCTCTCTCTCTTAACACTTAAAACAAGGGGTTAAAAGAAGCTGGCCACTTTTACGTTTATATACATTATAACTACGTAGCAGGATTTAGAATAGGTAAAGTCAAGGAAACGCACCTCTGTCCTAAAAAACTTAGTGCCAAGGAGCACAAACAAAAAGAATAATAAAGTAAACACCTACAGTGGTGCGTGGGCGTAATTGCTAACAAGTTTTATGGAGCAGGTGGGGTTTTAGAAGCAATTTGAAGGAGAAGAGAAAGGTGGTCTGACATGCCTCAGTGGGAAAGCTATTCAAGTGGAAGGGATGGGTGAGAGAAGGCAGAATGCAAAATGAAAACAGGGAGAAAGGGAGAAGCAGAAAGAAAAAAATAAAAGAACTTCCAAGAGAAGGTGCACATGAGGTAAGATGTTTCAATGGAAGTAAGAGTAATAAAGGACAAGGTAATGTGGCTACATAGAGGGTAACTGAAATGACCCAAACAAGAGAGAGACATTCTGTAGATAAGAACACGAGATATCCCTTTGACGGAAGAGTAGCTGGAAGGCTAGATGAGGGAAATATAATCGCAAGAGAATAACCAGGACTCCACAGGAGCCATCATCTGAAGAGAAGTGGGAAGAAGCAACGATTTTTATGGTTCAGTGAACCAGTAGCACTCATTCACACAGTAATTTGTCATGGAAATAAGAATGGTTTATATATTGCGGTGGACATGAGATAGACAAGACAGAGCCCTCTACCTACCCTTAAAGAGCTTACAGTCCTTGAGGAGATAAATCGATTTCTTTGAAATAATTCTGGTACAGCGTATAATGAATTCTAAGGGAATAAAAAAGAAACTTTTATGATTAAGCATTAGATAAAGCCCTTCTCTATGTTACCCTTTTGATATTTACAGCCACTATCTAGTAAGTGGTACTGTACTCCCTAAGTGTTAACAAACCTGTCTAGATTCTCAACTTGCCTTCAGTATGGAAGTTACACACTTAAGAAAATGTTTCTTAATGGATTCTAAAATATTTTTCCCCCTTCACACAACTGTCTTCAGGTTTATGGCAGGATCTGTAAATCGTATTACCAACCTCCAGCATTGGATCGCTGTGGGCATGCCATGCAACTTAATGGTGGTAAAACATACTACGTCATGTTTCTTCTGCTTCATCTCTCCAAGTTGCTGTCCACAACATCTACCAGCCCCAGCTTCTCGTTTCTGACAATCATGAGACAGGAGAGAGGTTTCAGATTTCCAAGGTGAAAACAATCAGTATATGGTTGGAATAATTGATGGGGAAAATAGACCATAATTTGGTGGAAAACAAAAATTTTGACTTCTTCCCTTCCTCTTCTCATTTATGTTTATAGAAACTGATTACTTAAACTCTTCTTCCCCTACTCTCAGTTTCTTAGCTTTCTGAATGCTGTAAATGTTTACAAATAGTCAATATTGGAAGTTAACTGGAACCTATGAATTATAAATCCTTCCCAACTAAGAACTAACAAAATATTAAACCAGGGGTAACTAGAAGCAAATTCTTGTCCTAACGCAGAAAGAATTAGTACACGCTTCTGGTGATTTTTTTTTAAACTTTACCATAGCATTAATTTAGTTTGTGTATTCAGCCTCTTCTGAATCACTGATTTCTGGTGCAGTAAGTGGTAGAGAAGTTTTCAGGCAGCAATGGTCAAGTCCTAGTTAACACCTTAAGAATGAATGTGCTGGGTGAGGGATGCCTCATTAGATCATCGATTGGATGGTCAATAAGTGAAATGTATTGGCTGCCTACCTTATGGACAACACTATAAGAGAATGGCTCAGATAGAGTTGCTATGGCATAGAACAAACAGCAACTGAACACGTACCATTAAGTGAGATCATCTAGATGAAGACCTCTTACCAGAGGGTCTCCGTGGCCTGTGTAATGGAGGAAATAAGCTAGGTCCCTTGAAAGAGCCTTCCAAATCTAAGTCAGGAGAAATCAGAGGAGTGGAAATGAATAAGCCTAAGAAAGCATTTGCCATGTTATTTAGGCAGAATACTTATCTTATAAGTTTCATATTTGTGTGCGTTCTTTCCCCATTTAGATTGTAACTCCTTGAGTTGAGGACTAATGTTTAATATCTCTTGGTTACTGAGCTCTAAGCACAAAGTGCTATGCAGTCTTTAATCTCAAGACATTAACGACATCTGTGAGACAACAGTGTCCTTCCATTAACTACCATGAGAATACACAACAGAAAGTCCACACTGGTGTTTTTCAGTGAATCACCTGGGCAACCTTTTTATCATTTTTGCTTTCATTACATTTCACCCATTTTCCCCTCTCTGTTCTGACTTATTTTCACAGAAATTCAGAATTACTTGGAAAATTTCCAAACTAAATTAGTAAAATATCTGAACTATTGAGCATTTGTGGAAAGCTCTAGGTTTACAATTTTCACTCACACATAATATTCATTTGCTTGCCAACAAAATACTGCCAAGTAAAGGTGCTACTGCTCTTAAATATAAGTCTCACTTATAATTAATATATTGGTTCTCAGAATGGTAATGTATATTGCGATAGTCCTTGAAAACAGCTTTTTCCCCCTCTAGCTAGGTGGAACCTTATTACACACTCTATCTTCTTCTTCCTTCCCACCCCACAACCTTGTCACCAACTTGTGATATTCTTTATGCTATTAATTCTTAAACCTTTATTTAATAAACACCCATTTAGCCTTCATTAATTGTGATAAGATTGAAATTAGTGGGTTCTAGTTTAGAAAAATTTTGATATGGTTTCAAAGTCCACATAAAAGAGTGAGAATTAATCTTTGACAAGCAACTGTGTTGGGTCAGACAGTTTATATAGGATTCCATTCTGTCTCCATAATGACCTGTCAAGTAAAGAGTAATAAAGGTAGTTACAGTTTAATGCAGGCAGGCTACGTGGTAGGCACGGTACTAAGCACTTTTGGATAGTTCTCACTTGCTTCTCACATCAACTCTTAAGATGTAAGTTTTATTAGTTTTAATTTACAGGGAAGGATACTAAGACTCGGGGTCATTAAATGATTTGTCACCCAGCTAAATGATGAAGCCACTTAAATAGCAACTGATTGCAAAAAGAAGATTCCAAAGTTGCTTTCCTACTAAGACTGCTGCGTATGTTTGGTATGGATATTTTATAGCATCATGGAAGCTGTAAACAGCATCCTGATTTCAGGAGGTCCTGTGTGTGTCAGAGACTGACGCTTCCTTGACAGCCAAGGAAGTTTGGCCCAAATTTGGAACCGGTGAAGCAGAAGGGGCTGCGGGCCATGGGACATCCTTGGGAAATGTCTCTGTAACATCATGCTTTGATGCTCCAAACATATAATGATGATGGATAAAGTATAAGACAACCAAATAGACATAGTCAGGTTCAAAACAATTCTCCATCCTTGAGATCCAGAAAGCAAACTTTAAAAGTGGGTAGGACTGAAGCCAGGATTCCACTGGATTCTACTTCAGAGCAAGTGGTAACTATATGTAATCTCTGTGGGACAAAACTAAACGTGCTACTTAGCGCAGGACAGGGGAGAAATTCCATTGCTTACAATAGGAAACTGGAACTAATTCTGTTGTTGATCAAATACCTGGTATTAGGGCTTTTCAGCTGGAGAGTTAAAGTGATAGGAAGAAAGATACACTTTTATGACTTAAAACTGAATTAGCCAGAAGCTGGCTCTGTGATTCAACTAACAATATCTTCAGTATCCCTGTAGCACTTCAGACGCACAGGAAAGCCCTTATGAGACCCAGTCTGATCCAGGAGTCTGGGATGGCCTGATAGAAACAAAGGCAAAACTACTAGAAGTGGAGGAATGAGCACATAGAAAAAAAGCTTCCACTACAAATGGGCTTCAAACCAAGATTCCAAAATATGTGAATGAATCTAATGCTAGTAAAGCAGCAAAACACAAAACACAAAAATAATACCCACAAACAAACAAGCAAAAGAATACCCCGGCTGTTATGATGCCAAGATTCCACTCCAGAAGAAATTAATTATGTGGAACAGTCTGACAAAGACTTTGAAATAACTATGTTTAGAAGCTCAGAAAGATAAATGAAGTATGATTTCTCCTAAAAATAGTGAGAAATTAGGAAGCAAATCCAAGTATAAACAAAGTAGGAGCACTTGTGTTTAAAATTAGAAATGTTAGAAAAAATAAATAAAATTAGAAATGTTAGACTTGAAAAATAGCCATTGAAATAAAAGTTTTGGTAGATAGGATACACTCTAGACTGGAGACAAGTGAGGAGAGAATTCATGGTTTGTAAGAGTACAGAGAATCACCTAGGACAAAACAGAGGACGAACTGACTTTTAAAATATGCATGAAAAATGGTTAAGATAAGTAGAGTAGAAATCCAGAGGCTCCATCCAATATGTCTCATAGGGGTTCCAGTAGAAGCGAATGGAGGGTGTGTGAAAGCCATGTGGAAACTGAAGAAAGATAGCTGGAGATTTTCAGGATTGGAGACATACGTGAGCTATCAAATAGAAATTGTTCTTTTAGTGTTGAGCAGGACTAATAAACAAAAATATATGGTTAAGACCATGGCAATAAAATCTCAGGAAACTGAGAGGAAAGAGAAAATCTTGAAGTCAAGTAAGGGACTTTGGAAAGTGAGTTCTACCCTGTGGATTTTGGTCACAATGTCCTCACCCACGGACCGTCCCTGGCATTGTCAAAGACCAAAACACTACACAAATGTAAAGAAAACCTTCTTTCAAAATCTACCTACACGGGGCACCTGGGTGGCTTAGTCGGTTAAGCGTCCAACTTTCGCTTAGGTCATGATCTCGCAGTTCGTGAGTTCGAGCCCCGCGTCGGGCTCTGTGCTGACTGCCAGCTCAGAGCCTGGAGACTGTTTCAGTCTGTGACTCCCTCTCTCTCTGACCCTCCCCTCTCTCTCTCCTAGAGACAGCTCACGCTGTCTCTCTCTCTCTCTCTCCTAGAAATAAAATAAATAAATAAAAATAAAATTAAAAAAAAAATAAAAAAAAAAATCTACCTACAGTACAACTGCAATTTTACCTGCCAATGATCAGAGTATAAACTGTGTTAAAACTCAGTAGGGAGGCAGCGTAGAATACTGGCCTTAGTTACAGTATCTGAATGAATTAAGACAAGTCACTTACTTAATCTGTAAATGAGGATAATGATCCCTCCTTTGTCAACTCTTATAGATTTGTTGCAAGTAAATTTTATGCATATGAACTCTTTATAGAGTTTGCAGACAATTATAGGAAACTATTATTTCTTTATTATAGAAATGAATGTAAGCTATGGTGTTTGACCTTTTAGAATTTATACATTAGATTTATAAAAAGTAAACAGAAAAAAGCCCTCACAACAAAATACAAAAAATATTTGCAAACTTATAACAACTAAGCACAAATAATTTTTGGTGCACACCAAGTGTGGGAATATAAAATGAACCAGGGATATGGGTTTAATCAAGGCCGTGTTTGTTTAGTGTTTTAAAATATGACATGTTATGAGTTCTTCTAACCATTTATTTCTACTTTTTATTATGAAAATATTTAAGTATATAACTAGATTTAATAACTGTTAACATTTAACCACATTTGCTTTATCTACATATGACTGTATATTTTTTCCTGAGTATTTGAAGGTAAATTGTAAACATCATGCCATGTCCCCCCTAAATATCCACACAAAAAGGATGTTTGACTGCATAGCCATATACCATTGTCACATCTAGGAAAGTTAACAGTAGTAATTCCCCAGTATCATTTATAACCAGCTGATAATTAGATTTCCCCTATTTTTTCAAAAGCCTTTTTGTAGCTGTTTTCTCCCCAAATCAGAATCCACACATTACATTTACACACACACACTACTTTTATCAGTTGTCTTTTTAGTCTCTTTCCTCTGAGAACAATCTCTCCACCTGTGTTTTCCCTCTGTATGACATTGGCTCTTTGAAGATAACAGGCCAAGAATATTTTTGATTTGTTTTGAAGAGTGTTTCAGATTTGTATACTTTCTCTCTCTCTCTCTCTCTCTCTCTCTCTTTCTCTCTCTTTCTCACAGTACTGCTTATTCATCTGTCCCTGCATTTCCTGAACACTGGACTGTTTATCTAAAGGCTTGATTAGATTCAGGTATACATTTTAGATGAGAGCACTCTATTAGCATGTAGCATACACCATACTGCATCACATCAAGAGACACATAATACCAGGATACTTTGTTAGTAGTCATATTACACTAAATAGTCTGGCTGCGGTGATTACCAACAGATAAATCTACTGTGAAGGTGCATCTTTCTCTTTGTAATTGTTAAAGCATAAAACTTGAGTATCTCCAGAATAACCTTTCTCTTCATATTTTTAGCATCCATGATTATCCCGGGCTACTTCATTTGGCCTTGCAAAATGCTGAATTGCTAATTCTGTCATCCCTTCTACTGTGGGTCCTTCATAAAGAGCTTTTCCTCATCAAATAGGCACGAACTACATTTCCTCCTAAAAAGCACGTAGTGCTTCTGTGCCTTTAATTACTAATTTGCAGAATAAGAGATTTATGGAATAGTCACCTCCGATGGTGGCAACTGAAATGTTTTTTTCCGTTTCTGTTTTTTTGTTTTGTTTTTTTTTTTTAATGTTTTATTTATTTCTAGGAGAGAGAGAGAGACAGCATGAGCAGGGGAGGGTCAGAGAGAGAGAGTCACAGACTGAAACAGTCTCCAGGCTCTGAGCTGGCAGTCAGCACAGAGCCCGACGCGGGGCTCGAACCCACAAACCGTGAGATCATGACCTAAGCGAAAGTCGGACGCTTAACCAACTAAGCCACCCAGGCACCCCTCCGTTTCTGTTTTTGAAGGTTACTGTGAACTCAATGATTTTTTTATAGTTAGTGGTTTGTTTTAAAAAAATCAAAGCAATTTATAGCTGCAAAGTATATATAATTTTTTATTTGGTGAGGCTCAATGTGAAGCCCAAGTCCTAATTTCAATGAGAAGGGGTGGTTAATCAGAATAATTTTTTTAAAGTATACGTCATTAAAGATCCTAATCATTTTTTTTAATTTATGAGATGCTCTTTTCTGAAAGTCTCTGAGTACCTTAACCAGAGTATAACTGAAAACAAGAATGTCAAAAAGGCACATTTAAATTGTTCTCAAAATCAATCAAAAATAATGAGGTGCTGGGAAAAAGTTGTATCCTTGATAATTACATCTATCAGTATCAGAAAACAAAAGAGAACAATCAGGAAATGACAACCCCACTCCCAAGTAGCACATTAAAAAAGGCTAATGAAAAAAAGTCTCTTTTAAAAATTGTACTAAATTAGCATTTCAAGTAAATTGACAAGCGTTGATAAAGGCCAATCTGGGGCCCAAACAATGGAAGTTCTGTTTCTACAGTTATCTGCTTTTAGAAGAAATGATCTCACTTGACTTTTTTTGTTGTTGTCTTCTATATAAATGGAAGTGATTGTCCCAAGGGGAGGGGTGACAGTCCTCCTGTACTCCTTAAGGGTGAGGAGACCCCTAGAATATCACACTTAATTTGGTGTTCTTTTTCTTAAAAGTTTGACCCGGAAGAGGGTAACCAGGATGATGAAAATTGTTCAGAGTGTTTCCTATAGCATCCCTCTGTTCTCAGTCTGAGAAAAGGTTAATGTAATTGTCATATTAGACAAGGAATCCAACCTGTGCTTTCCAGCTCCAGAGCATAGAATTAGGACAAATGAACAAAAGTAGCAGTAAAGCAGATATGGGTCTAGAATTAGGAAGAGGTCCTTTATAAACTCAGCTGTACGGAGCTGGAGTAGATTTACCTACAAGGAAAGGAGCCCTCCCAGGCAACCAGCACTGTTCAGAGGGTATAATCGCTTTACTTACAGATGCTGTACGGGTGGGCAGGGGTCACTCACACATTTTGTTAAGAGCATATAATTATAATAAAGATGCTTTAAAAGTCACTTAGAATTTCTTTTTTTAAAAGAAATAGAGAGTAAAAATGAATTTTATATCATGGCTTTAAAAAAGAAAACCTTAATACATCTCAATTTGTGTATCACTGCTTTGTATTTGGGAAATGTGGGCTGTGTGGTGAGGCGAAGTTCAGACTACATCATTTTAAGATCATGGTACATTGTCTTTGACGACATAAAATTCTTAACTTCATTCAGCCCTACATTTAGGAGCTTATAGATATAGATATAGATATAGATATAGATAAGAATATGACTTTGTTAATAAGAATAGACCATAACATTTTAGACACTGTCTTAAGTGTAGAATTAGTGTTTGAATTATCAACATTGACAAAAGCATTTTCCTTCAATGATAAAAGAAAACTTAACGTACATAGATCTCCAAATATGTCAGTTCATTTTGAAGGTAGTAGTAAGTGTTGGTATTTTATTATTTTGGCTTGTCAAGTGATTTTATTCTTTATTATTAGGCCAGGAGTAAAAAAATGTCCTAGTATATTCCACCAACATATTCATCAGTCATCATTTTTGGAGACAGTTTTCGACATATTGTATGTTTTACTGTGCTAACAAGAGAAAAGACTAGCCATTAAGTTTATGTTTCTTTGTTTTTCAGCAAGGTCACATATCAGGAATAATGCTAGAAGTATGCTAATAAACAATATATAATGTAGGTCATCTGGGAGTAAGAAATATTTTCTAACTAGTTCTAAAGGGAAATATTGTTAAAAAAGGGAATGATGTTATTTACGCCACACATGTTGCTCTATATGTCACCATCAAAAGCATCTTGTAAACAGCTCAGCGCAGTAAATCTTCGTTGGTGATTGTCAGGGTTTTTCAACTCCGTGTTAGATTTAGATTCAGCACACTCAATTCACAATATGCCTAACGTACAAAGCCTGTTAGATTATTTAGAAACCTTCCATTGGAAATATGCCTGCACTTCTGTGTTTTACAAGGAATTCTACTCTCCTGTGTTGCACAAGACAATACTATGCTAAGTGGCAGTAATCAAGATGATGGTACATTAGTGGCATTTGTCATATTAATTGCTGATGAAATGGTGCTACATTTTTGTGCCTAACCTTGACTTTGTTGAGTTCTTTAAAATTAATGATAATTTACAGACTGATATTTTTTACTGCTACTGTTAGTTAAACAAGTTTGTGTGACTGCGGATGAAATGATAATTCTCTAAGAATGCCGTAACAAACTGCCATTGATGTGATTTTACAAATGTCATTTTCTCACATTGGGGAGATTTCAAAATGGATTATTTCACAGGCATTTATTTTGTTTTCCAAGGTGGTTTTTAATTGTAAATATCAAGTTTCATCATAAAGGAATTTATGTAACTGTGTTCTGGAAAACGTAACCAATACTTTATTTATTGAGTTCATCTAATATGTACTGAGCCATATAGGGGACACAGTGCTGAGGATGTGAAGTCATAAAGGCTGCTTTTATTGGACAGTCTAGCATTTAGAATCAAGAGGGCTGATTTCTTGTCTCAGCTGTAGGGCACTCTGACATCAGGCAACTTTTTGTACTTCCCGGGACCTCAGTTTCTTTGTTTAAGATACAAGAATTAATAAATCCTGCTCTCTGTACTTCCCAGAACTGTTGCGTACAATGATAAAACCATGTTAAAATGTTCCTTATGGCATGATTCCTTTATAGAAGAAAATATGTATTTAAATGCTAGTATTTAGCAGCTTCTGAAACATCTAAATTTCACACTAAATTGCAGCTAAAAATAGTAATTGCTGAATCTCCTAGCTAGATTCCATGTGTCTTACCTTCCATTTCACTAAGGGATGTCTAGAAGTAACGTCACAGCCATTTTGATCAGAATGAAATTGTGCCTGATCTATGAAGACCTCGGTTTCTGAAACCCAGCCATGTGTTACAGCTATGTTTTTTCTTTAATACTAACTTTGGTTTTTGAGTTTAGGAATCTTTAAAAGTATATTATACCATAATTACGTGCCCTTCATCTCTTCAAAACTGTTTGCAACTGTAAGTATAGTGTTGGGATCAGACCACAAGGTCTAGTAAGGAATTCATGGAACTTTGCCCAAGCAGACCCCCGGTAGCCAGACCACCATCTCAAAAAAAAAACTATTGTGAGTTGGGTTGGGCTTTTTTTTTTTTTTTTTAAGAAAACAATGAAAAGTGCATGTGTCTAAGTAATTCTGTTTATACTTGTTTTCTCAGAAGAAGACCTATCAGTGCATCAAGTGTCAGATGGTTTTCTACAATGAATGGGATATTCAGGTGCATGTTGCAAATCACATGATTGGTGAGTGACACTCTAAACCTTATTACAGATAGCTTTTTCTCCTACTTGTGTATATCAGTGCCTATATAATTAAACAGAGTTAAAGATGAATTAATTGTTCAGCCATCAATGTTTTACCTAGGCATGATTGATTTTTATTACTATTATTAGGCCGGATAAGACATTAGCACATTTTATTTTCTGCAAGGGCTAGTTTAGACTTCTGCAGAGGATTATATATCTCCTGCCAGTCAAAACACAGGTGATTAACAAATTAAACTTCTAATCATTTTTGCATTATTGAAAACTAACAGGAATGGTTAATGAACTGGATGTTAGCTTTCCATAGAGTTTTAGACAGGTTTTAATTTCAGAAGTTATTACGATAATGGCACTGCTGTGTGTTGCTTAAGCATCTTTGTATCAAAATCTAAAGTGGTGAGTTTTTGTGATAGGGAAACATAAATAATTTAAATTGCCATAAGATAGTTTTATATGTATGGTTTCAACAGCCCAGAAATAATCACGATCATAAAGATCATGTAAAGAAGTCAGTAATCATTTTTTATTCCCCACCAAATTGTACTTAGATCTTTCTAAAAGGGTTCGGGTAAAGATCTCTGAAGTCACTCTCGGCCAGTGTTTGCAGGAATTTTGCAGTTATTACATAGGCTCGAACTAAAAGGATAATTTTTTCAGTTATTCATATTGTCCCATTATCCTTTAATTCCTATGGGGTTACCTCCTATGTTTTTTAATTTGATAAGCACTTAGTAATAACACTAAGAGTTTTACCAGCCAATTAAACTTTATCAACCAGATCTTTTTCTACTAGTAAAATGACAGTTGTTATTACTTTATGCTATTTTTGTTACTCATTTGTGTTTTTATACTGTGAGAGTTTTTTTATTTTATCCTCATTTGACGGTATTTTATAATGCCATAAATAATTGTGATATAATACTAAAAAGTCCAATTAACCTCATGCTCTCCTATTACAAAACTCTAAGACAGGAAAGAAAACTCAGCATTCTAGACTCTGAACTTGTTTTCAGGGGTAAACAAGTTATCTTATATACTTTATCAAAAGCATGCTAAGAGTGCTCCATGGAAGGGTTGCTCCAACTATCTTTACTGATCACAGCGGAACTCCTAATGTTCTTGTAGAAATTAATGAAGATACATTCTAAAGTGTGTTAGAAAATTGATTAATAGTTTTTCAATAGGATTTGCTTTATAGTTTTCAAATGATGGGTCTTTAGAAGGATTATTGCTTATTAAAGACTAAGTGCGTAATTGTGCAAAATGGAATGTAACACAGAGCAGCTAAAATATCAATCGATGTATCTCTGTATTTTCCAGATTTAAATGCTAATATTATTAGTGATTTTCTTATACATCAAATATATCCTCAAAGGTGGTAAAATAACGGTGACAGCTTTACCGAGTGTTAAGCGGGTAATGACAACACGTAAGAGAAATTTAAATAATGTGTTTCCTTGCAATTTTTTTCTATTTTGGATTTCAAAAAAATATTCTTTATAAACTTTTAAAACTGCCTTTTATTGGGTGGGGGGAGTGCATGGGTTAGAAAGAATGAATTCTTCTTGCCATGATAAATGCTAATATTTTCCATGTCTGTATTTCTTGAGTAGAGTTTTTTGATGGCACTCATTCATGATTCTGCCTCATGCCACAGTTTTACGTGGGCTTCAGTGAAAATGTTTCCTGGAATTTGCACCTAATGGAAAACTTAGCAAAATGTTATAGGTTCTGCTTCTGTATTCGTGTCATTGTTCATAAACTTATTTTGGTTCTGGATTTTGTTCTTTATCCCAGGACCCGGATGAACAGATCAAATATATTTTTCACCATAAGACTAATGTTCTTTTGCATATACTGAGTCTGAATTGAAGGTTGAGCAATGAGAGGACTTTTTTGATTTTCCAATCTTAGTATCATTTGGCTGTAACATTCATTGGTTTGTCCTGGTCCTTCTTTTTTAAATTGCCTTATGCCTTTCCTTTTGTATTTCTCTTGCATTCCTTGCATCATTAGTGCATTCCCAGGGCTTTCTCCCTCTACCTTATGGTGGATTAATATGACACTCACTTCCTCTTGGGATCTGAGCATTGAACAATTCACCTTCCATCAGTGAAGCAAATTCTGTTCCTTTCCACAGCGGGCCTAGTTATTTAATATTCACGCTATTTTTAATAATAAAATATGTAATTCTCTTGCACTTGAGACCTAAACAAATGAATAGTATCCATTTAATTGTTTTATCTGTTGACCATGCATCCAAGTCCTTAAACTCCAGTCGTGTTGTTAATATCTACAGAAAGAGAAGGCATAATGGGAGTATGTCACAAAGGCTTAGATATCCTTTTTTAAAATCCCAGTGTGATACTTAGTCTTTCAGATGAGGCAGGCAGCATTATTTTGTTGGCTAAAATACCTCCATTGAGGGTAGGTATTTTTAGGTTCTGTGTCTGTGTATGTTTTTTGTCTAATCAAAAAATAATCTCAACTAGACATTTAGCAGGGAAGAGGGATTAGAAGCTCTCTGAAAAGCCTCTTACTCTTTTTGTTAAGAGGGTATATAGCGTTTTTGCAAATTTTGTCCTACATTTCAATCAGTCTAGAGGAAGGATTATGTCACCTGGTGGAGAAAAAGGTCTTCAGATGACCCAGTGAGGTGTAACTTTAAATTCCTCCTTTAACCATGTCATTTGCATCTGCTCCTCCGTAGCACACGTGTTTAATGCAATTTCAATGTCAGACAACTCCATGCTTCTTTCTGGATGCGCTGGTTTCAGGCTATTGGCCAGGGATATTTGCAACAGGAAAACCATCAATGTCTCTACCAGGTACATACTAGAGACGTTCTGCTTAAGGGCCGTTTTGCAGCTAGGTGTGGACACATGGTGTGGGTAGCAGAAATAATTACTCAATAAGAAGGCATCAGGGGTTTGACTTATGTCTATTAAGGAAAAAAAGAAAACCTCACTCTCCACTACATTTTGACACAGTTTCAGTAAGAAATCAGACCAGTGACTATTTAGGGGTTTCTTTTCTTCTTTATACACACACACAAAAAGAGCTACAAAACATTTTAACAGCTTTCCTGGGGAAAAGATTTCCCGCTTTTCAAGTCTGCACAGATGAGAATTTTTTCTTGTCTTCCTTTGTTCCTTTCACATAGTTTATGTTGGCTTTTGACCTAAGAATACAGAAAGAAGCCATTGTGTATTAGGTCTTTTAATTCCCCCCCTCTCCCACCCTGTCCCTATCAGCATAGTAAATATGTATTGTTATTTTCTTCTTTGAGATTTCTGTTATTATTATTATTTGGTATGGATTAGCACAGATAGAGACGAAACCAGGGAATTTAAATGTGTTTAACCCAGCAAAGGAATTGCCTCATATAAAATTATGAGGCTCAACAGCAGTAGAGTAAATTTGTAAGTGCTCTGAATAAAGGGCTGTTAGGCATGTGATAATATAAAGAGATGACATTGCCAAGAACTATTTATGAGAAGCTTAATTTTTTCACTCTGATAATTCTTGACCAATAATTACCAGTCTCTAATTATCTATTTTAGTTAGAAAGAAATTTCGATCACTACGGAGGTTGGCATTGCTACTAACGCATAAATCCCCAAAGAGACAAATGTGTTCCAAACAGCCCCAAACAACTGTCTCATGAAACATAGTGAGCAAATTGCGAGCGGCTGGTGGTAGACAACCAGCAGCACACTCACCATCGAAGGCCAGTCAGCTTGACAAAGAAATGATCAAAGGGGAGAAATACCATTATCCTTGGAATTGATTGCTACACTCGTGGACTTTGGAGGACAAGTGGTCAGGACAGAGCTGTGGCCATTTCCAGCCCTCCCTTTCGAAGTTCTCAGATGGAGAATATGAAGGGGATGGTGTTAACCATTTACCTAAGAGTTATTTTTTTAACCATTGGCTTAGAAATGATGATTTAATGAGTTAGGTGTTTGTTTGTTTGTTTGTTTGTTTTGGAGTTTTCATCTGATCAGAATTCAGGTGAAATTTGCATCTAAGGTGGCAGAACACCTTGTTTTGTGAAAAAAAAAGGAAATCCACAAATAGCCACTAATAAACATGTTACAGATGGGTCAAAGGGGATGCTTAGAGCATTTAGGGAAAGGAACAGTATTTATCTTTTAGAAAAGCAAAACTCGGATGTGGAACTATAAATGACAGCTGATAGGAAAACACTGGTGGAAAGCTATTGACTATTTTTCTTCAAATCTCGAATACTCAGTGTTTTATAGTTATAGTTTTTAAAAGGGCATGAAAAGATTCAAGTCTTCTCCAGTGCACGTGGGAAGATATATACCCTATGTGTTACGTTACATGCGATATACATCACTGATGTCCAGCCAGAAAGAACGCATAAATCAGTTTTGTTTGTACACCGTGGTGAATTTTTAGTCTGTTTTGTGGCAGGTGACATTCATATGTTCAGCAATTCGTTTGATGCCCAAGGTCACAAATGGCATTCTTTTCCTTCCATTTCTTTGGTGGATGGTGCGCTATGTGACTAATCTTCATTATAGTTTTGTGACATTCAGTATCACTTCTGAAACACTTCAGCTTGAGTGCTTTATAATAGACTAAAACCAATAGTTTGAGGTCTATAGTGGTTTTGGATTTTATGTCTTAAGGGGAAATATCCAAAGATAAGAATCTCTGCATAGGAAGATAAAGGGCCGTGTTGCCCTTTAAATTCTTAGCTTTCATTGGCCTTTTTTTTTTTTAATGAATAGAAATGAATCTACCATAATGCATCTATGTGTGTGTGTATATATGTGTGTGTGTGTGCACGCGTGTGTATCTGCACTATTCTCAGAAACTCAAAGTCATTAGGTCGTTTAGAGTTTGCATTAATTATAAACAAGAAGACTATTGAATCCTAAGTCATCATTTGATTGCTTACAACACTCAGGGAATTAAGAAACAGGCAGTTGGTGTTAAATATGATGAAATACTGGTTTATTTCATCAAGAGCTGGATTAAAAAAGATGAAATCTGGGCAGTTTAATGGTAACAGAAAGCTACCCTCATGTGGGCAATGCTGGCTTATTTGAAAAGCCCATAAAGGGTTTCTACATGGACCATACAAAAGGGATACTTTCTCTTTAATAGCCATCTGTACAGGAGAGATGAGAAGTGGGCCAGGTCATCTCTCCTCAGCTGTCACGATATTAACGTAGGTAATGGGGCAAGGTCCGCGTTCTGCTGGGTGTTGTTTTTCATAGATGTTCATCGATTTACACAGATAATTCTATTTATTTCTTAGAGTCGGTCCAAGTGAACCAGGCAGAATAACAAACATCAAAGCATTTCCAATGACTTTATCTTTGTTTGTAACGTAACTTTTGTCTAAAAAATGGTGTCACACCTACTGTGCAGATGGCTTCATGATTTGTAAACCAGCCAAAACATTTAAACAAATGTGTGATCTGGGGATAGATTAAATAAAGGATAAAATGGAGTGTGGGCCACAAATTCTAATAATCAGATGATTTTAAGTTGTGTGCAGTGCAGAGTGATGGTCACAGTGATAGCAGGGAAAGCTTGCCAATGACAGCAAGGTGCCTTATAGATCTCAGGATGGAGCCCGTGGCCTGGTACGGCCTCAGTTTGAGAACCACACATTTGCTGGACAGCTGGCAGCTCTGTATGGGGACATCAGATAAAACTTACGTAAAATGAAGTGTTATTGCTTAGTATGAAATTGTTCAGAGAGGGAATTTGCAGACAGTAACCGAAAACAGAATTCATGGTACCAATGAAGCAGACTGTGAGTATGAAGAGGGTTTAATTATCTGCGCAATTTAACAAAAATTCAAGACATATTCAGAAAGGACATATGCAGGCATAGATAGAACATAGCTACACTGTTGACTGAGTGCAAAGTGGGGCCACAGGAACTTATCAAGACGCCTTCCTCGAAAAGTCTTCCTAAAAACAAGACCATTTAAAGAAAAGAAAAAACAAAAGACTTAAACACACACACACACACACACGCATCTTTATGGAGTCAGATAGTTTTTAAGAGCTCATCTGAATTATTTGGATTCTTTTTAAAAACTTTTTTTAATGTGTATTCATTTTTGAGAGACAGAGCGCGAGTGGGGGGAGGATCAGAGAGAGAGGGAGACACAGAATCTGAAGCAGGCTGCAGGCTCCGAGCTGTCACCACAGAGCCCGGTGAGGAGCTCAAACCCACTGACCATGAGATCATGACCTGAGCTGAAGTCGGACGCCTAACCAAGTGAACCACCCAGGTGCCCCTTTAAAAAAAAAAAAAAATTTAACATTTATTTCTTTTTGAGAGACAGAGTGGATTCTTATTTCTTAGCAAATTTTAAAGAAAATCTCTGAGCCCATCTTGTAATTTCAGTGTTAAGCTATTAAAAGACAAATCGGGATGTTTATTCTTATCTTGTGTTTTAGCTTGTGCCTCACAGCTTGGATTTACAAGAGTAAAAAAAATAAAATAAAATAAAAAAATGAAAAAAACCTTTCAGTAGTTAGTGGAGTTTCTAACTTACAAGCCCCTAAGAAAACCTCATGGCTGTTTCTTGTGACGTTAACTTTCTTTGGGACTGAGGGTTCTGACGGAGTCCACAGGCAGGTTGAAGATTCCTTTTCTCGTGACTTTGGAGAACACACCACCCTTAAAGAGACCTCAGAAGAATGTTGTTCTCCAGCAGAATTACTGGATTCCAGCCTTCCTTCCTAAGTTCCGTACAGAGGGGCTGGGAAGAGTCTGTGCCAGATGGGTAGTTCTAGGCCTGAGGCACATTGGTGGGGCCTCTGGCTCTGGTTCAGGCCTCACCTTTGACTTGCTGGAGAATACGCCACAAGTGAATCCGTTTTTCACTCACTGCTTTCTATTTATTATCGAATGCGGGTCTCTGTTTCTGAATGAAGTTTGTGAAACATTTCTGAATGGAGGGCACCGAAAGTCACCCGCAACAGCTCCGAAAAGATAGATCCCTGCCCCCTGACATGTGCCCATGTGCACATATGCATCGTGACCTGTTTCCGCAGAATCACTGCGACTCACGAAAAGAAAAGGCCTCTGCTGACCCATCCCCATAGATTATTTCCTAGTTTCAGGACCATGAAAAGCAGTAAACAAAAGAAAGGGAGCCAATATGGAGAGTGGGTGTCGAACTTCAGCTGCTCATATTGTTGCATTCGGCGAGCTGATGGGGTTTCGTAGGTCACCTTTAGAATTATGCCTATGACAGCAGTAGCTACCTGCCAAGACTGCAAGGTATCTCACGGCTCTCAGGACGGCGCCTGTGGCCCAGTAGGCCTCAGTCGGAGGGGTTCACATTTGCTGTACAGCTGGTGGCTCTGTATGGGGCGGCCGTGTGGGCTGCTAGGGAGCTGGAAAGGAGACAAGCATGAAATTTCTTCTAAACCCAACTCTGTTTTTCTGTACTGTTGGCTGCTTCTCAGTTCCTTGACAAAAAAACCAATCAGGCACCCTTTAATCCGCCTGTGATTACCACTGGTATAAAAAGAGAAGCATAATGAGGAAAAATGCCTCGTTTTGTTGCCTTCAAAAGCCAACAAATTGGAGTTAACTTGACAGGAAGTGGCTTAATAATTAGATTATTTATTTATTCCTGACACATATCCCCCTGTTACTGGTCTCAGGAGACCCTGTAGATGGTACGATTTTCAAGCTGCCATTACTTCGCTGTCTTCTGTGAACAAAGAAGCTACTGTCTATCAGTCAATTAAATGCACTCTTTAAGCAGAGGCTTCGAAGTCCTCAATGGAGAGAGCCCTGGGACACTGGCTGACGATTCCTTTCTCTGTACTGTACATCACACTCTCAACTACAGTCCCCACAGAGACGGAATAAAGTCATGCATTAAAATATCACTTGTTGATTTGTTTGCTAATGAAGAGCCATTGAAATGTTTGTGTATTTCTATGGCAAAATTGTTGATAAAAGGGCCTACTTGCCTGCGTATCTTAGTTCATCCGCTGTGAGTGCTTATTTAAGAATTATTAAAATTAAAGTCAGTAAACAACAGAATTAAAAAAACAAAATCCCTGAGAGAACGGGAGTTTTCTTGCCGTCTTCATCAAATTAAGTGAATAAAGTCAGGAAAAAACAGAGGAATTTGTGTCATTCCCATCCCTTGCTCGTACTCCATTCATCTAAACGTTGTTTTCTCCGGCATAAAAATGTAAGGCTTTTCCGGAGTATCTGGGAGCTACACCTTTCAAGTATGAAAAGATATTAGAATCCTTTTGTGAGAGTAATGTACTTAGCGATTTTTTCCCCCCTTTGGAAGATGAACGGCATTTGTTGCAATTTCTCTAACTCACTGAGTACGCGCAGAGGCTTTTCCAGGGAGCTTAGTAGGGGCTTTTATGGCCGGACTAATACAACATCTGTGGTATGTCAGACTCCATCTCACAGCCACATGGATTGTATAGAAACGTGGCTTTCCTTCTCTAACTGTTTCTGCCCGTTTCCTTTTTCTTGTCTTGACATGATTTTATTTCCATCTAAGTCGTGATGACTTTTCAACCATCATAGAGTTAAGGTTTTCATCTGTTAATATATTCATCACCTCCGTACTACTTACTGTTTACTGTGCACAAAGCACGCCTTGGCTGGACTTCTCTGGCTCCCATTAATTGGTTTTGTATTTTAGGAGTACATCTGTTGTTAGGTTGGAGGTCTACAGGGCTGTCTGGGCTGAAAGACCCAGATAATATTGTGACAGCTCTCTGCTGAAATGTTTAGCTATCGCTCTGCCACTTAAAGGGATAAATTTGGGATTTAAACCAAGGCCACTGAACACTGAAAAGCATCCCCTCTGCTCCCTTCGGACTTTGTAAATGTAATCAAGGTTTTAACTATAGATTTCATGATTACCTGACAACAGGCTGTAAAGAATTAATGTGAGACATCATCAGATGGTCATATTCCTTATTTCTACCCTGTTATTCCAAGTCATTTTGTTAGAAAAAGCTTAGATACTCGGAGGTGTTCTATAATAGAAAATGAATTTGAAACCCTTTCATTAATTGGTGATTAATATATTTCAGGATTAGTTTAAGCAGGGCCCTACCTCCTGCCCAGTCAAGTATGTTCTGGTTAATATCCAATTATCTGCACCTTCATAGTTATTATGTCTTAATATTTCGGATATGATAACCAGAAACTGGAGAGTAATGCTAATGAGGAGCACAGAGCAAGAATTAACCAATGGCATACTCAATGATCCTTGGTGGGGAAAGAATCTCTTTCTTCCCCTTAATGCGTTGCTTCAGCATCTTATGGGCACTGGGTGAAAAGTAAGACTTGCACCTATAGCAGGCAACACCCAGAAAACTATTTTCTCTTTTAATAATGGGAACCTGAAGGTGCAGTTCACCTCCAAACACTGTCTAAGTTCATTTTATGGAGGGTCAGAATAAGGAACAGAGAGACAGTTTATCTTTTCGAACAGAAAACATCATATTCTTTATCTTTTCCTTTTCACAACACCACGAGTTGTTACCTTTTCAAAGGACATTTTAATTCAGATTCATTTGAATTGCCTGTACTGCTTCACTCAGGAAACACTTTTCCCTGCTACCTTTTAATCCGCTTCCCCCGAAATTTATCACTACGATGTGTACATGTTGTGCCTCTCTTTCATTTCTGTGCGGGTCATTTCACTTTCAAACAGTCTGACGTGGCTCCCCTAGCCAGTGCCTGCAAGGGTGGTGTGTGCTGCTGCAAAAACACGTCGCTTTAAAGAGTGCACTTTGTACATTACCCCTTTATATGCTTTATTGTAATGAAGCAACATCAGTAAATTGCAATGAAGGGCGATTGTTGCACGGGGATGACTAGTACACCTTGGGGTCCATTTGCACCAGATTATTCTTTTTATTGTTATTATTACTTCCCATCTTCTTTACTCTCTTGCTGCCGAACTTGCTGTTGGTCGCGAGTGTACCACAGAGGGGATCTTAAGGAACATTGCAGGCATCATTTTTTTTCTCTCAGGCGCATACCAATCACCATTCAGTTCCAAACTCAGATATCCTGGGGGCCTTGTGGGTCTCTATTGGTGCCACTTTACTCTGTTGACTTCATTTGTAATGTTCTTCATCTTCGTCTTCTTAGAAGAACAAATTTCCTGCGAATAAAAGTGACCCATTTCTTTTCAAACATCTCGTGGAGGTGTTATAAATATATAGTCGGGATGATCAACCGATTTGTCCCTTCCCCCACAGAGGTTTAATAATTTACACCGGGGACTTAGAGAGGATTACTGTTTAAGGGAAAGATTTGTATTTGCTGTGTCTTCTTTGATTTCCTTAAAACACAGACTGGAGTCATTATGAATATTTTATAGATTGGTAACATCTCTTTGCAAAAATAGCTTATTTCCTGCCCCCCAACCAACTATTGTTCCCCAATAAGTAATCAGAAACAGTGTAGATTTAAGTAAGCGATCCTCTGCTCTTACTGAACAGAAATACGAGCAAGGCTTTAGTTTAGGGATAATTATATGTGAATTTTGGGTGACTGTTAATCTTTGTATTGTCATAATTTTAGTACCTGTGTCCATTTGTTTTTCCAAATTGTTCGTGCAGCTGTTGTTCTGTTTCTCTGTTCCTAAGTCTGGGCTCCTGTGCAGCATTCAAACTAAAATCTAGAATTAGACCTGACACACCTTCAATTGAACTATCAAGTCTTTTAAAACTGCTTGGCCAGTGACGCCAGTCCCGCGCTATTTGACCGTACACACTTCCGATTGCGGGCCAGAGAGCATTGATTTCTAGCTGTCATTTCTGGTGCACATACTGTAGAACTGAAATTTAAGCCTTAATCCACCCAGTAATGCAATTAATTTTTAATGTGCAGTAATACTAATTGAAATAGTCTGAATTTAGTAAGTCACTGCAAGACATTTTCAAAAGCAAGAGTTTCCACTGAGAACCTGGAAGGACAGATAATCATTGGCACCGTGTTGACAGGATGACGTTCACTCTGCAAAGCTCCAGTGGAAAGGGAGGTTCTTTAAATTAGACTATAATATATCTCTTTGTGAGTAGAAATATCTCAGAGAGAATTCTTACTTTCTACCCACCAGAACAGGCTAAACATGTTCTGATTAACTTTTTTTAAAAAAATATAGTTTTAGTTAAATATTTCTTTATATAGTATATGTAAAAATTATATTAACACCTCTCCCTTTTTTTTCCCCAAAAGAACACCTATGAATAATTGCAAACGAAGTCAGCTGCCAGCAATGTCATGGTCAAAAGCAACAGTCTCAGTGGGTGATATCATTATATGATGGGTATTTGAGACACTGTTTCCAGATTTGATGAATACGTGTGCCCTATCAGCTGCCTGTAACCCTACTTGGCCTTGTTGTGGTATATGTAGATTCCCGTAGACAAAAACACATCCTCGTTTTATTTCAAACTGTGTTCCTTCAGCTCTTGCATATCATTTCAGAGTGACCTTTTAAATGTTTGTGAGTTATTTTTTTTTCCCAGCCAGAGTAAAGCAAATTTTGCCCAGTAAAACCAAATAGGTTTCTAGGCATTTCTACACTATAAAGGTTCTCTAACCATATTTATCTGCTAGCAAATGAGGACTTTTTAAAATGCATCCGTTCTACTGATGAATGGGCTTGCAGAGGGTTCAAAATGAGCACCCGCATCGCCTTAAAAAAAGGCGAGCGCTGTATATCATCCTTTCACGGCTCTCGCATTATAGTATTTAATAAGCCGATAGTGCTGTTAAATATTTAGTAAAGGTTCCCTCGTAACCCTGCCATCTATTCAGATGGGATTTGAAGACATTTTTGCAGTACATAAGTAAAAGTGATGTTAGAGAAGTGGTTGTAGCATGGCATATTTTCTAAATGAAGTCTGGGGTAGCAGGGAGTGAATGAGTTCAGCAGATTCACACCTACAAGCACCGAAGTCATTTCAGGTTCTTTGAATTAAGGGTTCAAACTGGCTTGCATCTTGTCATTGTTAAGTCAAAGTGCTCTTGGGGTTGTTTACACAGAATACTGAAAATGGCATTATAGTACATTAAAAGAAAAAAAAAAAGGGCAGCTCTTACATGGTGATTATTTTAAGCCGCCCTAGCATCAGTTGAGCTTTATTATAACATTTGCTCTTTTTCACTGAATAGAAGGAAAAGAAAAAGAGATGAGGGCAAATCAGCTTATACTCCACTCGGAGCATATTATCAAATCCAGTTGGAGGTTAGCAACTTAAATATATTCGGCATCTTTTTGGGGTACGTTGTGGCAAATACTGAATAATGGATATGGCTGTACACAATGATATGAGGCAGATGTACCATCTTTATCATTCTTTCTTATTAGGTTAGAGTTCTCATTGTTATTATCTAAATCACAATAAGTGCCCTTTTAATCTGGAATGAAAATTGGTTTCTAGGATCCTTATGCAGAAGTACTGCCCGTGAATGAATGCGATGCTGACATTGTTACTTACGGTCAACATGTGGGTGGGGCAGAATTCACATTTAAATCTTTCAGTGCTCACTAGTGTTAGTAGTTTTGAAGGTGTAAAGATAAAGGCTGGTAGTTTGTCCAGATTTGTATGTAATGTGGTTGGCTCTTCCAGGAGCCTATTTGCTTGATTCTAATTTTCATCCTGTTTTATATGCAGCCAGTGACCACAGTATTCATTCAAACTGCACAGAGACACATCTCATCTGTGAAGCACGGCTTACTGATCTTATTTGCTATTTGTATTCTCATAAGAAGAAACATAGGAATCATACGATGGGGGCGGGGGTGGATAACATTTCATTTTGAAACGACGTATATCACATAAAGGTTAATATCAAGAATTTCATGATAGAGGGTGGATAAAGGAGAGAGCTTTAGGTATACATGAAGCAGGAGAAAAGGAGAGTGAGACGGGGTTCATATATAGGTGTGTTTAATATGCAGTGTTTGATGTATGTTGACCTCAGGTTACAAGAGTAGAAAATCCCATTTTCCAGCTTGTTTCAAATGTAGTAAAAATGCTGCTTCAGTTGCTTTATGCTACTCACATTGGGAAAGGTGCTTATACTGTGATAATTATCATCAAGGAATATTAATGCGTTCAGCATTTGTAACCCAAAAACTCATTATAGCTTAAGCTGTGCATCATCTGTGAAGAGAGAACTTTGCCAGAATTCGCTCTTCACAGGGGTTGCCTCCTGCTTGCTGCGGAGTGGTCCGAGTACTGCAAGAGGTCACTTAGGCTATTTTTGAAAGCTGAAGTTTTGCAATTTTTGAATCACTACCTTCTGTCTAAAGAGCTTATTGTTCTTGCCTCAAAATGGCCCTCTAACTGAAGGCATAGCCAAGTACCAGTAATAACAACAATAATAAACAAGTAAGAAGGAAGTGTGTAGCACTGTGTAGAATCCACGAGGTCGCCGCGTAATAGTCCATACTCAGATAATTGAAGAACAGTCTTGGTGTCTTACTTCTATCATTGGGCAAAGGAATTCATTTACACCCATTTCCTTAATGCGGGCGCCCTTGGGTTTCAGACAGAAATGCCCCCACTGGGGCTCCACTTCACAGCCCTCTGGCTGGAAATTGTGTAAATAAGACTGCAGGGTCAACCTTCCCCTTTTGGCAGCGGTGTCCTTAATTAGTCTGTGACAGCCTTTCACATGAGCCGACGCTTTTCCTGGGGTCATTCCTCATACATCTAAGACATCCATCTCGTGCGTGGATAGATATTTTTGTATGTTTGCTTAAAATCATTCCCTGGGGGAATATTGACGTGGTGGGAGTGAGAATCTCTGGGTGTGTCCAGAATTCTAGAACTTAATCTGACCAAACTGTCCGGTTGGGTGGCTCCCTTATAAATTCTAAGTGGTCAGTTTTGTAAGAACATCGTGCCCTCACCTGAGGTTGGCAGCTTGTTGAAAAGGAGCCATGTGCCTGGGATGTTTTGAGGTGATTAACTTCCGTTATTTTTCTCCCACTGATCCATTGCTTGTCATTTCCCGTGAGTGACATTGCTCCGTGCGGCATGGTGTAGTTTGTGTTAGGCCCAGGCAGAGAACACTAACACTCAGTTCTACCAGGCTGTCTGAATTTGCAGGACTGCTGCGTTTTTGAGGTCAAGCTGTGACCCTGACCTTGCCCCTGGGAGGGCTAGAAAAATATGTTTCATAACTTCCCGTAGACCTACATGAAGAAAAAGAAGGGAAACCATGAAGCCCATAGGCTCTGTTTAGATGAGCTGTAAGATTGGAATTCATCAAGCAGGAAAGCTTACTGTGTCTAGGAGCTTCCTCATTGTGAGGGGTCACTGCTGTGGGTGCTGAGTCGGTCAGAGCAGAGGGCTCTGGGGGGCCAGCTCATCATTCAAATAGCCCAGCAGGCACAAATGCACAAGTTGATAATCTGGAGTAAACTTGCTGAAATAGGAACTTACTTACCTGTTACAGTCACTTACATGGAGGAATGTTGATAGAAGGAGTATCCTGAATTCAGTGCAGATATCACAGGTTTACTCCAGTGAAAGCAGCCTGGGTTTTATTTTGTTGTTTGATGTGTGTGCGCGCGTGCGTGCGGGTGCGTGTGTGTGTTGTTGTTGTTGTTGTTGAATGGGACATAAGTTTTATTTATTTTATGCCATCGTCCACCAATTCCACAAAGGATGAATGTCCTGAACCAGAGGCCCATTCTCAATAGTTTTGGGCTGTAATGCTGACAGCATAGTTGAGAGATATAGTGGTGCACATCTTCTGTGAGGATGTAAACTTAATAATCTTGATGAATTTTGAGTAGCTCATAACTCCACATCCTCTCCAAAGGAAGAATTATGAAAAGTTCGCTTCTCAATCCTTCAGCCATTCTCTGCACTTGAGATAGATGCCATCCTTTTTACCTTGAGGCATTGGAAGTGAAAGTGTGTGTGTGTGTGTGTGTGTGTGTGTGTGTGTGTGTTTGCAAGAGATAAAAATGTATACTTTAGAAGGAGCAAATTGCATTTTCATGTTTAAGTTCACTATTTGCGCTTGATGTGGTGAGATCCAAATGTGAAGAATTGCTTTTGACGTTATTTCTGTGTCTCCTGCATCCTAGCTTGCTGCTTTATTATGCTGAAGTACACCATCGCATGGGATAAATGCAGTGTTGAAAACCTGGAAATAGTATAAGATTGTGTTCTGTGTCCAGACTGTTTTAGACAAATATAACTCCTTTACTTATTGACACAGTTTAATTTATCTTAGTAATGATACATTCAATAAAACTGTGAGCACATGTTCTGTCAGGTAAAACTCACAGTCTTCCAAGTGTTACAGGTTGGTTTAGAGGCAAAAAAAAAAAAAAAAAAAAAAANCAAACTTTGCCCTTGTGGGGGCTAGGTTAAATTATACATGTATTGGCAAAGAGAGAAATTCTGATTAGAGGCAAAAAAAAAAAAAAAAAAAAAAAAAGGCAGTGGAAAAGGACCAGGTGAGCCATTTAGGGGCCTGGGGGGCAGGAAAAAGAGATAATGGCTGTGGAAGGCCTCTATTCCAGGAGGAAAGCAATAGGATTCTTTTTCATTTCTTGTAACAAACCTATTTGAAGAAATGCTGCAACACACTCCCTAGCTTTGGATATTACTTTATTAAAAAAAAAAAAAAAAAAAAAAAAAAAAGACAAAAAAGCACTCTCATTTCCAAACGGAAAGGCAATTTGAACTTCTTTAGAGTCTGCTTTACCTAACCTATCTCTTGAACTATCACATCTTATTTTATAAACTGAAATATATTTTTTTAATTTTTTAAAATGTTTATTCATTTTTGAGAGACAGAGAGACAGAGCGTGAGCAGGGGAAGGGCAGAGAGAGAAGGAGACACAGAATCTGAAGCAGGCTCCAGGCTCCAAGCCGCCAGCACAGAGCCTGACATGGGGCTCGAACTCAGGAACTGCGAGATCGTGACCTAAGCCAGAGTTGGCTGCTTAACCGACTGAGCCACCCAGGCGCCCTATAAACTAAAATTTAAAGTACATTCATTTCAGAGGTCTTAAAATATACTCCTGGTTTCTGAATTCTAATTCAGATCTTTTCTCAGTAATGATGGTTTCCCAATTTGTTAGTGGCGAGGATTCTTTGAAAGACATTTTTGTAGGTTTCTCGTTGTGTAGTTAAGTGGTTGTATGTGTGTGTTCTCGTGTACACAGGTCTGTGTAGACGTGGACTCTCTGCCAACCTTTTCTAGCAGACAGTAACTGGAGCACCACTCCCTGTCTTGTGTTTAACATGTTTCCAACAGCTTAGAGAGTGGGTGTAAAAATGAAATAAAAACCAGGGAGCTTATATTGGAGTCTGATGTTTGAAAAGAGATATTGGAAAAGGATGTTTTTTGGCTTGACTCCCTTTTTAGATGTAATTGCTGCTTCATTAGGACTTGGAAGAGTTTCCTGTGGTTAAATTTAATCAAATGGCTCAGAATAACAAACTTGTACACTCAAAATTCCAAGACAGTCCTGTACATGAAACGTAATTT
>NW_024080646.1:2099170-2106670 GCF_003009895.1 Hyaena hyaena
TGATTTTTTGATATGAATTTCCACCCCCTGGAGACAACAAACAGCTTCACCGTAGCCACCTGACCAGGGTGGAGAGATATAAAAAGCTAATATGTTGTCTCTGCAGTGATTCCCCAGTCCGCCTCCTCACGGGGGGAGGTGGGGACGGGGGTGGGGGGGGACTGTCGCAAAGAAGTGTTCATCCCAAAAATGTCCTCTGATGATGTTTGCACAGGAAAGAATTGGTAATCTGATTTTCTTGCTTTCTGGAATTCTGAAGAGGTAGGAGTATAGGTTGGCATTCGTATTTTAAATTTATTGGCGCAATACTTGTGATGTCTTGCAAAAAAAAAAAAAAGAGAGAATCAAGTTGACATGATCACTTCCAAAACAGGAAAATGAAATTCTTTTTTTTAAATGTAACTCTAGAGTTAATTAGTTCTGTGTAATTTCACTGTTTCAGGAAACACACCTTTTGCTCGATAAAATGAAAGCCATGAATCTTAGACTGTGAGAGTAATGGTATTATACAGAGTATTATCACTGAAGAAGGGAGACAAAGAAGACAAGAATTATTGAATTAGATTTAAAAACTGGCTTAATAGTATGACAAAACATTTCCAGTGTTTGAAGTGGATGTCCTTATGTTGAAGAACCAGGGCCGTAAAATGACTGATTTTTTCCCCCCTGAAATTTCTTTCCTTTTTTCCTTAATGCTATTGCATCACTTCTTTTTATATTCTTTCCCCACTCCGTTTTATCTCTTGTTTCCACCTGCAGCCAATTTTCAATTATCCCCACTCATGCTAGGAAGCATGAATAATCTGAAACACTTCACACAGATGAAATTTATAAAAACAGCCACCTAGCGTCATCCACCAAATCTGCGTGTAGAGCTCCTCCAGCCCGAGGAGAGAAGGACACCAGGAATGGTGGCACTAAGATGGTCAGGTAACGAGGAAACCTCGTCCCAGAGTTCATTCCCTGAGAGAAGGAGGCCTTGAGGAAGGTTGGCTACAGAGGACTTTAGGGGGGATTGGAGAGAGCCAGGCTTGGGGTGGAATGCCTGATGAGGAAAAGGTGTCTGGGTCAGAGGTATTATGCACAGTTCAAGTACCATGTGAAGATAATCAGGAAGTGACTGCATACCAGCCTCCTTGGGGGCTCATCACACCAGCCCCTATCCCCTGATTAACCTGGGAGTTCCATCAGACATGGAAATGAGCCCAGGCCTACTAGCCCTGGGCCTGCGAGAAATCAAGCTGAGGGAATGTACATATTTTAATAAAAATTGAATATATGTCCCCCAGTATCACCCTAGGACTCACTCGGGTTTATCATCCTTGCTGGCATCTAATGCATTATTGCTAAGTTAGTGAATCCTGTAAATTTGGGAAAGAGTACGGGGTATTTGGAGACAAGATTTTTGTAAAAACCCGTTCGCGCACTTCAGCTACATGGGTTAAAAAGATGCAAGTGAAAAAGCACCTTGCAGCTTCAGTTCCTTGGGGTTTTTATTCACACAACTTTAGCAGGAGATCTGCTTAATAGCGGTGGGTTTTATATGTAAGAGTGTATATTGCATGCTGCACCCTAGAGTAAGCTTCATAATTCATGTTCAAAACTCGGTTCCGATGACTGCGTAACCCAGAAAAGATAGCTGAGGCTTTAGGGAAGATGTAGGGGTAAACAGGCCACGCTACTACGAAGAATGGAAATGGAAGTAAAGGAACCCTCTTTCCATTTATGTTTGAAATTTTTGTTTAGCTTGTCAGCTTCCTACACATTCTCTTTCATGTCTTATCTACTCTAAAACGCACTTAGTAATGTCTATCACCCCAGTACCTGGGTGCTTAGGTACTAAAAAGTGCTTTAAGAATGCAATTTGAAGACTGATAAATCAGGTCTGTTTAGCTCAGGGGAAAGAAAAGCTAAGTGGGGATTTAGTAGAAGGGAATAATATTCCTAAAAGGAAATCAGTTTGATGCCAGTAAGCTTTTTGAAGTAGAAACTAATTTGAAAGCATAGAGGTCAGGGCTGAAATGGAGGACAGGACTGGACTGTCACATTTGAGCAATTTGAAGGGAAGGTTCTTTAAACACAGTGAATGGAATATTGAATAGCTTGCCAAAGTCGGCAGTGGAAGTAGGAGGCTCAGGGAGCCGGGTGAATTTTGGGAGAGTAGGGACCATGGCGGGAGAGCCACAGGCAACTTTTTAGAGCAATCCTAGGAGGCATGGCAAATGTTAGGTGTCTTGTTATAATTTCGGGTCTTAATGGGTGTGTGGTTTTCTCCTTATGCTTTATAGGTTCTGGTGTACCTACATTATCACTCTCTCAATTTGAGTTTTAATACCACGAGGCAATTAATAATCTGTCCTTTTGAAACAAATAATGCACGCCCCCTTCACCTTGTTGCACGCCCACTCTCACTAAAAAACGGGGTGGAGGGAATGGCAGGAACTATGTGATACGGTTTGTATCAACTTCTTTGCTGCGATACTTGAGGGAAAATCAAGAATGTAATACTCTTTATTACAGGGAGACAAATTATAGTTTTTGTTTCATGTGAAAAGTTTAGGGGTGGCAGCTTGACAGTAAATTCCATCAAATTCTGCCCTGCCAGAATGCCGACATTGTTCTTTATTCATTTTAGCGTGAGGTTTAATTATTTGCTGATTTTTAACACCAGTCATTCTTAGCATCATTGAATTAACTCTGAACCCTATATCGGTAAAGAGCCTTATGTTGCCCCGTTTTTATTATAACAGCGCAATACAGATTAAAATTGCATCTGTTAAGATTATATTGTGTATTTCGATTTCGGGAGACCGAAACACGGTATTCTCATGAATAGAACAGTTGGAGCCAATAACCTGTAACCAATTGCGTACTTTTTCGATTGCAAAATCGGAGCTGTAAGGATTACATTTTGGAAAAAGATTATAAATCTGTCACCACTGATCTAATCTTTATAGTGGCTTTGTAACCAGTTAGAGACTCAAGATCATTACTCCTCTTGCTCTGATTTTAATCACAACACATATTTGATATTTCATAACTTTCTTTTGTTCCATCAGCACATGCATTATAAAGTGTACAACATTAATAAATAGAGGCATAATGAATGTGACTAATTGATTTTGGCAGTCAAAGATTGGCACACTTTTGATACAATAGGGAATCCATTCAAAGAAGCTTAACTGCTATTGAGAACAAGTCTTCGATGCAGTAATGGTTCCTAATTTGGATTCTGTGTGAGGTGAGCGGAAGGAAGTTATTCAGAGTAGCTCACCACTTATTAATTATTATTATTTGGTGTCTTGTTTTGTTTGCAATATTCATTTATCAGATTGTCATTACCCTAAATAAAATGTTTATGTTTAGTACTGGATTCAGATGTCCCCCCTCCATCC
This sequence comes from Hyaena hyaena, assembly GCF_003009895.1. Classification (NCBI taxonomy): domain Eukaryota; kingdom Metazoa; phylum Chordata; class Mammalia; order Carnivora; family Hyaenidae; genus Hyaena; species Hyaena hyaena. The sequence continues at coordinate 2,102,566 of NW_024080646.1, forward strand.
CCCAAATAACCACTGAAAGCAACTGACTTCTGTGGAGACAAAACAAATTTATTAACTTGTAAGCACAAATGCCAGACTCCAGCTTCCAGTAGATGCTAGTGAAAAATTAATTCCTTGAAACTCCCAGGGAAAAATAGGTCTGAATGGTATGATCAGTCTTACCTTTAACAATGTGAATGGCCTTCAAAACAAATTTTACCTCCTTTATAAAACCTTTGAACACTAAATTATATTACATGGCTGTGATTTAATAGTGGACAGGAGATCAAATTGGGTGTCACTGAAGCATTAATCAACCAAGTGTCATTACAGGTAGTTAACAACTCATGTGTTAAGCTTTGTCACTCGAAACCAGAGAGACTGTGTACCAGCGGACTCATCGCTTACTGTAGTCACAACCGAGTTAGAGGAGATAATGAGTGCCGTGAAGGGTTTACAAGAACTAAAACTTAACGTTAAGAAGAACTTTCTGCTTTGCCGTCTGGCACCACTTGGAAGGACGAAGAGCTTGTGTGTTGGCAGCAATTAGGAAAAACTCTAATGGGAAGGCGGTCATTTCCAGGCACAGCACAATTGATTTTCCACCAATCGGAATAGGGAATGAGATACTCTAAGTCTATTATTATTAAATTATTTATGAAGTCATATTAAATCTGGTCATCAGTTCTGGCATTTCAAGTTAGTGAAGATTGTCCACTCACTTTGACGACAAGAGGTAGAAACATTCTTTTGTGACTTGAACACTGAATGCTACCTTTGTGTGTTTAAATGAGATAAGTGAATTTTCTGGGGAAAAAAATGAAAACCACTTCTCTTAATATATGCATCTTAATTGAGGTATTCCTCGTCCGTCCTCCTGACTGTGAACTCTTGTTAGCTCTTTGAAATAGGAATAATGCTTGCTGGGAACGATGGCACCCTAAATCAGCATTTGTTGTATCATTAATGAAACAGTGGGGAGTGACGTATTTTCAGTTTCTTTCAGGGAAAAAAAACCTTAATAAGATGCAAAATGGTTTTAGGATTGCGATCTAACTGACTCATACACACTGAGGGAGTACAGGGAAGATTTTTAAGGACTTTATTAGTAGATTGAGATTAACCTCTGGATCTCTTACTCAGTTTTTGAAAACAGCTAACCAGTTTCCATAAACATAGGCCAACTCTCTCCACACTCCACTCTCCACCCTCATTTCCGTACCCTGGAAGCAACCTTAGGATTCTTGTTTCTCGGGAATCAGGCAAACTGTAGATTCCAACTTATTTAAAATAGGAATGATACCAACTTTACAATCTTAAATGCGTCTTTGACCTCCTTGGCCCTCAGGTTTCCTTATTTATAAAGTAACGAGACTGGACTTCACAATTTGAAACTGGCTTTTATTTTCTCCAATGTTGATGTCATTCACTTATACTTTTATAAAGAATAGCAAAAGGAAGACGCATGTCAACATGAAAACTGCTTTGCACACGAAACCTATCATTTTAGCGGTAACTTGAAATTCCGGACCCGTGCTCAGTGAGGAGGCCTGGAGTCCCAGGACCAGCTGTCCCCTCAGTAGTTGTTCACCCTCAGCAAGTCATCTCATCTCTCCTAATCAGTCGTCGTATCTGTAAAATGTGGGCGCTTTCATACAACTGGGGTGAAGATCAATCGAGATGTGTTGAAGTTATTTAAAAAGTGAAAAAAGCACTAGGAAAAAGGTAAGCTGTCAAGACGATGTAAATGTTTTTCGGCCATTCCAGGCTACGTAGGAACCAGTGAGGCTATGTTAAAGGACTTTCTGTTACAGGAATCATTGGGTGATTAAAGGTGCAGGCTGACCCACCTCAAGAAGGAACGCAAAGTGCATATAGCCTGTTCACAGAATTATAACCTGGTGCCAGGAATGTTTAGAAGGAATCCTAATGGAAACTATTACCTCTTACATTTCCTCTTTCTCACACAATGCAAAGTCTGTACGTGCCGTCTAAAAAGATTTCATACACACACACACACACACACACACACACACAGAAACCAGTGTGTGTAGGACCGAATGGTATAGCATACAGTGAGCCTTCCTACACATGCCATGGAGAGGAAAAACAGGAGCTTCACCTCTCAGCCTGCACACGTGTGGTGCTGGTGGGTCATACTGATGTAGTCACAGGATGGCACATGTGTCGAGGGGACCGTGTGTGCCTGGAGGGTATCTTAAAGTAATTGACTTTGGTGCTTGCGTCAGGGGTCTAAGCATGGGGCATGTGTTCGTATGGTGTTCGGCGGTGGCTCATGCAGTTTAGTGACTTGGGCAGGTTTCCACGGTTTCTCTTTTTGGAGATGATTTTGTAGATATTTAACTCTCTTCTCCCCTCCCTCCCCCAGATTTAAAATCAAGGTTTTGCCGTTGTCTATTGTGGACTCTGCTTTTTGTTGGGAAGCCTGTGCCTCTCCCGGTATGTGTTTGGGACCGGGTGCATAGTACACCTTTTCAGTTCCACAGGGATGGGACCAGATGGAAGAATTTGATTATCTAGCAGTAGAGGACCAACTGTTCAGTTGGATACAGAACCGGGAGAAAAGGGTTGAAGAGATCTAAAATGGCTGTCGTATGTGGAGCCAACAGTTTCCGAAGGGAACCAGGCAGGCACTGAGGTGTAGTAATGCAGAATCTCTTCCAAGTACCAGCTGGGGCTTTCAGGAGCCGCTATCCCCACAGCAGACACTCAGCAGGCTCCAAGCAGCTTGACTTTACCATATGTGGAACTTTTTATTCTCCACCTCGTTCCCCAGAGGGATGGGCCACAGGGACAGGAGAGGCAGGTGAATTGCTCTTAATGCAGAGCACTAAATCACTGGGTTAACATGAGAAGCCTGGAGAGAGGAAATGGATCTGCAGAAGACTGACTCGGAGTCTCTTAACCTTGGAGCTATTCTGAGCACCAAAAAAGATGCCGCATAATGTTTCATTAGGCTTTCACCTTGTGCATGCCCTCTTTTATGCAAGTGACCTTTTCATCCTTGTACATATTTTTTAAATGCTTTTAAAAGCCATTCAATACTTCAGAATGCTAACTGTACATTTTTTATTCACCCAGAATCATACCTTTAAAGTAATGAGGGAGCTGAACAGCCCTGCAATCTGTGATTTGTGGGAATTTCTTGCTTTCTCTCCGTTCAGACACCCCAGTTTGACAGATGGGGCACAAAGCCACAGAGCAATCCATAACTCCAGTTTGTATCATAAATTTTTAGTCCCTCCTCCTCCACCAAATGCCTGCTTAATGGTAGCTAGACTCCTCATGCAACAATGTTGGCATGAATCGGTATAATTTAAGACATTTCTTCATATTGGCCTTAGGAAAATCATTTTTACAGTGAAAAGAAGATCAGGAAGGGCTGATGAGATTTGAGAGTCACACGCACCCACCAGTGTCTGAAAATGACAGAAATACAAATTTAGTCAATGTGGTCCTTTTTCAAAAAATTGGGTAAGGTTAATTTTTGCAAATGTCTTCCAATATGATTAGATTCCTTTTACTCATACAATGTGTCTGTCACTTTGGACTGTGTTTTCTTAAGAATTAGATTCCTCTTATTCCCTCCCCTGCTCATACTCTGTCTTTCTCTCTCTCAAAAATAAATAAACATTAAAAAATTTTTAAAAAAAAGATTTCATGTTATTATTGCGGGCATATTTAAGGAGAAGGTTTTTGTGGCTTCTTTCATATTTTTAAAAATTCTCTGAAATTTTGACCAGTCAGGAGACAAGCAGCCCACAGAAAAATGTGGAAAATTGAGGTGAATGTGAGTCTCTAAAAAGCAAAGCTGCATTTAAGACAGGACAGCCAGGTGAACTGTCGTGACACCATATTGATTACCATTTGGTGACCATTTCCCTCTGAGACAGTAAGTACCCATTTAGGTGAACTAGGTTTACCTGTGCTGAGAACAGCGCAGTTAGCCATTACTTCCTTAAGGAAGGTGTGCTGGGCTCCCGTTGAATCAGCAGAAAAGCCGCTATGAGAAATATATCAAGTAAAGCCTATTAAAGTTCATTATCAGGTAATGAAAAGACAGAAAAGGTAACCATTATTTTCCAACACTGGTAGCAGATTATTA
>NW_024080646.1:2111670-2392334 GCF_003009895.1 Hyaena hyaena
ATGACCACTTACAGAGGAAGGAAAATCGGTTAGGACAAGCTAAAGGATGACCCCAGCAACAGAGTTCCTCTTGGGAAACCCTGATTCTCAGAGGAGATTTAACTTTACCTACATTTCCCATCCGACACCCTGAGGACTGAGGAGTTTGGAAATCCCACAGAAGGCAGCACCCATGTGTCCAGAAGCTACTGCTTATCGTTATAACCCGCCGTCCTTGCTAATGAAGCGGTTGGGGAATTTCAGAAGTCAACCTGCTTGTCTGTCTTCTAGGGCTAGAAATCAGAATATTAGTAGCAAAAGGGTTGCAGTGCCCCATTAGTCTGAAAATATCGAACAAATCAGATTCTTTTTAGTGCTTAACCTACCCGCTGTACATTATTCAGCTCTTTCCTGCATTAACTCGGGTTACCAGCATGCAATTTTAAAAGTTATTGCTTCGGTGTGCAAAATGCACATGCGCTCTTCCACTCAGTCAGGAGACTGTGATTTCTGTAAGTTTTAAGTCAGCTCACTGTCTTCAAAAGGATAGGAAATCACATTAAATGCAGTCGTTTATATCTGTGTTCTCCAAAGCGTCATTTTAGGCTGTGACCGGTGGGAGGAGATGAAGAAACATACCATTTTATTTGCAATCAGCCTTCGTCCACAGCATTAGCCATTACACCACACTCCATGAACCTTGAACCTAGCTGCCAAGAACCATTCCTCTCTATTGTGTCCATAAATAGTGTCAGGTCCTTTTGCTGGACCCCCACACCAGCTGTCACACTCGATTTCCATGAGATTTTCTATACATACTTTTCAAATCACTTTAGGTGCCTCAGAATGATTTAAAACCCTTTACGTTGAAGTAGAGTGTCCCGACAAAAACTCCCCCACCCCCCAAGCTCTGGGTGGCTATGTGGCTATGTGTGTGTGTGTGTGTGTGTGTGTGTGTGTGTGTGTGTTTAAAGAAAATTCTCAGTCAGCCTGCCTTCCCTCATGTGAACTCAGGGAGAAGGAGACAAAGGGAGCATGAGGCACCGTGAGGCTCCAGTTTGAGGTGCTCCCGTCACAAGCTTTCATAATGAGTATACTGCATGTGACCATGAGTTATCATGACTGTGACCTGCCTCAGGAGGTCCCATGCCACATCTGTATTAACAACTGCATCTGCTCCAGGGTAACCTTATTAGCTTGCCACAGCTGAGCCAGGGGCCTCAAGAGGCTTTCGGCCACGTCCCCAGAGAGGACTGGTGCTAATGCTCTCCCCAAATTCAGTTCGGTGCCCCAAATGTAACGCCAGGACCTGCCGAATTTTATTTTGAATTATCTCCTATAGCAACTCTAGCAGAAAACAACACACATGCACACGCACACGCGCACACTCCTCTAAAACTTGGCAAGCTCCCCAAATGCCATCTCGAATTCCCATTATGGCATTGGCCTGTTTGCTTCACATAAAAAGCTATGGAAATTATCAAAAGAAGGCTTCTCACCTTGGTTTCTGTTTTTCTTCTCACTATGAGGATGTACAAAGAGTGTAAAGAGCAAACAACCGAAGAAACACGTATGCGTGAACTTAGCCATGAAAATTTTACTTCCAAAGCCGACAGTGAGAGTAGTAAATAAAATCCACCTGAAGAGAGTATGCGCTAAGGAAATCTGGTGGGGTATGTGTGTGTGCGTGTTTGTATGTGAGAGAGAAGTGTGTGCATATATGCGCAAGGGCACCTACATATAAATAAACCCAGCTCTTTTAACTGAATTCGTAAACAGGGCTCTTTATCGCTTGTTTCAAAAGTAATCAGGCAGTGTGGCACTCGGCGAAGTGTATGTCATTCATTCATTCATTCATTCACTCTCTGGACAGTAAAAGTGGCAGAGAATGTTCATTCACCTGGGAGCATATCTAGGTCGACATTCTAAAGGCACGATTCCCCTAAGTGTGCTCTTGATAAAAGGTACTTCCCCCACTCTCCCCGAGTGGGCAGAAGCTCATCCAATTTTATTTGCATGAGTTCTGCATTTGATGTTACCCTTCCAGCAAAAAATGAGTAGAATAACACACCTTTTTTTTAATGTTTATTTATTTTTGAGAGAGAGAGAGAGAGAGCATGAGTGGGGCAGAGAGACAAAGGAGACAGAGGATTTGAAGTAGGCTCTGCGCTGTCAACACAGAGCCCGGTGCAGGGCTCAAACCCACAAATCATGAGATCATGACCTGAGCCCAAGTCGGACATTTGACCGTCTGAGCCGCACAAATGGCCCTGATGTAACTCTTTGATTGCGTCTAACAGAATTCCACCTTGAACCATAAGAATGCTCCCAGGTGTGCCTTGTTGGGCACCCTCTGTATACCCTCATCTCCCATCTCCAATCCTCCCAGAGAATCTCCCTTGGCATTTGCTGATATAGTTACAAATTTGCACCCCCTTATTTTCTCTTGCTAATTTCTTATGCTGTTTTTCAGTTATCAATCAAATCAAATGATTGATAACTGAAAATATTATCACTAAAATGTACTGAGCTTAGCATTTTAGAGTTTGTTTCATTTAATCTTCTAGTATAATTTGGCTATACTATTATCCCACAGTGAAGAGCCCGAAGGAGGCGGCATAACTTGTCCAAAGCGGGGCGTCTAGTCCTGAGCCTTCTTAGTGAGTATAACTTAGTTGACCTTGGTAGGAAATTTCTGCATTGCATACATTGAAGGGTCCTTGTTTTAAGACCTTTTATTCTTTCCAATTCCTATCAGGGTTCACAGCTTCCTTTTTCTATGAAAAAAGTTTGGTCCTATGTGAACCACACTACTCTGAAATTTCCACTGACCCAGTGAATCAGCGCATACCTAACTTGAATACGCCCCCTCATCCGCGGACGGGACAGTTCTTCAGCCATCAATTTCACAGCCACAAAAAGTTCATTTTAATTCCTTGATTTCTGCTGTTGTTGTTGTTATTCAACATTCGTCACTTCTTCTCTGTAGGAAGCAATCTTGCTTTACACATTTCCTACTTCAGATTCTTTCCTTGGCCAGTAATAGGAAGATACTTAAACATTGTGCATCTCTCATTAAATCACATTCTTCTTTCTCCCCTGCTCCCAGGATATGCCTGGATTCTGGGGCTATCCAAACTTTGGGCAACGTGGCAAATAAAGGTACTGTGAATGAAATAAAAGAAAATTGTCCTGGAAGAAACTGTTTAGCTTGCCTTGTAGAATCTACCCCCGTCATGCCAAGTGAGCACAGCTTAATTGATAATGATCAGCTTCTCAGTTACCTTTAACCATTTTCTTGTAACCATATCCTGAAGCAGCTAACGCAGGAGCACTTTCCATTTCTTAACAAAGAAAGCGCTTCTGGACAGGGGTGACCTGGCAGACCGCCCTTGCTAGGCAGATTTGGGGGCAGCCAGGTCAGTCTTCCGCTATGTAGTATGTTGTCATGCATCTCCCGGGCCGTCACAGAGTTGCTTGCTATTTATCTCTTTCAGTTTTCTCTTTGGGAGTTTTATCTCTTATTTCATTTCCTTTCCCTTTGCTTCCCTATGTTTTCCAGCCTCCTGCAATGTTTTATGGAACTTCCCCTTTTAGTGCTTTAGCGGTTACATATGTAATGGTGTTTACTTTCCTCTGAAGCTTCCTGCCCTTTCTCAGAGAATAAAGATGTAGAAAACTAGGGGCTCCTGGGTGGCTTAGTCGGTTAAGCGTCCGACTTTGGCTCAGGTTCACAAGATCAAGCTCCACGTACGTCAGGCTCTATGTGGACAGCTCAGAGCCTGGAGCCTGCTTCAGATTCTGTGTCTTCCTCTCTCTCTATCTCTCCCCTGCTTGTGCTCTGTGTGTGTGTGTCTCTCTCTCTCGCTTTCAAAATAAATAAATAAATAAACATTAAAAAATGATGTAGAGAAACTATCCTTATGTTTTCTTTGGGTAATCTGCATCGTTTCCAATTATGCTCAATTTGGAAAGTGCAAAGAAAAATAAAGGAAAATGAATTACACACTGCCCTAACTCTAACAGCCAGATGATAACATTTTGGTATATATTCTTCAAGTTTTTCTTCAGTCTTTTTTTTTTAATTTATACAGATAGGGGTGCTTGGGCACCTCAGTTGCTTGAGCATCCAACTCTTGATGCCGGCTTAGGTCATGATCCTAAGGTCATGGGACTGAGCCTTGGTCCAAATCCATGCTGAGTGTGGAGCCTGCTTATGATTCTCTCTCTTCCTTAGCCCCTCTCCCCTGCTCATGCTCTCTTTCTCTCTCTAAAATAATAATAATAATAATAATAATAATAATAAATAAAATTTATGCAAACATGTATACACATGCATATATACTTTAAATATGAATGTAATTCTACTGTATGATGTACTATTTTAAGTATTTTCTATATTTCTCCATGTTATTATACAATGTACACCTTCCATTAAATATTCTTTAAATATATCAACTATATAATTAACATTTGTTGAGTGCTTATTATTTTTCAGTTATGTTCTAACTAAATGTATTAATTCCTTTCACTAAGCTATCACTTAGGATAAATGATTAAGAGTAACAACGTATGAAAACATTCTTAATGCTCTTCAGAAGAAATTTTCAAACTTCTGGTCAGAAAAGTTATAGTGATACACATCTTCTTCCTCAGTGTGTGAGAAGACTCATGTTCTCATTCTCCTGACCACACTGAATAAGACCCTTGTTAAACACTGACATTTAAAATTTTAAAAACTAGGGCGCCTGGGTGGCTCGGTCAGTTAAGTGTCCGACTTTGGCTCAGGTCATGATATCACGCTTCGTGGGTTTGGGCCCCGTGTCAGGCTCTGTGCTGACAGCTAGCTCAGAGCCTGGAGCCTGTTTCGGATTCTGTGTCTCCCTCTCTCTCTGACCCTCCCCTGCTCATGCTGTCTATCTGTCTGTCTCTCTCAGAAGCAAATAAAACAGTAAAAAAAATTTTTGAAAAAAAAATAAAATTTTAAAAACTTCCGTCAGATATGTGCTAATAATTCCTCATTTTAACTTTCAATTTGTGATCACTTGTGAGATGGATTTTTTCATCTTTCAGTCACCCTTTCTATCTGGTGTTCTACAGTTTGCTTACTCATGTCCTACATCCATTAAAAACTAGTATTTGTCGTTTTCTTATTGAATTAAAAGAACTCTTCACATTTTAAGGCTCTGAGATATTTGACTTTTAGGGTATTACTTTTTCCACTTCTTTTTTTCCACTTGTATTTTAATGGCATTTAACATACATATATTTTTAATTCTTAAATATCTTAAAATGTAACATGTATATTTTAAATTGTGATGTATATCAAGCATACTAACCTTTGCAAATTATAAAAATAAGCACATGAAAAAATACTCTTGCCTGAAATGTGACTGTAGAAGGAATATAAAATCTAAGTCAAGACCTTAGTGAATTACACCAGGTCCAGTCTTTCGACTCTGGTTCTTAGACTTTTAAAAATACTTCCTATTTATATATGTATGCACATGTGTGAACTTTGCATCTCTGCTTGGAAGAGGCGAATGAGCAGGAGGAAATGTCTCAGGTCAGTCAACAGACATGGAATATGGACAAAGGATTTTTATCTGGAGACATCTAGTAATAGGTGCATATCTGAGTCAAGCACCTACCTCTGTTGAAGCCTGATGTCAAGAAAACTAGAAACTACTGAAATATTGTAGATTTTTATACAGTGAAATCCTGAAAACAGAATGCATTTACATAGAAGAAGAGCATCATGGAAAGATCATAAGACTGGTTGTTGATTGGACCTGGACTCTTCAGTCTAGTTCCTCCCTTCCGACTGAAAAACTTTAAACAAGTCAGTCCCATCTTCTTGTTAAGGAAGGTGTTTGATCCAGACAATCTCTAAGGTCTTTTTTTTTTTTTTAGCTTAATCTTCTCTGAGTTTATCCAAAAGTATATTCCACCATAGGTCTGAAGTAGATGCTCTTCTTTAAAGACTCAGCCTGTCTCACCTTTCCTATACCTGGCAGTCCTAACCCATCTATATCTGATGTGGGTTGTTTACAAGAGGTTTCATAGAAGTAAATATTACCTCCACTATCCCATTAAATTTCAAAATATTAGGCCAGAAAAAATTTCTTCCTTTCCTGCTGTATTTGAGGTAAAGTTGACACCCTGGCTTATAATAAGAATGTTGGTTGACCGACTAAAACTTGTGAAGCCCACTTTTGCTTCTTCCCCTTCTACTTCGCCTCTCCCTGAGGGTTCCTTAGAACGCTCAACCTTTGCTTCACACCTGGCTTCATCAGAGGTAGGTGCGTGACTCAGATATGCATCTACTACTAGATATCTCCAGAAAAGATCCTTTGTCCGTGTTCCATGTCCGTTGACCAACTTGTGTAAGCTCCGATACCTAACGCGTGGAGAAACACCAGTAGTAATTTTTGAACTCTTGTAGGGATAAGGAACTTCAGGTCACAGCAAGTTTCCAATTTAATGATGGCTTTAATAATTGTAGGAATAAAGGCTTTTAAGAAAAAGGTCATTTTGGATTCTGGACTTTTTCCCCAAATGGCTTCAATGAAAATGAAATGAACAATTCATGTAATCTAGGCTATTGTCCCTTTGTTGACTGGAATCGGCTGTTAGGGAAGATGCTCACCATTCTGTGGGGACAGCCAGACACAGAGCGAGTCGTTTTCTTGCTTCTTTTCCATCTCGTCTCTGCTTCTATGACTCCTTGTCCATTTGCCCAGCCCTGAATTCTTGGAATCATAGATATTAGAACTGGAAGACTCAGTACTGCCTAAGGGGTGAATGTATCTGTGCTTGTTCTGTTGAGTTCTTGCCATTAGGATTGGCGATACTTCGTCGCTTCCTTGAATACGGTGCTGAGGCATATTGTGGAGGAGAAGGAGGAGAAGCAGAACGGGTTATGGGACAAAGGGAAAACTGCAATCCTGCTAAAGCCTTTGAAGTGATAGACGATCCATCTGCCTATTTGAGTCAGAGGCTGAATCCCTTTTTAAAATGCATCAAATGTTTGAGCGTGAAGTTCAGGCCTGACAGCATCTGTGATTCTCTGTGGAGACATCCGCACCGCAGTTTCCCAGACACTGTCTGTATTCACAGGAGAAGGGTTTGATCCAAAGGCCGAGCCGGAGTGGGGCCATGTGGAGCTGAAGTAGACAGGTCGTTTCAGCAAGGTCCTGTGAAGTCTAGCAGCCAGGCCCCAGAAAACCAGCGTAGGGAGAGTTTGGGCTTTTAATCCGAACCTAAAGCCGTGTGTCAAGCTTCTCATTATCCCCGGTACGAGAAGATAACAGGAAAGGGGGCAGGACTGAGCAGGCTTCCCCATGACGTCATAAATCCTGCTTGTGCTGGAATTTTTATGGATAGTAGAGGAAGTACATTTTTCACTTGAAAGCATGGCTTTAAAATTTTTTTTCATCTTTATTTATTTTTGAGAGAGAGAGAGACATGGAGGCATGCGTGAATGGGGGAAGGGCAGAGAGAGAGGGAGACACAGAATCTAAAGCAGGCTCCAGGCTCCGAGCTATCAGCACAGAGCCCGACCTGAGGCTCGAACTCACGTGCCATGAGATCAGGACCAGAGCTGAAGTCGGACTTTAACTGACTGAGCCACCCAGATGCCCCAAAGCATAGATTTTTATTAGACAATTGTGGCAATATGATTTTCATTTATATGACTAAGTGAATCATTAAAATATTAGTTTAGATTACATACAACTTGAAAGTTTAGCTGACCAACATTCTCCACACTGGTAACATTAAGATATCTTAGCAATACCACCACATATACCAAAATATTTAATAAACAGTCATCAGCACCATTAAAATATTCACATTTATTGTTTTTTTAAATTTTTTAAATGTTTTTTTATTTATTTCTGAGAGAGAGAGACAGCATGGGCAAGGGAGAGTCAGAGAGAGAGGGAGATACAGAATCTGAAGCAGGCTCTAGGCTCTGAGCTAGCTGTCAGCACAGAGCCCGACAAGGGGCTTGAACCCACAAACCATGAGATCATGACCTGAGCCGAAGTCGGACGCTTAACCGACTGAGCCACCCAGGCGCCCCAAAACATTCACCTTTAAAACTGCAAGCACCTCTTATCATAACTGACTGCTTTACCAATTGGGGTAATTATTACTTGAAGATCTCATGGTTTGTGTTATAAGATAGATACCTACGCAGTTTTCAGTGTTTGGGGCATGCTACTGAGGTTTCTTTGAGATTAACTTCTGGGGCGCCTGGTGAGCTCAATCAGTTAAGTGTCCAACTTCAGCTCAGGTCATGATCTTACGATTTGTGGTGAGCCCCACATTGGGCTTTGTGCTGACAGCTCAGAGCCTGGAGCCTGCTTCGGATTCTATACCTTCCTCTCTCTCCGCCCTTCCCCTGCTCCTACTCTGTGTCTCTCTTTCAAAAATAAATAAACGTTTAAAAGAAAATAATTCATTAAAAAAAGTAACTTCCATCTTGTTTTTTCCCCAGAGACTCTCACAGAGGAGTAGTAACCTCACTTTGGGCTCTAACCTTATCTCTAGGAATTATGCTATTTTTACGAATGTCAACGAAGTATTAAAGACAGTCAAGGGCTAAGTTTAGGGACAGAAAAAAGAATTGGAATTCACTCTTCGTGAAGTGAAATCCATAGCAGAACTTAGACCTATGTCAAGATGAATTTAGGCAGACAGAGAAGTTTTCCGCTAAAAGGACCTTTTTCCATTTACCAAAGCAAAGATCATAATTTTCTAGCCTCTCATTAGTGCCAGATTTAAATCTTGTTTTAAAGTTAAATTCTCTCTAACAGTAAAAATATCCCCTCAGTAACTGGTTGCGACTCGGAGAGTTTGGAAGATCACTGAAGGACACTTTTCTAAATGGCCTTTGTAGCACTCTAAATGTCTACACATAGGACTCTATGATCTTCCAGATGGCTAGCGCTTAAAAAATGTGTACAAAAATTGTACGGTATGGATTCACAAAAAAATACTTTTGAGTCACTACTCTTTAATACACTGGGAGATCTCTGTCGGCAATAGGATGGCATATTAGTGTTTACGCTCACTCACATAAGAAATAACCATTAGGAGCGAATATTTAAGAGCATAAGATCTGCTGACCCCCATTCTCCAAGGAAGGACTTTGCCTACGTCTTTTGCTTATGAAAATAGTTATTTGTTTGCGCCTAAGTTCCTAAGTGAAGTCCTCTCTAACTATACCTGACAGTCTTAGCTTATTTCAGGGGGCTTTGCTAGTATTTAAACCTAGATCCCGAACTACTTTATCATCTGTTTAATAATGAAAGTTAGCTCTGCCTTTCTGACTAGTTGGCCTTCTTGAAGAGAAAGTTCTGTTCATCGTCTACACACATTCATTCCTGCCTTGACTGTGTCCTAACCCCTTTGCTCACCAAGCCTTAAGAAGGTAGGGGTAGAAGGACAGACCTAGAAGAACCTACAAAAGTCTAGTCCAGTCTATCAGCTGAACTTCTAAAGACTCACTGCTTCCTAAAAGAGACTGGTCCAGTTTTTTGAAGCTCTACTTAAAGAACGAATCACTCAGGTTTTATTTATTTACACAACAAATGTGTATGGGGAAACAAAAATAAATAGGATATTACCTTTCCTTAAAGTAATAATAACAACTCACAAGATGTTCTGTGAAGACAGAGTAGTGATTAAATGAATATGCCTGAGAGGGTCAAGGAAGACTCTATACAAGAGGAGATGTCTGCACAGACTCTTGAACGATGTGTGCAAGCTACTCAGGAAGGCCAGGTAAGAAGGGTATTTAGTCAGAGACAAGATTATGTCTAATGCATAGAGTTAAAATATTCCAGAATACAGCAGATCATCAAAGACCAGTTTCCAAGCAAAGGAAGTTGAGTTTTATTTTGAGGACAGTGGAGAGGCTTCCGAGAGATTTTAATAGGGGGCAGCATACTAAGACCTTGGCCAGACTAGAGAGAGGCATAAGAGACCTAATGTAGGGAATTATGTGTAGCCCAAGAGATTTAGATGAAAGCCAGAACTAAGACTACGCCAGTGGAAATGGAGAAGAAATAAAACAGAAATATTTAGCAGTTATGACCCAGTAGATGTAGATGATGAAGGAAAGGAGGGAACCTCAGGATAGTCCAAGCCTATCTCTGAAATTTCCATCCACTATCCCATATGGAGAAAAACAAATCCTTTTTCTTTTTTAATTTTTTTTAATGTTTTTTTGTTTTTTGTTTTTTTTTCCAGGAGAGAGAGAGAGAGAGAGAGACAGCATGAGCAGGGGAGGGTCAGAGAGAGAGGGAGTCACAGACTGAAACAGGCTCCAGGCTCTGAGCTGGCAGTCAGCACAGAGCCAAAAGCGGGGCTAGAACCCAAGAACCACGAGATCATGACCTAAGCAAAAGTCGGACGCTTAACCGACTAAACCACCCAAGCGCCCCAAACAAATCCTTTTTCTACTATAAAGTCTTTTGTATATTTTGTTGTAGCTGACATGCCCCTTCTCTTGATTCTTCTCTAAGATCAACATCCATTAGTTCCTTCAAACTGTTCACATGTCGCAGTTCCAAAAGTATCATTACCCCTCTGGATGTGTTCCTCCCGCCTGTGCTCATTCATTCATCCCCTGGCCTATACCAGAGACTCTGTCGCTAATTGGGGATACGCACATATGCTGTGTATATCCCAGGTTACTCATGGTCAATAGCCAAAAAGGCAAAAAGTTACAAGCTCACCACTGTAAAGGTTTTAATGGAGGTGTCTGCAGAGGAACGGTTCTGAACGTTTTTTTCTGCCCAGAACATAGCTGTTGTCTGTGACTTATACCATCAGTCACCATGACTCACCTGGGTAGCGGAGCGTCTCACGGGTCCCATTGACTCATCTTTCATTATAGATGATCATTGTGGACGGGAGCACACAGGACTAGGACGTATCTTTCCTTCACCTTCCTGCCCCCAACTCCTTGAGCATCAGCCAAGCAAATGGTGCGATGGAGATGACATACAGAAGTACCGAGTTTTCAGCTGGCATGATACCTTATGAGAATTTAGTTAGTGATGCGTATAGATGGAATGCCAGGGTGGGGGCTGGGCATGCTGGAGGGTGCACAAAGAGAGAACACTAGCTCTTCCATCTACCTCAGCCTTTACTCTGGCTTAAACACCAGCCGATACAGAAGCCTATAGTAACTAGAAAAAGTGGACTTCCTTTAATCAAACTATCACCTTCCTAGATAGGAGTTATAAAAGACTATGAACTTGGGGCGCCTGGGTGGCTCAGTCGGTTGCACTTCCGACTTCGGCTCAGGTCATGATCACACGGTTCATGAGTTCAAGCCCCGCGTCGGGCTCTGTGCTGACAGCTAGCTCAGAGCCTGGAGCCTGCTTCAGATTCTGTGTCTCCCTCTCTCTCTGACCCTCCCCTGCTCACGCTCTGTCTCTCTCTCTCAGAAATAAATAAAAAGCATTAAAAAAATATGAGCCTTACATTGGCTTGACATCTGGTATTAAAGGAGATTTATGTATGTCCTACCAATTAATCCTCCCAGCAATTCTATGAGGAAAAAAAAATCATTCTGTATACACCCCACACCACACATAGGTCGAAAGGCCTTCCATTTTGGCTGATCCAATGGTAGCATCTTAAAGGTTACATGACAACACCTCTCCAAGCCTTTCAGCTCTACGGAGGGTCTGCCCTCTCTAAGGTTCAGCAGTAGTGTGGATGAGTGTCTGTACCTTAAACTTCACCCTACTCCTCAGGGGCGAGAGAATAGACCACTTTGGCCACATGAACACTTTTCATCTATCTATAGAATACAAAGAGTTTTAAGGGTTTGGTGAGGAAGGAAGAGTTCTCTCTTCCTTAAATTAAGGAGTTAATTAAGAGTTCTCTTAAATTAAGAAGCTATAATGGATGTGATTCCTATTCTGTACATTTGTTTAATGCTACAAGTTCATTTATGTCAGTGCACTGGAACGGGGCATAGTGAAAGCTGGTACTTAATAATAGATTTGCTTTATTTATAGCATCAAGCCATTAGATTGACTGCAGAAGAGTAGTCTTAAATAATTGTATCTTTTATGCGTTTCTGGTGTTAAACATTAAAATAGCATGTCTGCTCAATCTCTCCTTGAGTCTTAATTTATGACAAAGTAAAAAGATTCTTTTTAATTCAAATGTTCTTTAAAATTATCCTTCCCTGCCTGAAATTCGTAACCCACAGAAAACAATTATCTTACAATTTCAGAGCAGGCGTATCTTCCTTTGATAGTACAGGTTCAAGGTATCTGGGAGAAAAGAGCTGACTATTTTGCTGAAAGGATTTTTAATTTCCCACAAAGGCTTTTCCATTGACTTACTCTGTTTATAGAATATTTATATTTAAAAGAAAAGATGGAAAGGATGGAGGAGAAGAGGAAGGAGGGGAGGGAAAAGAATAGAGAAGAAACTTAATTTCTTTGAGAAATCAATACCATCAGTAGACCTCAATGAACATAAAACAGATGGCAGACATGAATGAATTGTGACCAAAAACTTTGAACTTTATCTCAGTTCCAGACCACAGGAATATCCATCTCCTGGTGAGCCTCATATCTGTACTCAATCAGGATAACTAAGAAGGGCATAAATAAGTCCTGTGCAAATAATTATGTTGGGTCCATTTATGCCTCACATTCATATACGCCGGCCTAATTGAATCGAGTGTTTAATCCCAGGATTCATTATCTATTTCCCTATCTAAGTCTTTTGTCCCATTTATATTTAGCACCCAGCTGTCCCCTCCTCCAAATGGTCAACTGTAGTCCTGTAAAAGTCTTGAGATTGGCCTCCTGAACCCCTAGCTTTGTACAGCAATCTTCTCAGCAGGGGGCAAGTGGATCTTGGTGTGTGCCTGCCGCTGGGTTAGAATCGTTAAAGACACAAGCCGCGTGGAGGTGGGGAAATGGAACCTGGCCCTTCCCAGCAGATATCCCAGGTAGAGCCTGGCATACTGCTCAAGTCAGGACAGGGCACTGCTGTCTTTTGTAGCAGTCAGAGAGAATAAAGCAATAAAAAGATCAGTTAAAACGCTTGCTGGAAGTTATTGATAGAAAAATTCTTTCTGCACGAAAGATTATAAACAGAGTGTTATCTGAAGATGGATTTGTTTTAATTTGGCATTGATGTATTTGATACCTGGTAGGATCAAAGAAAACAGAATCAAAGGCAGAAATACAAGCAGCCCTGCTTCTCTGAATATAGGCCTCTTTTATAGATATAAAATCTCAGGACTGGAGTGCTCAAATTTATTTGTACTGATGTTTGTTTAAAGATCAATATTAAATAAATTGGTCTGGAAGCTATAGTCATAAAGCAGCTGTCGAACTAATGTAATCCCACAATGCCATTTTGTCTACTGCATGAAACCTGGTTAACTGTGTACTTCTAATAACATGTGGAAATCTGTTGAAAGAGAAAATAGCTGAACTGGATTTTCTGAACTTGGACTAAGTCGCAATTGAGTGTGAGGGGGAATTAAATTTACACACACACACACACACACACACACACACGTATGTATATATAGTCTCTCTCACGATGGTAATTGGTTTTATGACCAAGGGTCAAGGGCTCATATAAACTACAGATTTCTTATAAAATCTACAAAAATGCTACTTTAAACTGTGTTTTTACACTTTAATAGAAAACTTTCATTTTAAGACCCTTGTTTTCACTTGTTTTGTTAATTGTTGATATTATTCTTGTCTATTTTCTTGTCATTTGTTGAATTTTTTGATCAATGTTTTTGCAGTTGTTTTGTTAACTGTGCACCAGTATGTATTAGAGCCTTTATATAAATTCCAGTTTTAGAATATTTGCTCTGCTCTGTATTCTCTAAGGATTCAAAAGGAAAAACAAAAAGGGAAAGAGTTATGGTTATGTATCCTGTAGATGATGCCTATGTAATCTTACCCCCATTGTCTTTGTCACATTTTTTGAGCATCCAGTTTTGTTTTGTTTTTACTTAGAAACACGTAAGCTGTGTCTTCTGCCATCCAGGAGTATAGAATCTGGCTGTGAGCAGGGTACAAGACATACATATAAAAAGATAATCATAATGTAGTGTATGATGGATAAGAAATCATGGTAAGGACAAATTATAGAGACACTAAAGACGAGTAGAGTATCATATCACTGAGTCAGCAAGGAAGGAAGGAGACTAGAGCTGGGCCTTGATCTACCCAAGTTTTTTGGATATAGAAAGGAGAGTTGCAAAGTGTTGTCCTGTGACTTTCATGAAACTCTAAAGAGATAATAGTTATGGTTAATCTGGCCATGTAATAAGGACTTGGAAAAGTGAAAGTTTGTTTTTTAATTAAGATTTTTTTTATAAAACCAGATAATGGAATCAGTAATAGTTGTTTTTTGTTTTTGCATTTTTCACTGAAACCAAACTTGTGGAATAAAATATGCCTATATTTCTCTTTCTTTATCCTTTCCAGTTTTCTGGGGGCTCCCTGCTCATTTTCTTTATCTAAATGCATTATCTATCTCCTGGTCCAAAGGATACCTGGAAGTACATTTTCATAAATGACCTATATGACAGTTATGAAATTTCAGCAACTCTTCTGATTTCCTGGAATTTCTTATTGCTTATAGGTTGCTTGGGAGGGTTGGAAGACATGATGATTAGGAAAATGGTCGCTAGAGTCAGATTGATGAGTTTAAATCCAAGCCTTTCTACTTCATAGCTGTGTGACCTAGGGCAAATAACCCAACCTTACAAAGATTCAGTCTTCTACCCATAAAAGAGGAATAATAATAGTAGCTAACTAATAGGATTGTTTTAAAGAAAGAAAAAAAAATTAGCACCATGCCTGATACATACTTAAGACTTTGGAAATGCGGAGAAATTGGGTGATGGGCATTGAGGAGGGCACTTGTTGGGATGACCACTGGGTGTTATATGGAAACAAAATTGACAATAAATTATATTTTTTAGAAAAGACTTTGGAAATGCAATTATAAGCATTTCCCTTTCTGAAGGTTTCCCATGTTGTCTGGCTTAACATGTCTGAAATAGCTTTATTTTCACATTCTACCTCTTCCCATGGCAGCAAACTACCAGGAACTGTAGCATTTTCAGAAGAAGATTAAACATTAGAAAGAAATAAAACAGACCATGTTATTAATTTGTAAAAGTCAAATCAAACCTATGGGGAAAGTGGAATTCATAATGCTGTTCATGTTTCTGAATGCTCTGAGAGTTGCATTTTAAATTGTTAAAAATGTAAGAAAGTATTTACTTTTTGAAACTCTTACATCAGATATACCTTGAACTTTCTGTCTTTTCTCTAAAAGTGGATGTTGAGCATTACAATATTGGCAGTCAGGATTTGTCATTTGGGCCATTTATGCACAAAGACCGACTGAAGCTTCAGTCATATGGAAATTTGTCTCTTGAGCACTCCTACCATTCAGGTATGGATGAAGTGACATCTAATAATAGGTGGAAAAGATTTATCTGTTGTTGTTCTTGCTGTTTTGCCAGTCTTTGCCCACTGTTGAAGATTAACAAAAAATTTGGATTGATAATACTAAAGAGGCCTAAGAAATTATATTATCATCTATGGTTTTCTTATGTTTAATTTTGAGAGAGAGAGAGCACGAGCAGGTTAGGTGCAGAAAGAGAGGTGGAGGACAGAGGATCCGAAGCGGGTTCCGTGCTGACAGGATACAGGGCTCGAACTCACAAACTGTGAGATCATGGCGTGAGCCCAAGTCAGATGCCCAACCTACTTAGCCACCGCAGTGCCCCAGTTATTGTCTCTGTTTTAAAAATTCCTAACCTTCAGCAATTCAGGACTCTCATTCTTTCAATGATACTAACGTAAGTATTGGGGGCAAATTCATGGATATCGATAAGCGAAGTGAGATGTGGCAAAGTAAAACATATTTCTCTTGAAAGCTAGTTGGCTTCGGCTGGTTAAGAAGAAGCACGGTGGACAGTGGCCAAAGAAGTCCTGCATATTGAAGATTCAGTCTGATTACAGAAGTCAAGGTTAGCTTGAAGCACCATGTGGAAAACTACGTCCACAACCAAGGCTACAGAGATAGGTTTTTTTCCCCAGGATGAAAGGGTGCAGTCTTGCAGGAGTCCCACAGGCTGTCATCTGCAGTGAGCAGAGCTCTCACACGCTGGTGTACTTACTTACATATGGGGGTCACACAAATGGGTGAACGGAGTTTCATATGATATAAACGGAGACTCAGCACTGCTGTGGATATTTTCTGGGACAGCCTGTAGGGGCAAAAACATCTTTAGCCCTTATCTCAAGAAGAATTCTAAAATGACTCTTTCCCCCAGTGATTTCTTATTAATCAAAGGATAATTTTAAAATCTGAAGATGTTTTCATTTGAATAGTTTCAATAAACACCCGCTTTCCTCAACTTCAAGTTTCAGCTTTGGCTTCTTTGATTTTTTTTTTTTCACTGAAACCCTTAATCATGAGTAGCCGGGTGGTAAAGTTGCATTTCTCACCTGGATTACTTCTGTCACTCCAGAACGCTTGAAATATCCAAAAGTGATTTTAGTTAGCATCTTGATTTAACATCTTTAAAGATCTACCTCTGTGTATCCAGTTTATATATTTCTACTTTTCTTAATAAAGATGTAAAACTTAAAGTAAAATTGTGGCTGATTGTACTGAATTATTACTCTAAGATAGATTCATCAAATCTCCCAGCTGTATAAGACAGGGCTTACTAATGAAGTTCCCTATCAAAAAGAAAAGCCTAATTTTGATTTGGCTTAGGTAATGAACTTCTTTTTCCTGGTGTGATTATCTGCATGGGGTGGCTAAAAGGGTAGCAAGAGAGAGTGCGCTCACAGAAGCATTATGCAAAATGTCTTTTGTCTCTTTTTGCTGGGATATATTAAATTTTCAATGTAGTCTATGTAATATAAAATTATGATAATGACTTTTGGCCCACTGTGAAGGCAGCTTGCTGGTCCTGAGCATGTGTGTCTGGCTTGAGCACTAGGATACACTGTGGGAGTTGCCTTTTCTATTAACAAACCTCTAGATACCTAATGATGAATTTTCTTTCACCAAATGTTCTCCTTTTGTCTAAAATACAAGCATTTTCTAAATTGCTTTTGAGAAAAACAAGAGAGGCAGAGAGGTCTATGGGACTAACAAGGGATATGGAAACAAAGCAAGGGATTCAGTTAGCATCATTCTTGTAATTGTAAACCAACCAAAAGGTTGTTTCATGGACTAGTGAAAATATTTACCATCTTATTGGCATAAATGATTGCATCACTTAGTAAAAGGACAAATCGAACAGTTGCCTCCTAAAATATTTCTGTTCTTTACAGTCATGTGAAATTTGATGGTTGAATTTATTCTAGGCGATTGTGAAAACTTTCATTTGCTATTGGTTCTTCCCAGTAGGGGGAAATTGTTTCTTCTTTTTCTTTTAAGTTTTTGAATAATAGAAATGTATGACATAATAGAAATTTTGGTTTTCTTATTATTTAGCATATTTGACAGAAAGTATCTTAAGAAAACTTTATGAAGAAATTTTCCAATACTATTTATTTCATGTCACCTTTAATTTTAAAATATCAGTACTTGTACATAAAATGAAGGTTACTTTTCAAATAATCACTACCGAAGGCTGTCAACTTATTCTAAACGACACCATTCTTGCTTGGAACGCCTTGAGAGCTCTGGTTTTAATTGCCTGAGCCAGTTTACAAGATACACAAGAAAATCTGTTTCATCACCTTATAGTCATGCTTGGTATTTTCTTAATTTTTGATCTCTTTATTCCTGAAGGTTAACATCTTTCTGAAAAACAGGACTCTTGCTTCTTGGTAGTTATGACTAAGCTCATCTCTTAGTATCAACTTGACATGACAATACATTTCTATTTAGGATTTCACAGTTATTAGGGAAATTTCTATGATGTCACAAACCGTGGCCATGATATTTGCTAGAAAATTAGCTTTGGGGAAAATCCACTTTTATTTAATGCTGTTTTGGAAACTGTGAAGAAGAGAACTGTAAGTGTAGAAAATTTGATTCAGAATACATGTCAACACTAGATGTATTTCAAAGTTTTGTGAGGCATCGGATGCTAATTAAGTTCTCCAGTCATGTTACAGTGTGTCAGGGGAAGGTCAATACCAAGTATATTTGCATATCTATTGATAACAATGTGAACATCTCTAGCAGGTGTGATTTTGTTTGTAGGCAGATTAATAACTTTGGAACTGAATTACCATAACCTATTAGAATAGTTAATTAGAATTGCTTTTAAAAACCAAACTAAAGGACACATGTGAAATAGGACTCTTTTAAGTAACTGTCTTCTGAATCTTATTTCTGGCACTAATAGAGATTATTACAAAGTTGTGGTAAAGGGTGCTTCTTTTACTTTTGTTAGATGCTAAAAAAATCACTTGTAAAAGAAAAGCTACTGTAAAATATCTGTAGAAATCTAGAAAGCAATCTAAGTATCCATGCATTGGTTAAAATAGATGGCAATAGTAGTCAATAACCACTACTTTTTCCCCTTCTGGGACTTGTTGTCTCAAGGTTCCATTGCCCAGACAATCGAAAGATGGAAAGCCAAATCTTTTTCAGGAAAGTACTGCTCTCCTTGTCTGCAAAAAAGAAGTCCCAGGAACTCCTGAGTCAGGCAGTGAGGAAAGAACAGTTAAGAATTAGGTCATGTGTTAGTTAGCTTTTATTCCATTGAAGACTGCCAATAATGAGGCCAGTTTCAATGACCTTATTTCAATCGGTTTTACTTGGGAATGAGAAGTATTTTCTGAACCTGGACAACATTTATGGCAACTGCTTGATCTTTAAAAAAAAAAACTTCATTTAAAAAATCAGCAGTAATGTGCCTGAACGACCTGGGTGCTGTGCCTGGTGAGTTGCCTGTGTTTGGTAATAGCCAGGGATCGTTGTGAGGAATTGAAAGATCTAGGAAATTAGGTTGGTAAAGCCCAACTGGTGTCAGTCTGGTTTATTTGATGAGGTGCTGTGCCTGTGCGACTGTTTTACTCCTGAAGCCAAAAAAAAAAAAGAAGAAGAAGAAGAAACAGAAAAGAGAAGAAAAAAAGGACGCTTTTGGTCCAAGCTCATTCTTCCATATGTTCTCTTTTTGGTGTGATGGCGGAGGATGATGGAAGCAGCCCTTTAGGAAAAACATTTAGCGTTTTAAACTACACAAGGTAATGTTTGCCTAGTAGAAAGACAGTTCTTGGCAGCAAATTTCTGTTTTTGCCCTTAATTCTGTGTCTGTGTTTTATCAGTGAAACCAGACAGGTGCAAATGAGCAAAAACTTCCTAACGCACAGAATGTTGGAAAGTTAAACTGGTCACCTACAGTCAGCGGTGCTGTTGTTTTAGAGAGGGTCATGGCGCTATAATTGGAAAACTGGGGCTTATTTTATTTATATTCATTAGAGTCTATTACTGGAAAATCTAAGCGTGGAGTAATCATTTACAGATAACCAGGGAGCCAAGAAAGGCTTTAAATTAAATGCACCCTAACCTATGGACAATAAACGCTCTCCTGGAAGCTGACCAGAAAATCCCAGGTCGGATGACCAACAAACTGAATCTCTGTACAGCGTAAATCCTGATGTAGAGGCACTTATAGGGTTTAGTCTATGCCAAAGGGCAGTAAGTATTACCTTGATAGAGACTTGCCAAATTGAAGGCTTTTCTTCAGTCCTGGAGCCAGTCAGGAGACCCTAGGCCAGAATTTCAGCTTTCTGTGCGTTGTGGAAAAATGACCCCGAGGGGACTTCGTAACTTCCAAAGAATATTCATTTCCTAAGGTCTTGCAAAGCACACGGATGGTGTTAGGTTAAAAACACTAAAAAAGGAAAAAGAAAAAATATTGCATTTTCCAGCAGTTTGGCAACACTATAATGTTTTTGTGATCTTCAAACAAACACCAAATTTTGTTTTTGAATCTTTCTATGACAAAAACATGTAATTTTTCATTTACTAGTGAAAGGGTGCTGAGGATAAAATCCTTTGGCTCCAATCAAAACTTTCATCCAAAAAAAACAAAACTAAACAAAAAACCCAGTTTGTCCAAAGAAGCTTAAGCTGTCCTTTCAATACAATATTGTTCTGGTCACCAAGAGCTCACACCCATTTAATTGCTGAAAGCACATGTCATTGTCAGGCTTTCAATTTTCTTTTCTTTTGATCTGCTTCTTGTCGAGAGGAACCAGGTCAAGGCAAGGTTCAACTTATTGGGTTCATTTGAAGATTTTGTGGAGAAGCGAGGGTGCCTTTGCATTTGATTTAGTTCATCTCACTGGGTAAACATCTGAATTTCTGCTTTTTCTCACTTAGGCTAACTCTGAAGTAATAATTGAGTCAGTCTATTTAAAGCAGAATTTCGAGACAGGTCTTCAGTTTCACTTCAGCCAAACCCGCGTGCATCAATGGCTATCTTCTCAAATCTTGGCATCATGCCGTAGGATGTGAGCTTAGTTTCCAGTAGTAAAAGATCTTTAGGAATATAGCGAGGCAGATAAAAATGCCCTCCCCACCACTCTCCCCTCGTTGGGAGCCGTATCGTCAAGAACTCATTTGTCATTCTTATCAAAATGGCACTGGCCTTCTCCCCTCTGTCTCCCCGTGTGCTGAAAATGTAGCCATTATTATCCCCCTCCAGTTTTAAGCATCTTCCAGATGATTTAACTGAACTGATGCTATGGAGGATATGCTGACTGGCACTTTTCCCATGCTTAATGTGTTAACAAAAGCCAATGGTGTCAGTTTTAACAGTTTTAGCTAAATTCCCACGACACTCTTAACAAACGTTGAAACCTCTGCCATGTCTTACCCTGACAGATTCCCTGCCGTCATTGCACACTTAAAATAAATGTCATCCCCAATCAAAAAGTTCACATTTTCTCTGACAATATAATTTGTTACTTTGTTCCTGCTTTATCTCTTTCTTTGGCACAGCCGCCTTAGCCGAGAGATGTTACTTTCCTTCATGCTGGCTGCTGGCCTTTTTGTTCTTCTAAGTCTCAGGGTGGAATGGGAAAGGGAAGCTGAGGGAGATGATGCCTTTTCATTTCATTCAGGAACAGATAGAAATTCGGACTTTATGATTTGATAAAGCAAGTGAGATGCGCACTATGAGCTGATACCATAGTTTCGTTTCGCCCAAAGTCCTAGTTGCTGCGTGAGGTCCACACAGCACTTGTAGACAGAAACAAATGGAATGTGGTTGCAAAGAAAGTTCTCGCACTTGAGTCGATCTGGGGTAGAGCGTCTGCTCCCAGTGCAATAAGCAGGTCACTTAACATTTCTGCCCTCAATTACCTCATCTAAGAAAGGGGTGTGTGAAGGCTGAATGGAGTAATGCCTGCAGCAAAGGCGCTCAGAAGATGGCCATTCCCCCTCCATTTTTGTCAGCCCTTTCCCAAAGGTTCTGGACTGTGACACATGGTGTGTTCATGTGATGGCTTACCTGCATTGAATTTTTGTGCATGGCCTTTTGTCAGATTCCTTTGCTCTTATGGACTTAGGGTCTCTTTGTATTTCTGGCTTGTTGGAGGCCCATGGAATGGCTATTGAACAAGCCAGTCACATTGATGCCCCCTGATAGAGAAGAGAGATTGCCTCCTGTGTGTTCAGAAAAATATCTGTAACAGTCCAAACCCAACCATCTCCTGCACCATACTCCCTTGCTTGACTTAAGTACCCTCTCTAATGCCTTTTGGCCTGTTTGATGGCCAGCTGGTGTGGGTTAGTGGATAGAGCACCAGACAGAGAGCCAGGAGACCAGCCTCTCCACCCCAACTTGCTGTGTGGACATGAGGTCAAGGTAGTTCTGTCCAGTCAACCCCAGTTCCTTGGTTTCTTGTTATGTTAAACTAGAGCACTGGGTACAATGAGCTTTAAGGCCCTTCCAGGACAAAATTATTATAATTTCAAAAGTATGAAAGATCTTTCACATGCAACTATTATTTTTGGATCAAACATTTTCTGTTCATTAGCTTAGATACAGCTAATGCTATGTCAGTACAATCAGCCCTTCTTATTCCAGCTTTTCCTGTGTTCTACCCCCACCCCCCTCCCCACCCTCTGGTCTTTCTCAGAGAATAAGAGAGGTGGCTTTCACAGCAGCTGGTTAATTTCCCTGGTTTCACACTACTGTTTAATGATCCGTTTCTCCTGTGCCACCTCTCTCATCTACTGAAAGATAGGTACAAATTGTACCTATAAAAATCAGAATATGACTCAGGGTTATCTTTAAATTTTTTTAAGATTTTGAACCTCCAAATAACTTTCTGATGATTGTTTTCCATCACTAATTCTTTTAATAGTGCTGAGGCCTCTGACACCCTACGTTTTTCAATGCTGAGAGAGTAGATGCCTTTAATACGCCCAATTGTTTTCAGAGCAGAGGAGATGAATCCCCAAGAGGTGTCCTCCCTGTAGCTGGACACATGTGTGAGGCACGTGGAAAGGGCCAGGGTGCTGGTACCTCAGTCTCCCACGAAGTCCTTGGCTGTGTTCTGTGTCTGATTCTACCAGTGGGGGGCCCCACGTCAGCGAGTAAGGATGTCTGTGTGGGAGTCTTTCAGAAGAAAGGCCTGAGAAACTGATCACTTGTAAAATGAAGTCACTAATCAAGGGCGTATAGAAAGAAAAAGTCCTTTTTCCTGGAGAAACGAGGGGTTTTTTGTTTGTTTGTTTTTGTTTTTGTTTTTATATGCTTTCACTGAAACAGTGCTGCTTACAGAACAGAGGGCTTGGGATCAGATGTCCTTAGGATCAAACCCTGACTTTGCCACTTAGACCTGACATGTGGCACGTCTCTTACCTCTTATCCTCTCCAGGAGTCAGATCCTCATCTGTTAAATGAAGGAGTTGGGCTTACTGCTCTGGTTTATGGTGTGTGTGTGTGTGTGTGTGTGTGTGTGTGTGTGTACACGCACGCATGTGCACGCGCGTACTGTCAGTCCCTCTACCTGTCTGTAAGGGGCTGGAGAAACAGGACAGGAAGAATGAGGAGGAGGGACTTGATTTCCTGCCAGTATTTTTTTATGAGCTAGTCAGGACAGTCAGTTCCAGTGAAGTCTGTGGGACCACTCTCCATACCTGTGATTGTCCGCTTAGTATAAGGTCTAACTGTGGTAATACAAATGAATTGGCCATTACCGGCAAGACAAATCCTGATAATGCAGTTAGGAACTGTCAGAGGAATCCTCCAAAGAAACAAGAACAAAGCTTGCAGGAGCAGCCTATTTCCAAATGTTCCAAATCTAACAGAAGAGGAAACCTTTGCCCGAGGTAACACTGTGGGGCAGGGTTTGAAGGATCCTTCTCCATCACTTATAGCTGCTAGATGGTAATTTTTTTTTCTTTTTTTTTGGTTTGCATTTTGAAAGGAAAGCTATTTGCACTCAGGCCGCACACCATGGTTGTTCTCTAACACTGCTTTGGCAAGCGACAGAGGTTTCAGTGAGGATGTCTGCAAGAACGGTTATAGATTTTGGTTGTTTTAGGAAGACACGGTCTTTCAATTAAATTTGAAAAGCACAGAAATGGAACACTCAATTTTTGTAAATGTAATCAGGTGGCCGGGGGAGACTTAACCTGGAGATTAGGCAGAGATCAGGGAAGGGCTTCTGGGAGGTCAGAGGCCCCAGCAAAGACCCAGGACTTCTTGCCTGATTTTCCCCCAAGGTCTTCCGTATTCCCCCAACCATTCCAACAACCACATTCAGTGCCCTCACTGAGCCACACGTGTGGTGTCCTGTTTGGCCTCACGGACTTTCTACTTGATATTCAGCATTGCGGGGTCATCTGTTGGTACAGAGAGCATTTCTATAGAATCTAATAGATATCAAACAGTTTCCTTTTTTACTGTGAGATTAGAAATCAAAGGACCTGGAGTGTAGAGCATATGCCTCCGTAATTGGTATGTGACAGAAGAGAGAGCCTACCTAGTGGTGAAGGATAGAGTATAGAGCCAACACTGCCTGGCCCTCTGTCCTGCCTCTGACCTTCTCTGGTGTGGCCTTGAGTGAGCCACTCACGCTCTCTAAGCCTGAGCTTCTCCTTAGATGAAAATAATAATAGCGATAATTGACAATACCTCGTAGAGCTTTAAATGAGAATTAAATAAAATAATGTGTGCAAAGAGCTCAGAGCAGTGCCTATCAGAGTAATTACCCAACCAACCTAAGATTTATTGTTGTGTTTTTCTCTATGTGTTGTGGTTAATACTTAGCCTCACTGACTCTTTGCTTCCTTACCTGAAAAATGAGAGTGAACTAGATGATCTGAAGGATCCTCTATCTCCAAAGTTTATTAAATTATTGATGTAAAATATTGACTGTAGAGAAGTATTTTTAAACAAATGGACATAAACATAATTTTAACAAAACACTTTGTTCTTTCTGCATTTATTGCACAGAAATGAAAATTTTCTATCTTAAGGAAACTGTCCGTATATCCAGAAAGAGAAAATGTCAAGAACCCTACAACTTTTTTTATCTATCATTAGTGAATTCACAGCCCATTTCTTAAAAAAAAAAAAAAATCATGTTGATTTACGAGAAAGGGGAAAAAAAAGAAAATTTCTGTCTACTTTAATTTTCTCTGATTTTTGTTGAGTAGCAATAATATATTTTATCTCATAGAGTCTTTCAAAACCCTTCACATTTTTAACAAGATCCTACAGCTGTTTATATGTTGTACTGAAATATAATATTGACTAAGCTGACATATATATTAAAAAGCAACTAAGGAAGGAAGGGTATTGTTTTGGTATATAAATCAAAAATAATACAGCAACTGGTCTTTCAGTGATTAAAGCTGCCTTCGCCTTTAATAACTCTCCTAAGAAACAGGAAATGTAATTTCCCTACACCTTTCCTGGGGCTCTCCAATCAGCTCGGTCCTCTGGGGGGTTCCCTACTGTATATTCCTTCATCAACATGGAGTCCCCCAAGGGGCCCACACACACTCTGTTAAAATTAGCTGTGTTCCACATTAGTGACAGGAGCTGAGTATTCCTCAGAGGGGTACACAGTTGTATGGTGCCGCTTCCTGTTTGAGCAGAATCATATCTTTAATTGCAGAGAATTTTTTTCATTACCTGTTAATTGATAAATCATGCTTGCTCCTGCGGCTGTAGCTTGTGCGGCAAACCTGATGGCGAGGCGGGTCTCTGGATCTACCCCCATTGTCCTTCCACCCCGCACAGAAAGGATAAGCAGCATCAGAGCCAGAGAAAGAAAACAAGCAGATTGCATCCCTGAGCAGTAGCCTCACGGAGTGGCATTAAAACAACAACAACAAAAAAAGAAAAAAAAAAAAAAACAAAGCCAAATACATACATGAATACGTATGTGGCGAAAGAAGATAAATAAGCCGTTTAAAATGTGTCCCTTTCCTTTCTCCTTCCTTTTGTCATGCTTGTCCTTTTATTCATGTTTCTAATCTGAGTAGCAAGAGGCCACTGTCTTGGGAAGAACAGTAAAAATCCTGAGTATAGTGAAATAATTTAGCTGATAATTCCCCACTGTATAATTTTCTACGCTTCCTGCTAGCTGACCTTGTGGGCTCCTGTCAGGTTGCTAAGGGAAATCCAGCAGGACTCCAGCTCTGTTCCTTTACTTTTAAGAAGTATTACAGGATAGAGCGGTGTTTGTGGCAGCTTAGTTATGGGGCTACACGTTTCGTGTTTGATCAGATGGCATCAAGCAACCCGTCCCCGCCGCTGGCTTGAATTCCCTCCCCCTCCGGTGATTGCGGTACGATGGAGAAATTGCTGCAAACTGTTGAGCTGCAGTCCTGAGCTTGATGGATGTCATCAAAATGTGGCTTGATCCCTTGGGGTGTGGCCGGGGGAGGAGGCTGGCCGAGCTGATGACATCTAATGGAATGCAGAGCCTTTTATCTCTGAGATGTCAATCTTAGTGCAGCTCTGGTTGAGTGAAAACCTAGACCAAGCACTGAAGGCTGTTTGCAGAGTTGGAAGGCACCGCAGCTCCGCTCCCTCCCTGTCTGGGGTCCTCTTCCCACATCCCCAGCCTTTCTGGGCCAAATCAGTTGCAGTTTGGGCAGGCAGAGGAAGCAGATGGAGATACTGTCTTTATCGTGACATTTGCAGACCAGGCAAAACTTACCCTCCTCATTATGAATGGGACGTAGTATACCATTGATTTGTGTCCAAGTAATTCCCAGGTAATTATAGACCATCGATCTAACTGAGCAGGAGCTATGGTGGTTGTATTCTGCAAACCTCATGTTGCCTCACACCTGGCGACTGCAGTGCCATTACATTAAAAGATCTAGAACAGTTTCTTCCCTGAGCTTCCCATGGCCACAGGGATAGGTGGAAATTAGGATGGTTCCAAAAGTCTTTAGGAAACATGATGGACTCCATTTGCCATCTAGCTGTGCGCCTTGTTCTGTAAAGTCTCCTCTGATGATATACACAAGGTAAGGCGGCTTCCTGTTTGTGGCTATTGCTTATAGGCGGCCCACAATAAGACAGGAATTGCATCAGCTGGCTGGTTTCGTGTCTCAGCTGTCACCAAAAGAGTGTAGTAATATTCCTGATTAAATGTCATTACTCTGTGGCACAAAAATGGGAACACTGACATGCTTTTGGATCCGTTCCTGTTAAAATTCAGCAGTAGTAACAAATTATGTCTGCCATGGATTAAACACAGCTATTTCTGAGCTAGAGTCTCTTGCAGGCCCAGAATTTTTATCAATAAGTCTACATTCTATACTCATTGATTCACTCAGGCTTTTAACTGTAAAAAAAAAAAAAAAAAAAGGCCCTAAGTAATAGAACCTAGAAAACTGTTGTTCAATCAACAGCTGCTGCCGACTCAAAATAATATGGTCAATGTCCCCGATTCAAGCAACTTGGTGCTAATAAAAGTTGGTTAGCTCACAGTAGGTAAAACTTTAGTATGAGAAAATACAGTTTAATTCTAGATGCATTTGTTGCATCTACCTTTCCCTGATTACCAGATATTCATAGTAGACCAGTGTAGATATGTATAGATGCACGACGGTCTCCATCACCTATGAAGAGTCTATTACTTGTTGTGTTGTGCTATCCTTTGGTGGCCTGCATATCTGTAACAGGATGATGAATGCATGTGGGTGAAACAGGATAAAAAAAAGAAAGTGTGGACTGAAAAAATTTTAAAAGTCAGTTCTAAGGAAGTAGTCAGATTGTTATTTTCTTGCCTGAAGTGGAATTATGTCATTGCTGCATCTTGGCCTCAAGAAAATAAACTGATCATTTGTCTCCTTCCCATTCCTTTTGCAGATTCCAAGCTTGTAGCCAGATGGGAGCACACAGAGGTAGTGAGGAGAGACATTTGACTCCTGACCACAAATGCACATAGAATCTAGATTATGGCCATGTGAATACATTGGTCTAGATTAGGGTAATAAATTAGACTGTATTTTACATCATTGGTAGATGGTATCAGTTATTAAACTCTGCCCAGAGCCCTTAGGAGGGAATATATGAAGCTGCTCCTTCACTTTCAGATGCTGTGTCCACTGACCTGGCATTTAGTTGATGTTGGGATATCACTGACTAAGCACAATTGTGCAACATACAAACACTACTTATGCAAAAGAACCAACGCACCTTTCGCTTTGGGAACTCAGTTGATGCTCTCTGCACATGTCCCTCTGTCAAACAGGCGACTCTCGTGTGTTGGGGCAGACGGCAGAATTTATGCTCCCATTTGGCATTTGTATGTTTCGAGATCAAGGCTTTGTCTCCTCCTCTTGCTAGATAAGTTGAAACATTGACAGGCAGCGTGTTCCTTTTTTTCGCCTTTTATTACAGTAATTTATAAGATATTTTAGCTAACAGGAGAACGGCCCAAGGGGGCATTCTCATGTTAATTACCAAATGTGGGCTTGTCAAAATCAAATAGCTCCAGGAATAATGCAAGTAGCTCTGCACCATTATATTGTTTGGCCCTCAACCCAATATTAGCTACTTTTGAAAATCTGGGTTCATTAGGCTTTTAAATTTAAAAGAAGAATCACTACCGGAGGCCTTCAGAAGAATCTAAGGCACAGTCAGAAGCTCAGGAGTTTAATGTAAATGACACTAAAAAAATAGAGTCATGTAACATACTCAGAAAAATAGAAAACAAAACAAGAAAAAAAAGCTGTGGCTGAGATTCTTTCTTTCTTTCTTTCTTTCTTTCTTTCTTTCTTTCTTTCTTTCTTTCTTTCTTTCCTATCATATGCAATTGGAGATAGTTTTTCTTTTGGAATTGAGGATAGGTTTTTAATGTCTGATTGTTTTAGGAGTCTGCAGCTAATCTTGTTTTGTTGCTAAACATCGTGCCCTATAGTGCGATCTTCACGTCGGCAAATGCAAAGAAATGGAAGAAGTTGCAAGTTTAAAACACTAGTATAATAGACATAAAATATATAGTATGTAGAAATATAGTATTACTTGTTAAGTAACATATTCTGAAAACTATTCCAAGATTTGTAGGTTAGAATAAAGAATTATTAGCCTTTGCTTAGTCTCCTCTTTTTTTCTGTCTTCGTATCTCTTACGTTTTTAAGCCCAGAATGTTAGGTAAGGAGAAGCAAACCAATGTGTGTTTCTTTAAAAATCCCTTTCTTCCTAACTTCTGCCAAGTTTTTAGCTGTATATGGGAGTCCAAATAGATGGAATTGGTGACAAGGTCAATGAAGGACATAAGTAAATAGCTGGTGATGTCAACAAGAAGTTAAAAGTAAGATTTGCTACCCTAAACTACAATGTGGATAATCCTCTTGTGAATAATCAAGAGTTCACTATATATACAAGTGAGAATTCATTAAGGAAGTATAAACTATTAAAATACTAACTAGAAGATATTAATTACCATAGAGGCTGCGGTGAATCAGAGCCTGGTGTTTATGCAACAAGCGTTTATTCAACACCTACTATATACTAGGGTCTATGCTAGATACTGAAGATCTAAAGACAAATACCAGGTAGGTAGTCCCCTAATGGAACTTGAGTCAAACAAGGCTCTAGCTTTGCAAACAAATTATTATCTCACAGTGTGGCATTTGTCCTCTGGGGGCTAAGTAGCAGGGTCCATTAGGAAGCTCAAAGAAGACTTGAGCAGGAGGTCAACTTCCTAACTGATACTTGAAGAATGAACAGGAGTTTCCAAGGCCAGAGAAGGAAGGACTTTGTTGTCTGTGCAAAGTCACTTGGGGGAATTTTAAGCAGGGGTCGGGGGGAGGACGATGAAATGACTCTGGGTGCATAGAGGAGCGGAACCTTCCAGACAGTTACACATATTGTGTGCCATGCCAAAGAGTTTACATTTTATCTTGCAGCCCACAGATTTCCTTAAGGAAGTTTCAGCAAAAGAGTGTGACATGCTCGGATTTTCTTGTAACAGAGTCATTCTGGCATCGGTGTAGATTGAAGGGACAGTATTAGAAGCCAGAGGAACAGTAAAGAGGAATCTTCTTTCTTCTGTATACTTGCTTCCCTCTCTCTGGCCAGTGCCAGACTTTTCTGATGATGCTATTCCTTTTTTCATAGGTTTGCCACAGACGGAAAAAGAAGAGGGTGTCTGTTCTAATTTTATTTTATTTTTTTAATTAATACGTTTTATTTCTTAAATCAGTTTTAAATTTACAAAAAAAAAAATTGAATAGAAAGTACAGAGAATACTCCTACACTCCCTTCACCCCACTCCATACCCAAAATCCCCTATGATTAGCATCTTCATTGGTGATTCACGTTTCTTACAAATTCGTGAACCAGCATTAATACATTATTGTTTTGTTTTAATTTTTTTTAATGATTTTATTTATTTCTGAGAGAGACAGTGTGAGCAGGGGTGGGTCAGAGAGAGAGGAAGATACAGAATCGGAAACAGGCTCCAGGCTCTGAGCTGTCAGCACAGAGCCCGATGTGGGGCTCCAATCCACGAACCGCGAGATCATGACCTGAGCCAAAGTCAGATACTTAACTGACTGAGCCACCCAGGCGCCCCAACATTATTGTAAATTAAATAGTTTCACTGCCCTAAAAGCCCCCTGTGCCCCATCTGCTCATCCTTTTCCCCTTCCCTCGGAACCCCTGACAACACTTACTTTTTTAATGTCTCCATATTTTGCCTTTGCCGGGATGTGATATAGTTGGAATAAGTTAGTACATGACCTTTTTAGATTGGCTTCGTTCATTCAGTAATCTGCATTTAAGCCTGCTCCATGCCTTTTGATGGTTTGATAGTCATTTCTTTTTTCCCCCCAGATAGCCCATTTCCTTTTAGTTTTGCATAATATTCCATTGTATGAATGTACTAGTTTGTTCATCCACTCACCTACTGAAGGACATTCTTGGTTGCTTCTGAATTTTGGTGGTTATGAATAAAGTTTCTATAAGCATCCGTGTGCAGGTTTTTTGTGCAGACAAAAGTATTCAACTTATTTGGGTAAATATGTAGGAAAGTGATTTATATGTTAATACTATGTGTAACTTTGTAAAAAAAAAAAAAAAAAAAACCATCAGACTGTCTCCTAGAGTAGCTGTACCATTCTCCATTCCATTCCTACCAGCAATGAGTGAGAATTCCTGTTACTCTGTATCCTTGTTGGCATTTGGTTTTGCTAGCACTTGAGAATTAAGCCATTCTAATAGGTCTATCATGGTATCTCATTATTTTAATTTACAATTCACTAGTGGTAAATCATGTTGAGCATCTTTTTTTTATATATGTTTACTGCCATCTATAGATATTCTTTGGTGAAGTGTCTGTCCAGA
The DNA here is from genome assembly GCF_003009895.1 of Hyaena hyaena. Taxonomy (NCBI): domain Eukaryota; kingdom Metazoa; phylum Chordata; class Mammalia; order Carnivora; family Hyaenidae; genus Hyaena; species Hyaena hyaena. Next base: position 2,142,494 of record NW_024080646.1, read on the forward strand.
TCATTTTCCCACTTTTTAAATTGTTTGTTTTCTTATTGGTGACTCTTAATATTTCTTTAGATGTTTTGGATACAAGTCCTTTTATCAGGCATGTATTTACAAATATTTCCTCACAATCCATGGCTTGTTTTTCATCCTCTTAACATTGTCTTTAGTGGAACCAAATGAAGTCCAACTTCAATTTTTTATTTCAAGGGACATGCTTTTCATTTTGTATCTAAAAATTCATTGCCACATGCCAGGACCTAGATTTTCACCTATGTTGCCTTCTGGTGGTTTTACTTTTTTTTTTAAATTTTTTTCGTTTTTTAAAGTTTTTAATTTATTCATTTCAAGAGAGACAGAGTGAGCGGGGTAGGGGCAGAGAGAGGGGGAGAGAGAATCCCAAGAAGGCTCTGCACTGTCAGAGCAGAGCCTCATGGGGAGCTCAAACTCAGAAACATGAGATCATGACCTAAGCCGAAACAAAAAGTCAGAGACTTAACAGCTGGGCCTCCCAGGCACCCCTGGAAGTTTTACATTTGCATTTTAGATTTAGTCTGTGATCCATTTTGAGTTAATTTTTATGAATGATATAAGGTCTGTGTCTAGATTAACTTTTTTTGCATGTGGATGTCCAGTTTTTCCAGTGACACGTGCTGAAGAAACTATTCTTCCTGCATTGGATTGCTTATGCTCATTTGTCACAGACCAGTTAACTATTATTTCTGAGCCCCATTTTGTTTCATTGATCTATTTGTCTAATTCTTTCACTGATTCTATCTCGATTACTGTAGCTTTATAGTAAGTCTGAAGTCGGGTAACATCATTTCCCTCACTTTGTTCTTCAGTGTTTTCTTGGCTATTCTAGATCTTTTGCTTTTTTGTACAGACTTTGGAATCATTTTGTTGATATTTACAAAATAACATGCTGGAATCTTGATTGGGATTTCATTGAATCTGTAGATCATATTGGGAAGAATTGACATCTTGACAATATTGAATATTCTATCCATGAACATGGAATTCCTTTCCATTTATTTAGATCTTTTAGGAAAAAATTATCAGAATTATATCATTATAAACATAAGTATTTCTTTTTTGGTACTAATATAAATAGTATGTTTTTAATCTCAAATTTGAGTTGCTCATTGCTTGTACTTTGAAACTAATTGATGTGCAATTTATATATTCACAAATTTAACACTGTAGCCTGTACACTTGCTACAATCACTTATTATTTCCAAGAGGTTTTTTTGGTTAATTTTTTGAGACTTTCTACATAGTCATGTCCTCTGTATATAAAGGCAGTTTTATTTCCTCCTTTATAATCTGTATCCCTCATATTTCTTTTTCTTATCATATTATCCAGGACTTTCATATGATGTTGAATGGGAATATTAAAAGGGATATCTTTTCTTCATTCTAGAATGATCTTAGAGAGAAAGCTTCTAGTTTCTTACCATTAGTATGATGTTAGCTGGAAGGTTTTTGTAGATGTTATATATGAAGTTGGGGACATTCCTTCTATTCCTATGTGGTGAGAATTTTTATCATGAATGGGTATTGGATTTTGTCACATGTTTTTTCTTCCTCTATTGATGTGATCATATGACTTTCCTTTAGCCTGTTGATGTGTTGGATTACATTAATTGATTTTTGAATGTTGACTTTAATTTGCATACATGGAAAAATCCTACTTGGTTGCACTTTTATACATTGTTGAATTCAATTTGCTAATATCTTTTAAAGGATTTTTACATTTCCATTCATGAGATTTATTAGTCTGTAATTTTCTTTCTTGTAATGTCTTTGCCTGGTTTTGGTATTAAGGTAATGCTGACTTCATAAAATGAGTTGGGAAATGTCTCCCCTGCTCCTATTTTCTGAGACAGATTGTAGAGAATTGGTATCATTTGTTCCTTAAATGTTTGGAAGAATTCTCTAGTCTTTGTTTCACGCAGATATGTTAGAAACCAAATAATCAGGTCTGTTTTGGATTGGGTGAGGATTTTTTTGTTTTGTTTGAAATTTCTTTTTCTTAAATACATGCACTCTAACCAGTTCACAAACACAACTATAAAATTGTGCTTATATTTTTCTCTTTAAAAAATAAAACTTCATTGTCATAATGATCACTACACTTTAAAAGTGCATACATTTGCTTACTACAATAAATGTGTTTTTTTCAAAAATTAAATTTCTGAAAATAAGTTCATAAATGTCCTCTCCAAGTCAATCTAGATTTCAGCTTTAATAGGTCTTTTTTCTGAAATATTTTTGTGTTTATAGTTAGGCAGGTTACCTAAATCTCCTTTCCCTCAGTTTTTCTTAACAAAAAGAATATGGTACCAAACTCATAGAGTTATTGCTTCCATTATTTTAATTATGTAAAGGATGTAGAACAATGCCTGACATATAATAAGTGCTTAATAAAATTTAGCCACTGTTACGATTACCCTGCTGGAGAGTTGCCGGTCCTCCTTAGCTCATTCTGTATCCCATGGTATATTTTATCACACTTCTATTGCCTACAAACCAAAATCGAAACCTCCAGTTTCAGAATCCAAGGTCATCAACAATCCAGACTTTATTGCTATTGTAAGGTTGTTGTATCCACCCCCTTTTCATTTCCAGCTGATTACTCATCTCCCACAAGCATGGCTTCCTCTTAGTTCTTCCTCCAACAATTGTCCACGCAGCCTCTTTACTCAGTGGAGGTGTGGCACATCTTTGTGTTTGAAGTAAGTTTTGCAACATTTGCCACTCTGAGCTTTATTAAAGAATTCCCCACCAATAATACAAACCCACAGTGTTTTTAGATCGGGAACAGACCTTATGAGTCACTTGGCCCGTGTGAATAAACTAAATCCTAGACAGGTCAAATGGTTAATCCAAGTGTGCACTGCTAAAGGCTATCAGAGCATGATGGCCTTTCCTACGGTGCCAAGAAATACAAGTGCAGCAATTACATTATTTTAATCCTTCAGCTTGTTTTTGTTTTTAAGTTTACATGACATTCCAAATACACCCAAATCACCAGAGGCATTAGGACTAAACTTTTCTCCTAATTTCCAAGATTTGCCTTATCATTCGTGTCTCCTATGTAGGAAAATTTCAAAGTACTAAAGACTCCTATCCGTTTGCATAGATGTTTCTTGAGTGTTTGTATGTGAACTGGTTCCTCTTTAGGTCTTTAATAATGCTCAAGAAGTAAATGTTACGAGTCACTTTACTTTTTCCACAAAACAGAGCTGCTTCTTCAGTGGAATCAAGATTTTTAAATAGTGTGCAGGTAAAGAGAAAGAAGTAAATATCTGTGTAACTAGTTGAAAGTACTGAGGGAATAGAAAAACAGAATGTAGCTATTAATAAACCTTCTATTAATAAGGAATGAACTATTCATTTGAGGAGCTAGAACGTAGAGTAGATATTGCTTCATGTAAATTTATAACAGGAATGTAAGCATAATGTCAACAACAGCCTGACTTCATTTATGAGTTTGTAGTCCTCAAAGTTAGGAACTAGGGGAGGAGAGAGGGATGTTTTCTGGCCCATTTGATTGGGAAAAAAAGGTACTGAGAAACCCAGGATTGCTTGTGAGATCTGGAAACGGGTTCTGGGATTCAACAAAACTGCTGGCCTATTACTATGTGGTCTCTATTAGTGGACAGTCAAATTCACTTTCAGTTTTTCAAGGCTGTTTATTCCAATGAGATATCTGGAAGCATCTTAACTGTTTCTTGAGACTCTCCCCAGGATCAAAATTCCTAACTGTGAAAAGTACAAAGGGTAAAAATTACATTTGTGGGGACCATTGAAGGAAGATACAGTACATGAAAATTGTACCAATATCAAAAATCTTGCTACCACTAGAAATCGAGTGTAGGATAAAATATAATATTTCCTAATTTTGCATTCAAGTAATGTCAAACATTTGCAAAATATGGGCTGATTCCCACATTAAAATTTAAAGTGCCAGCTACTACTGAGTAACAGCAAGTTTAGTCCTTAGAAGCAAGAGCAAAGCCACAGCCAATTCATGCCATTCTACTCATAATAATAAAAAAGCAACTTTGAAAAGTAAATCTATCCTGAAGAAGTTCCCCAGAAAATTTATGACACTATTATACACACATGCATACACACACACACACACACACACACACACACAAGTGCACACACCTCTTACTGGTTTTACCCAAATTCATTTTTTTGGTTAGTTTTATCCTAAATTACTTGAAACAGCACTGACTTATTTGGATGCCACACAGCCAAAGAGATGACTTAAAAAAATTGTTTTAAATGTTTATTTATTTTTGAGAGAGAGAGAGATAGAGCGTGAGCAGGGGAGGAGCAGAGAGAGAGGCAGACACAGAATCCAAAGCAGGCTCCAGGCTCTGAGCTGTCAGCACAGAACTCGACATGGGGCTCGAAGTCACTAGCCTGACATCATGACCTGAGCTGAAGTTGGACGCTCAACCAACTGAGCCGCCCAGGTGCCCCACCAAAGAGATTATTGATGCAGACTTATTAACCTATAATTGAACTTGTTGAGCTCACACACACACACACACACACACACACACAATGCCTATTCCAAAAGATTCACTGGTTACTGTTTCATTATAGGAAGAGAGGTTGAACCAAATTGAACATAAAGTATGTCTTGATATCTCTTAGTATTAGGTCATATTTGCTCAACATCAGTGGACCATTTTGAAATTTATTGTTAATTGAGTAGTTTTATAAACTGAAAAATGTAAAATGCAAAACTCTTCAGTTGAGTCAGAGACCTCATTTCATTCAGTCAATAAATTAGATAAATACTAAGACTAATGTTCAACAATAGATTATTGTCTGCCATATTCCCATGTGGCTAGTTAAGATTCAATTTTCATTGTAAATAAAAACAGCAGAAAATTGAGGAATAAACCGTTGAATTTATGAGATCAAATATAGTACTGAAGGTAAATTCACATTTTAGACAGATATTACCTGATGCATGCATCGTCTTGGAGGTACTAATGGTGGACACATAATATAAATTAATTGAAGGATTTTTGTATATATGCAATGCTCATAAATGGTGTTCAAGAAATTTCTGTAAGCAATATAAAACTACCTGAAGTAGAACTATCTGTTATGACTATTGTTGCTTGGATTTATGTAACTCAGTGCATTTGCACATACATCTTTCTAATGCCTATGGTTTAAAAATAGGAGCTCTGGAAGTTGTATTAACACTATGGAGTCAAGTTTACTCAAGTAAAAAAATTTTAATAGATAAATAAAATTTGTAAGAAAAGCAAGAAAACAAAAACACTGTGGAGGAGCAGACTTGACATGGATGTTTAATTTGTTTAGAGCAAAATATTTCTGCTTACTTGATATCACTCAGATGTATAGGGATTTTACCATGAGTATAGGCATCATTTATTGGTTCTTACAATTGAAAATAAGATCAAAGCAGCTTAGCAAATAAAAATCATCTCTGCCATAAAAGCTGGGAAGGAAATCTGAGTAAGAGGGAAAAGAGTTGAGTAGAAACATAAGAAGCAAAGAATAAAGGTTTGCTCTGAAATTAGTTTATATTTAAACCATGAATTTATACAGGCAGCCCTGATTCTTCCATTTTTGTCATTTCGCCATGTTGCTCATCAGAAAGTCTGATGACCAGTGCTTTGACTACTGTGTTACCTAGTTTCTGAAGCAAGACCCAAGTGGCCAGCAAGCTGAGGAGAGAAGAAGCCAGTAGCCCTGGAGCTGGTGTTAAAAAATAAGATATAAAAAATTACAACAGTTCCTTCAGCTCATTGCTGCCCTGTGTCTTTTCACAGATCTTGTACTTGCTGTTGGGTATAGAAAGAGAATGGAAGGGAAAGAAAAAATAAGATAGCTCATATAAAAGAAGACCCTAGAGATTCTTGCTCTCCTAATCCTTGTAATTGAAAATAAGAGAGATTTAGAGAAACCTAGAGTTGTTTTCATGACAAAGCCAGTGGTTCCATGACTTACCCAAGCCCCAGACAGAATTAAGAACAGAATTGAGAATTTCTCGGCTCCCAGTTTCTCAAGCGTTCCTCTAAAAGACACCGGAATGATGATTTATGAAAATAACAATTAATGGAGTGAATCTGAATTGCTTACAAGGCATAAAGAGGATCACTTATCAAAAGGTTAAATAGGGGATGGATCACTTCTTTCCCAAGCAGGTCTTTTAAGTGAGATGGAGTCATCCAAACCAGCACCCTCAAATATTTCTAAGTTCTTAGAACCCCAAATTAGTAGTAACTGAAGATAGAGTTAGTGTTTCCTAGAAAGTGTACTAAGTCAAGATAGGTCAAGCTCATATAAGAAGGAGTATTTTTTATGAGTGTTCTACACTCTAAAGTGCATTAGAATCCCTTATAAAATCAACGTGTACAGTTGGTTCATGCTCCCTTCCTTCTTAAGCAAACTGGTGGGTTCAACGGACAGGGCTCAAGGGTTGTGATTCAGGATACTTGCATCTCAGTTCCTTCCCTTAAACGAAGTAGTTGCATGACCCGGTGACTCTTTACCCCCAGGAGATGAGATTACATGAAGGGAACTTAGCTCTAAAATTTTCTGACTTAGAGAATATTAAACTTAGTATTTAAACTAAGCAAGAACGTTTTGTTTTTATTGTTGCTTTTCCCTTTGTCCCTACATTTTTTCCTCTATCATTTCTATGTTTTATTTTAAATCAAATCTTGGCTCGACATTTCACTGGTATTGTGTATATGGAAAAAAATCGTTTTACAACAATGTGGACAGATTTTTGAGGCAAAGCAGCTAGAGTCTTATCCTAAATGAGCTGATTTATGTTTGATCAAACCAAGAATGTCTGGGTGTATATGAATTACACCTTCCTGACTGAACCATGTTTTGTGTCCCAATCTTCAAGGTTCTTCTTGATTTTCCCCCTTTTATTGAGATGTGGTTGACATATAACATTCTCTAAGTTTATGGTGTATAACACAATGATTTCATTGATTGTTACTGACGGTTTTGCCTTCTTCCTTTTTTCTCCTTGTGATCTAAAACTTGTCAATTTCTGTTCTCTGATACTATCCCTCATTCCACAATTCACCAGTTTTTCTCTGCAACCTCTGACCAAAAATGTTTCCTTTCCTATTTTTCACTTTCACAAGCTGCCGTCATCCCAGTCAGAGGAAGAAAAACCTATTTGCGTGAGAAGTGTCTTCACTTCTTCATCAGTAATGCATCAACATTCAGGTCCACAAAAAGTAGAATATAAATTTATATTGGAACTTCATTTTCCCTCTTGAATGTATTCTAAAAACCACTCATCTATTTGGTAGAATATGCATGATTTCAGGTTTTAAGTTTGGGCTTCTTTTTAAATATTTGACATTTTAGGCATAATATATTTTTAGTTACCGTATCAGAAAATAGTATATACTTAAAACCATCAAATAACCTGAATGTCCTGACTGTGTCGGTCAAAAATTGCCTATTTTTCAAATAGTTTTATATATTCCCCCTTCAGAGATTCCAAATATACATAAATTAGACTGTTGTAAATTTTCCAACAGCTTATTTACTGATGCTTTTTTTAAAAATTGATGCTCTGTTCATTTTTTTACAGTCCTTTTTCCCTCTCTATGCTTCATTTGGGATAATTTTTATTCCTATGTCTTTAAATTCACTAATCTTTTCTTCTGTGATGTTTAAACTGTCGCCAAATCCATTCAGTATATTTTTCATCACTTAAAGTTCAAAAAGGGTTTCCTGTGTCTTTTACGTCTCTACTAAGTATGCTCAGCTTTTCTTCCATCTATATTTTTAAACATCCTTGTCTGCTAATTTTATCATCAGTGGCATTTCTGTGTCTGTTGGCATTTGTCTTTAGCTTATACATTGCAATTTCCTATGTGCTTATTAATTTTTTACTGAATGTCAGATATTGTGAATTTTACCTTGTTAGGGGCCAGATAGTGTTGTATTTCTATAACTATCCTTGAATTTTGTTCCAGGAAACATTTAAGTTACTTGGTAATAATTTTATCCTTTCAAGAGATTTATGTATGTATGTATGTATGTATGTATGTATGTATGTTTGTGGGACCAGATCAACCATTGATAGAGGCTAATTTTTTCCCCATTACTGAGGCAATACCCTTCTGAATACTCTACTCAGTGTAGTGAAGATATTGAAGCAAGAGGTTTTCAACTCCTGGGTACACAGATTTGTGTGAGCTGTGGGGAATTTTCTCTCTGCTGGTCTCAGGAAGGATTTTCCCTGGCTTCAGGTAGCTTCTTCATATGCATGCACAAATCAACATTCAGCTTAAGAGTCAGGGAGGACCCCTGCGGATCCTCACTCCTCTCCTCTCTGAAACTCTGTCTTAGGAGCTGTGGCCTGGACCCCCTGGGCTGCCAGCTCCAGAAGACCTCGGCTTTCACCCTGGGTTTCCCCATAAGAAAACTCTCCATACAGGAAGCTTGGGATTTGGGGCCCGCCTCACCCATTTTTTTTCCTCCCACCAGCACTCCCCTGCACAGCCTCATATCTGATGTCTGAAGAATGACATTTCATGTCATTTGTCCCTCTTTTTTTTTCTTTGTTGTTTCAGGTAAGTCTGGTTCCTGCTTTTTCTACCTGGACCAGAACAGTTGCTAATTAAATGCTCCTTGGCCACCACGTTGAGAGTTACAGCAGGTAGATACAGTAACAGAGAGACGCAGGTTACAAGGAAGGTCTTGGTTCCAATGACCAAAAGCCACTTCCGTGTCATCAGCCCAAGCCAGGCACATGGAATGGTCAGGGGAGGGACACAAGGACTTCTGTCACACTGACATTCCAGTTATAAGCACCTCTATTCTTTAAAGCACCTATGGTCTGCACTATTTGTGAACACTTTTCCTGCTTGTTTGTTTGGACTTCTTAAAATATTACTGTCCTTTAATCATTCCTAGAGTCCCTCTTGTCCCTCCCTGCCTCTCTCATCCCAGTGTGGGGACCGGGGGACTAGTTACTACAGTTTTTGTTTCCTACTTCCACATGCAGATACGCCGTGTCCTCTAAATATGCATACAACTTTCCTTCTTCTCTTTCACTCTGGGTTTTTTTTTTTTTTTTAGGGGATAAGTGAGAACAAATTTAGTAAAATGAAATATATGTATTTTTGACCAAAATATGAATTTCACCACCTATCAATTTTACTACAGACTTGCATGCATAAGTGACCTGTGACCAGAATCAGATTTCTTTTTTTTTTTTTTTTTTTTGAGAGAGAGAGAGAACGAGCACAAGTGGGGAAGGAGCAGAGAGAGAAAGTGAGAGAGAGGAACACAGAATCTGAAGCAGGATCCAGGTTCCAACCTGTCAGTACAGACCCTGAGGCGGGGCTCAAATCCCTGAACTGTGAGATCATGACCTGAGCCAAAGTCAGATACTTAACCAACTGAGCCACCCGGGCACCCCCAGAATCAGGCTTCTCACTGCCTCCTTGAGCAACAATAGGGCTGTGCTGCATTGTCCCCACCCCATCCCCAGTGGCTTACTGCACACAAGAGGTGAAAATGCCTGCCTAATGAGGAGAGACGGCTCCAAAAGTGAGAAAAGAGCCCAAGGCATTTGTGCACAGTTCAATTCTAAAGAGGTTGATCTATTTATTATTAAATAGATACAGGGATGAGAATAAGAAAAGGTAAAATATTCCAGTTAGTTTTCATTCCTTTTTTTTTTTTTTGATCCATCAATATCCCTTTTAGTATACTAACATGATTAAATGATTTCATTCTGGAGGTAGGCTAGTCCTACAAGTATTAAAAGACATTTTTCAGGGTTGGTATTAGAATTTTTCTGACCTCATAAAAGATTTTTTCAAAGAATTTAAGATTGTGTTGTTGTTTTTTTTCTTAAATGCACATTAGAATTCATCAATGAAACCATCTCAGCCTGGAGTTAGTTTCCCTCTTTCCTTCCTTCCTTCCTCCTTCATTTTTTAATGAATTCAATTTCTTTAATAAATAAAAGGTGGTTGCCTAGATTTTCTGCTTAATTTTCTGTCAAATTTGTTAGCATTAAGTTGCTCATAATATTCTCTTATTGTTGTTTTAAATATCTATGGGATAAATAGTGATACTTTGATTCCTGATACTGGTAATTCCTATTCTTTTTTTTTTTTTTTTTTTTGTCTTGATGACTCTAGGTAAGTTTATTAATTCTGTTGATCTTTTCAAGGAGTTTATTTTTTATTTCATTAATTTTCTCTATGATTTGGTTTCTATTTTCATTTGATTTCTCTTCGTCTCTTTATTATTTCCATCCTTATACTGACTTTAGGCTTAATTTGTCCTTCTTTTCCTTAGTTTCTTAAGGTAAAACTTAAGTCATTAGTTTTAGACTTTGTTTTTCCTTTCTCTCATAAGCATTGAAATCTATAAGTTTAATTCTAAGAAATGATTTTGTTGCATCCCACAGAATTTAAAATGTTGACTATTCAATTCCTTTCAGTTCAAAATATACTGTAATTTCCTTCTGAGATTTTTATTTTTTGAGCCATGGATTATTTAGAACTATGTTTTCAATTCCCAAGTATTTGGAGTTTTCCTAGTATCAGTTGCTATTGATTTTTACTTTAAATTCATTATGATTAGACAGCATACATTGTATGATTTCAATTCTATTGAATTTATCAACACTTGTTCTAGGGGTAAACCTAAGGACAATCTTGGTGAATGCATCATGTGCACTTGAAAACAAGGTGTGTTCTACAGATACTGAGTACAAGGTTCTGTAGCTATAAATTAGGTCAAGGTGGTGGATGGTGTTGGGGAATGTAGTTGTACTATCAGTCACTAAGAAAGGTGTTTAAATATCCATCTGTGATTGTGAAATTGTTTTTTCCTTCGAATCAGTCAGTTTTTGCTTGATTTATTTTCAAGCTCCTTTCAAGTGCATGCACTTTATGATTGTTGTATCTTCTTGATCAGTGACCCATTTTTCATAATGAAATGTCATTGTTTATCTCTGACAACATTATCTTGAAGCTTATTTAATATAGATAGTCACTCTAACATCCTTGGGCTTGTTCTATGTGTCTTATGTATGCATTCAGTCCATTTACTTTTAACTTCTCAGGCTTCATATATGAAGAGCATTTCTTGTAGACAGAATCAAGTTGGTACTTCCTCTTTATTCATTCAGATAATGTCTACCTTTAATTAGTGCTCAGACTATTATAATTTAATGTAATGATTCGTATGGCTGGATTTAAGCCTACTATTTCTTATTTGTATATGTTTACTCTCTATTTTATTATTATTATTATTTTCCTTCTTTCCTGCTTTCTCTTGGGTTATGTGAATTTTTTAATATTCCATTATAATTTATCTGAACTACAAAAAATTATGTGCCAACAAATTAGACACCATAGAAAAACTGGAAAAATTTCCAAAAATCATATAATCTTCTCAAACTAAATCAGGAAGAAAAAGAAAATCTGAACATACCAATTACTAGTAATAAAACTGAATGAGTAGTCAAAAAACACTCCCAATAAACAAAAGTTCAGGATAGATTCGTAGATGAATTCTATCAAATCATTTAAAGAAGAAATAAAGGACACCTGGATGGCTCTGTCAGTTAAGTGTCTAACTTCAGCTCAGGTCATGATCACATGGTTCATGGGTTCAGGCCCCGCATTGGGCTCTGTGCTGACAGCTCAGAGCCTGGAGCCTGCTTCAGGTTCTGTGTCTTCCTCTTTCTCTGCCCCACTCCCTTAAAAAATAAATAAACATTTAAAAAATTTAAAGAAGAGTTAATACCTCCTCAAACTATTCCAAAAAAAAGATGAGGAAAGAAAGCTTCCAAATATATTCTGTGAGGTCGACATTACCCTGATACCAAAACCACTCAAAGATAGCACCAAAAAAAAAAAAAAAAACTACAGGCCACTATCCATAATGAATACCTGTAGGCTTTTTAGCTACACTTCTTCGTTTTATTATTTCTTGTGGTTCTAGGGGTTACAGTAGGCATTCTTAACTTTCATAGTCTACCTGGAGTTAATATCTCACCATTTTATATAAAACAGAGAAACTTTGTAATGGTATAGATCCATTTATGATATAGGTTTCATATATATTATGTCTACATATATAATAAACCCCAAAAGATAAGGTTGTAATTTTTCCTTTATGTAATTATGTGTCTGTGTAAATAAATTAAAAGTTTTGTGTGTGTTGACCAGATACATATTGTTTCTGATGCTCTTCATTCTTTCCTGAAAATGCAAGTTTTCATCTGGTATAGTTTCCCTTCAGCCTGAAAACATGCTTCTTGTACCTGAGCTCTGCTAGCAGCTATTATTCTGTGTGTGTTTAATGTACAAATATTTTTACTTCACCTTCTTTCTTGAAAGAAGTTTTTGCAAATATGGAGTTTTAAGTCGAGAATTTTCGGGTCACCTGGGTGTCTCAGTCTGTTAAGCATCCAGTGTTGGCTCAGGTCATGATCTTGCGGTTCATGGGTTCGAGCCCCACATTGGATTCTGTGCTGACAGCTCAGAGCCTGGAGCCTGCTTCAGATTCTGTGTCTCCCTCTCTTTATGCCCTTCTCCCACTCATGCTCTGTGTCTCTCTGTCTCAATAAATAAATAAATAAATAAATAAATAAACAACATTTTTAAGTCGAGAGATTTCTCCTTTCAAGTTCCTGGAAGGTGTTGGTCCACAGTCTTCTGGGCTCCATTGTTTCTAGTGAGAAGCCAGAGGCCATCCAAGTCACTGATTTTCCCTATGTAATCTGTTTTTGTAGGGGCTTTTTTGTTTTATTTTGTTTTGTTGACCACTTTTATGATTTTCCCTGTATATTGATTTTCAAGGATATGCTTATATGGCTTTCTTATACTTCTACTTAGAGTTTGCTGAGCTTCTTAAATCTGTAGAGTTGTGTCTTTCACTAATTTTGACAAATACTCAGTAATTATTCCTTAAACTATTATGTCTTATCATTCTCACGCTCTTCTCCTTAGTACCACTGTTACCATGTGTTGATATTGCCCTACAGATTCTTGAGGCTGTGGTCATTCCTTTCAATACTTTGCTCTTCAGAATGAATTACTTCTATTGATCTATTTTGATATTTATTGACTTTTTCATTATCATATTCATTATGCTTTCAAGCCCACACAGTAATTGATTCACATAATAAACTGTAATTTTCAGTTTTGAAATTTCTACTTAGTAGCTTTTTATAGACTCTTTTCCTATGTTGTGATTTCCTGTGTTTTTATTCGTGAGGAGTTTATTTTCCTTTAGATCATTTAGCACAGTTATAATGGCTGCTTTAAAATCCTTGGATACAAATCCTAATATCTGATTAGATATTAAATCTAATCCCACCATATTAATAATTACATTAAATTATAATGGTCAGAACACTAATTAAAGGTAGACATTGTCTTAATGAACAAAAAGGAAGTTCCGACTTGATGCTGTCTCCAAGAAATGCTCTTTATATGAAGACTGAGAAGTTAAAAGCAAATGGATTAAATGAATGCATAAGACACATAGAACAAGCCCAAGGATAGTATTTGATTGTCTTTTCTCTTTAAAATGTATCACACTTTTCATTTTTTTCATATGCCAAGTAATTTTAAATTGTATTTTCACATAAAAATTTGACATTATAGATACTCTGGATTCTGTTATATTCCTTCAAAGAGTGTGGATATTTTTGTTTTAGGAGGCAAGTGACTTGGCTGGATACAAACTGCAAACTCTGTCTCTTGGATTGTAGCTCAAATGTCGGTTCAGTTTTTTTGTTGTTTTTCCTTAAAAATGCCTCAGCTACTTGTTGGGACGAGCACTGGGTGCTGTATGGAAGCCAGTTTAACCATAAATTATATTTAAAAAATCAAAATAAATAAAAATAAATTTTAAATTAATTAATTAATTAAAAATTCCTTAACTGAGTTGCTTTCAGTCATTCCTGCACTTGTTGGTTCAGAAGTCAGCCAGGGACTTGGGTGGGGTTTTACACAAGATTGCCCTGTCCCCACTTCCTCGAAGCTTTTCCTTTTCCAAGGCTTTCCCCTTCGTTTCTAGTGGCTATGCTTGCCCCAAATTCTCCCAAATTACTATAGTTTTCTATTGGACTCACCAATAGAAAGTGTCACACCTCCTCAGTCACCCATTGTCCTTGAGTCACCTTGGTCACTAAAGTTCCATAGTGAAATACAGTTGCATCCAAGTGTTTAGTCTTTTTGCCACCTAAATCCTACGTGCTCATCTCTGAAAACACACTGCATCGAATACCTGGGTGTCTAGGTCAGGATGGATAGAGCATTGCTGAGATTGCCATGGCAGAGAAAGTGAGGTGAAGCCGTTTGAAAACCCACTGGAGTCCAGCTCTTCCTCAAAGCGAGCTGTGACCATACAGGCACCAGGCTCTTAAGCAGCCTGAGTTCTCCCCAAATCCACACGCTGCGGAAGGCAGGAGATCTGGAATTAAACATTCAATTTTGAGGGACATTTGTCAGTATTTTAGTACTTCTGTCTTCTTAAGTATATGATGATGACTATAAGGCACAGGGCACAGCTGCCTCTTGGGAGTATAATGTGAATTAAGTGATAGGAGAATGGGATGTCCTCTAAGTCACTGCGAGGACAGATCCAAACATGCATATTTTGCTTTTATTTATTATTTGGAGAGCTTTTGTGATACTTTATGAACAGCAAAGCCCCATGATTCACAGCCTGCCACAGCTATAGGAACCAGCTAATGAAATGTGCCATTGATTTCCTTTTTCTGTCTTTTTTGACCCTCTGTTAAATTTAAAGGGGAGGAGAGACACATTAAATTCCAATTCTAATAATATCCCCCAATGGGGACCCAAGTGGCTAAGACAATGGGAAGAGAGACCTTTCAGCACTAGGTTTTACTTTGAGCCTAAATGAAGTCTGTTGTGATCATGTTATTAGTGAAATGAATTCATGGAAGGAAGTTGATTCCTTCTATTTGGACCCTAGAACACAAGTGTCACATCCCTAAATCACGTCCACTGGTAGCAATTCAGCTTCACTCTCTATAGAGAGCCCTACATGACCTAAGAAGCAGTAGTTTTGAGAATCCCAGATGTTAGATTCCCAGTTATTCATGTAGCAAATGGATGCTCTCACTGTCTACTCTACCGCCTTCCGTTGGCCCATCAAGGGCTTTGAGTTCAGCCTTTCTGTATCAATAGGTCACCATTAGAAGGCAGCAAATTTATCAAGGAAAATCATGTTCAGAGGAAAAATAAAACAAGCCTTTAAAGAATGTTTTCAGTCAAGAGTAAGGTATATTACACATACATTTTCTGAAGCAGTAGTTAACACTTTTAATAGAAACTTCTGCGCCATCACTGAAGTATTTCTAAAGACCAGAGTACTTATAATTAATTGTATTAATCATGAAGACTAAATTTATCCTCAGCTTCTATAGTGTGTTAAGGATAGAACTGTTTACCCAAGAAGAAAGCTAACATGGCATTCTTCTGTGCGGATGTAATTTTCACTTGACAGAGTGTGTATTCGTATGGTAGGTGTTTGCTTTTCATTTATCCACTTAGAGTCCTTCATCCTTTTGGAAATTTATTGATTTATTTTGTGAAATGCAGAGAGAAGAGAAAGGAAAAGGCTGTGATTTGTGACAAGTCTACCTCCTGAGCAAAGTATTTATTTATCTTCACCACCTTTCTAGCCTCTCCATCATTACCCCTTTTTTTATTTAGATGTAATTGACATATAACATTCTATTAGTTCCAGGTATATGGCACAATGATGCAACATTTGTATATATTGCAAGCTAATCATCCCTTATCAATCAGTCTTTGTATAGAGTGGAACACAGAAATCTAAGACCTCATTACCCTCACAATTTCTAACGAAATTAAAGGAACTGTAATTATACAATATACAAACGCCCAATTTTACTTTTTGTTAATTGCACTTTGATCTCTCCTATCAAAAATGTGAATAGGGTGGAAATATGTGATCTCTCAGTATAAATATGACATCCTCTTTCCTAACAGGATTGCAAGCTTTGGAAAGCAGGCAGGAAAGGTTTGCACTGTGGATATTCGTATCTCATCTTGCCAAAGGATAAATAAAGGGCGTTCATTCATCAGCTTTCAAGCTGCCACCCTCTTTTCTTCTCCCCTAGCCCCCACCTCTCCCTGAAATTGGGAGGAGGGAGGTTCTGATTTTTGCCTATTTCTAGCAGAGCTAGGCATGAACAATTAAATTTAGGGCTTCCCTGTGGTCTGTGAATAACAGTGCACAGTGCTAACCGTCAGGGCACAAAGGCAGACAACAAAAAAAGGCTTTTTTATTTTTTGTTTACCCTTCAGGACACTGTTTACCTTATCACTGAAGGGGAAGTTATCATCTCATCCCTTTTGGAAATTGTACTCGGTTTATCCTCTAGCTTCGAGTCTGAGACTGTCCAGTGATCAAGTGGGTATGTCAGCCAGGGGCTAGGGGATTTCTATAAGGCCCTACTCTCTCCCCCCACCCCCTGGACCCCCACGTTTGCGTATGTGTGTGTCTGTCCCTCTGCCGCCTGTTTCTGTCTCAGGCTTTGCTCTGTCTCCTGAGTACAGTCTCACTTCCTCATTCTCCCCACACGGTCTCATTCCTTTTTCCTTGATTTTTCTGTCAAGGCTTTCTCTTTTTCTCCCTTTCAACCAGAATGATTTTTCCCCTTTTCTCCCTCTCTCTAAATTTACTTCACAGCAGATTGTCTTGTAGTAAATCACCAAAAACCCAAATAGCACTAAAGCATTCTGATACAACATTAGCATTTGCTTAACAAGCACAAGATAAACATTAAACAAAGAACTGCATTTCTTTATTAGAGGCTGCAAGATACATAATCCATGAGCACAAGAAACATGGGACCCAGTGGATATGCAGATGTGTGTTATTTCATTGGCGCTGGGCGGCCTTGTTAGAAAAGGTTTTCATCTGAAGGCTTGGGGGTGGATGGTTGACTGTCCCTGGTGGGGCTGTAACTAGATACAGAGACTGTTGCAAGCTAGGCTGGGCTCCCTGGTGGACGTGCTGATTGGACAGCCTGAGGAAAACTTGGGAAGCATCGGGAAGTGAACTCAATCACCTTGGGGATGATAGGGTAGAACCAGATGAAGGCATTTGACTTCTTTTGTAACTCCCACTAAGGACAGATTGCCAGTGCGATCCAGCCTCCATAACTGCAAATCAGGCCCTTTCCCCTATGCCGATTTCATTAGAATGGCCAGCATGGTGCAAAGAGGAAAAAAAAAAAAAAAAGGTTAGACACAGTAATTTTACAGGCAGGCGGGTACAAAAAAAATCTGCATAATTAAGCAGTCAAGGCTGCTAATAGGGGAGTTTATATGCTCTGGGACCAGGCAAGGGCAGCACATATGGATATAGCACTGGATATTAAATCTACGGCATGCAGACTTACTTCAGGGCCCTCAGAGAAAAGGCTAATTATAGAGAGAGGAATTGTGTTTACTGGTCTGTCTTGGGCAAAGATGGTAAAAGAAGTACAACCAAGTTTTGCAGTTAGACATGAGCAGGCTGTTAATAGAGATATCAAAATATGTGCTTGTGGTTGTTTCCCACCTAATCAACACAAAATTATAGATTCAACGGCCACTCCCCCCACCCCGTATTACCTACTATAGACAAAACACTTGGAGTTCAGTTTCATACGTTAAGTCTATGCGTAATGTCAAGACGCATAGGACAGGAATGTGTTTATTCTTAAACTGCCACCATTTAATCTCAGCTGTCTTCTTTATCATCAGTACATTCTAGTTAGCAGTTTAGCTCAGCCCTCTTTAAAAACATCAGCGCTTCTGGGCATGAGCTCAAAGTCAGCACTTAACCAGAAATGGAGAACCTGAGTGGAAGTTACAGTGGGCAGGGGCGAGGCTTTCAAGGAAGGGTGTGTTTCTGGAAGGGGCTCTGCTGGGGTGGACATTAACATTTTATAATGTAGATCAAAGGTAAAGAGAAAACCCAAAGGCCTCTTTGTCACAGGCCCCTAACGACTGCCTCATATATGAGCTGAGATGATTTCTTCAAATTATTAAAGAGATTCATTTCGTATTTGTATGTATGTATGCACAGACATATGCATGCATGCACTTACTTATTTAATTCCATACAAAGAACGTTTTCTGAAGAGGACAGGCGAGTGGGCCATTTGCCCTGGGCCTGATGTGCCAAGGCATGCCTGGCTGTTTCAGGGGACCAGAGCCTCTTGCAGATTTTGTTTGCAGAGAAGCAGTCTGGACCCTTTGTCCTTTAGGGAGGCTTCCCGTGGAAAGCAGCAGCCCTCGCCGAGCACAGATTTGTAGCTGGAGGCTCTGGCCATTCGTGGGCCTTTTGTGGATTCCATTGCTTCCTCCCAAATAGGAGGGCCGGAGAAGAATCCCACTGCCTCGTCTCAAGATGCACTAAAACCTCAGGCTTAGGAAAGTAAACAGCAGCTGATCAGCTAGATATTGGGTCAGGCTTGCCTGACATCTGTGCTCCTCACAGAAACAGGGAATTCTTTGCTAATGAGAAGACCAAGCCTGTCCCTCTCAGAAAGTAGGAGTTGTAAAGGCTGATGAATGGGGAGGTGAGCCCCTGAAATCGGGGGAAAGCATCGTGTTGGCACACAGGGGGCTGTGAGCCTCCTTCTTCTCATTCCTTGTTCACCAGCTGACCACAGCTGTACCTTTTGCTGAGCATGGCTGGTCACAGATTACAGCACTTGGGTAAGAGGGTGAAGGTCCTGAGAGATAAGCATAGTGCACATACCCAGTGCGAGTATTTCACACTCAAGTTTCGAAATGTATTTTCCCTAGCAGCTGTCAATACAGTTTTGAAAATCTGACGAGTCCTCGGAATTTTTTTAAACTCAGTGACGTCTGATATATTCTGATATCTAGAGGTTACAATGAGGTAGCATCCTAAAGAAAGGAAATCGGGATTGCCCGCATATTAGGAGGAACAGCATGGCTCAAGCGGAATGGTAGCATTGAAAGTATTTATTAAGATCATTGTTTTTATTCCATTCTTTCTACCAGCACCTTTAAAAGAAAGAACATTTTGTAGGGAGGACGCAGTGGAGGACCATACCTAGAAAATGGTAGCAGCCCTCCAATGTATAGGGCAGCACCTGACTGGCATTTTTCTGCTTGTCAAGAGAAAACCAAGCGGACCTGAACACTAGCAGGCAATAAGTAGGCACTGCTAGAAAGGGGGAAGCATTATTATGTTTTAGAGGAGAGGGCTAACCATGCAACTGCTTTTATTTTTTAACTTTTGGGCTGATCAAAAGGAAGAAAGCTAGGCAGGTGCATGTCGCTGGGAGAGGACTGGTATGAATTTGAAGAGATCTCTTTTGGCTACATGTTGAGTTGTTTGGGGATACGAGGAAGAGCCAGCCATCTACTCCTACCCGGTCCCTAGGAAGACTCAAAGTCCCGTACAGCACAATGGCTTCCCACATCTGTCTCCTTTCTCCCTCCCTCAGTCTCTCCCTTCCTTTCTTGTCTCCTTCCTTCCATTTGTCATTCAACAACAATGAAAACAAGAGTTCTCGCCTTGAGAAGAAACCTAGTAAGTGATAAGGAAGATAATCAAGCAGCAATGTGTTTTATAGGGCAAATACAGCATGTGTTTATGCTATGGGGAAGAACGTGATAAATGCCCTAAGAATCCTAAAAAGTAAGGTAGGACTTTATAGGAAAAATTCATTCTGAGGGACAAGGGAAGAGGCTTGGCTAGGGACTAAGGCCTGAGAAACAGCAAATGGTGTGACCATTTTTTCCACATAAGCTGTGCTATTCCTCCTCATTTGGGGACTAATTTTCTGTCACCCCAACACATGCATTGATAGATGATCTAAAACATTACTCCCCACCCCCACCCCCAACACATACACAGTTGGGTCAAGGAGAAGAGGAGGAGGAGGCTGAAGGCAAAAACCTAGAATCAGTATCATTATGGCAAGGCCTTGACAGGAAGAGGTTTTCAAAAGTGGAGAATTTAACAGCATTAACATCTTCTGGGCATTGTTTTAAAGTTTATCATTACCATATGCTGAGATTTCCAAATGCATGTCTGGGTTAAGTTAAGAAACTAACAAAAGGTCTCTGCTGATCTGCCCAAAGAATCCCACATGCCTAAGAGCCTGCCCAGTGCTACCCAGGCTCTTGCCAGCCCCGCCGACTTCCGAGAACAGGCAAGGCCCGGAAGGCAAGTCCCGTGGTTCCCGGGGCTATGCGGACTGACCTCCCCAGTCCCACTGATGGCACTCCGCTGGGCCTTCTCAGTATCTCTGTCCTTGTAGCCACTATCTCAGTTCTACCTCTCAAGTCCTGCAACACCCAGAACTGCTCTGGGGCTGCTAACGGAGCTGACCACAGAGGAGAAAGCAACGTCTCTGGAACTCTCACATCCCCTCTCTCTCCCGTCTAAGCACATGCTCTTCTCTGCCTCACACCCTCTTCCTTGTCTCCTCTTCTTCCCTCTCTCTTTTTTTCCTCTTCAGAGGGGTGGAGGAGAAATACAGAGGAACAAACTCAATCAACAAAGTCTAAAGACTTAAAAACACTTGATATAAGATATTTCATTAAATGAAGCAAACATTTTGATGCCTCATAACAAATATAATGGATATTTGCAGAGGACTTACTATGTAGACCAGGCATTGTGCTAGACACTTCATAGAGATGATCTCATTGGAGTCTCCCTTCTCAGCCCTGTGATGTAAGCACTTGATAGCCCCATTGGACACCTGGTTCAGCTAACGCAAGATCAGATAACATAGGTGACAGTGGCGGGGTTAGGCATCTTAGCCGCTACTGAGGGATTCCAAAGCCTTAGTTTTACAAGTCACTCCACCGTGGTGCAGGGGAGGAAAGGTTTTGCAGATAATGTGTCCACTGACTTTTATAAATACCGTCTCTTCCACCTACCACAGTGTAAGTCAGGGTAAGCCTCCAGTAGAGGTCTGTGCCTGCTAACAAGCGAGGCCCCACCAAGTGCCTGCCACATGGCTTGAGAATTTTTCTTTCTCTGTGGAAGCAACTCTCCTGATGACGAACAATGACAGATGACAAACTGGATTCAGTAGTAATGACCTGCCTGCTATCAGAGCGCAAACCCTATTTCAGGATAAGATTTTGTTTTTCATAAGTTAAACAGGATTCAGCGGCTGACCATTCCGTTTCTGAGGATTCATCAGAAATTAATATTTAATCAATGTGCAAAGAGGCTCAATTGCATTTGTGACCTGCTTTCTCGCATATTTGGGGATAGAGATGAAAACGGAGAACACACAGTAGATACATTTACTGCCAGAGTGGAACTTTACAATTGTACCAGGGGACCTTTTCGTAATGTTTGTAATGTGCTGCTATTGTGATTTAGGAAAGAAAAATGCTACTGCTGGGCTTTATTTTCAACAGATTTTTTTTTACACATCAATTAATGCAATCAAATGTAGTACAGGGAAATCTAACTTTTTATTTACATTTCTGGGGGCCAGGGAGGGTTTGTTTGTTTTTGTTAACTCCAGTCATTTGAGCTGCACAGTATATGGTTTTCTTGGTATTTTCCAAATCAACTCAGTAAGTTATATTTAACAGTCGATGTGAAAATCTCCACATGAGGAAGAGAAAACAGCCTTTGTAAGTGGTACCATTTGTTGAGAAATAAATGATTCTGCCTTGCTTCACACAGTTTGAAAATAATCACTTTTTTTTTTTGGTTTTCAAAAACAGATTTACTTAATAAAAATGAATCATCTAGGGTTTCCAGCCCATACCAGCAAAATTGAAATATGTTATTTCTTCAAGAATTAGTCAGATTTTTGAATGCCAAGTTTTGAACTCAATCTTGATGAATTTGAAAATAACCTAAAAGGAAAAGAGCGTCAGATGTTTGGCCTTAAACCTTAAAAGGGCACTAAGATTAACCATTAAGATAGTCAGAAAGGTCTCTGCTGAAGGTACATTTTTCTGATTTTTCTCCCTACTGTGATTCTTTGCCTTAACTAGACACACATTATCAACACAAGCTGCTGGCAATCTCCTGCCTTCCTGAGCACAGAGACCTAGTTAACTAAGTATCATAGATTGTTTCACTAAAAACTTGGTTACACATCGAAATTTAGTTAGTTTTCTTCCTCATAATCAGGACCCTAGTCTCAGATTTGAGCCCCCTTCTAACAGTAACCACTCACGTGACTTTGAGCCAATTAGTTAAGCTTTTCCTGGGATTTGGGTTCCATAGACCAGTCCATATGATAAGCAGATTAACTGCGAATCCACCCTTATAAACCCACACCACACATTTTGAAAATTACAAAATGCTGTATAAGTATATGGGAAGTAATACATTTATAATCATCCTCAGGTAGAAGTAATTAGAGGAAAACATACCCTTGCAATAGTATTAGCATTTGTAAGAGCCTCCTTCTTAAAGGACTCTCAGAAGGGGGTGGGAGCAGAGTTTGAAATTATGTAGACACTTCATTCAACTTCTTGTGCTTGAAAGTCACGTTGGCCTGAGCACAAAATATGATCTTTTGCAATAAATGAGGTAATATGCAGACCTAATCGGGTGAGTTAAGGCCACAGTGACTACTTTGATTTGGAATTTCCCTGCTGTTATCACTTTAAGACCAAATTTCTACTATCCATTTCAAAAGACAGATGCCCAGATTCTAGGTCCCCTGGGTGTCCTTCGATTGCATTGTTCTTCTTGTTTCTCATGCTGTTCCCTCTTGTGGGAGTGTCCACCTGTTTCGTGGGTGCTGGTAGGTAGAAGGAGCCTCCGAATGCACTAGTCAGGCCCAGATGCCCATTGATCACTTCCTCATCAGCCATTTGCTTATACATAAGGGTATTGTGAATGTCTTAGATATGTCTAACTCTCTAAAATTTTATTTTGTTTTTATTTCACTCAAGTAGCTGGACCAACATTTGATTAAGGAAACTTCTCTTCCCATGCCAAGGAATGCAATTTATTTTGTTACTGGGCATTTTTCTCATATAAGTATCTATACATGGTCGGTTATTGTGCTTGCTTGAAAAGATGGTAAAAATATTTACTGCCCTTTATCCTTTTGTGTACATTCATACAAGGCTAATCTGTATTTCACACTCTCATTTACATTTCTGAAACATATTTCCTCCAATATTCGGAAAAGAAGCTTTAGTGCCGGCTCCTGTCGGACTCTTCGTCTCCTCTCACATTCAACACTTACTATCCTAGAATGTTATACAGTGTATTTACTGCCCTTGAATTCTCAGATATAAAAACTCGCATGCTAATCTCTGTCTTTAAGAAACCAAACATTGCTTCTGCTTCTCCAAAGCAAAGGAAGAGTAGAAGGCCAAAACATCATCACCTTTTATCCTGGACTTTTATATTTTTCTCGACTAAGAATGAAATTGATAAGTGAACTGACTATGATTTAGAAAGTACATAAATTTTCAGAAAGGGCATAAATTTTATAGTTGAATATCAAATTTCTACTTAGATTGTTCAAGACAGCTTTGGAATTTTCTGCTGATTGAATCACATCATGCAGGGACAGAGCAGACGTTTTAAAGATATGAAATGTTAAGCTGGACAGTTAAGTGTCCAACTCTTTCCGGCTCACATCATGATCTGCGAGATTGAGCACCACATCGTGCTCTGTGCTGACAGCTTGGAGCCTGCTTGGTATCCTCTCTCTCTCTCTCTCTCTCTCTCTCTCTGCCCCTCCCCTGATGTGCTGTCTCTCACTCAAAAATAAATAATAAGCATTTTTAAAAAATTAAAAAATATATGAAATGCTTAAAGTCATTGATAGTTATTTTAGTGATTTTTTTACAATAGATTTCTTTTTGTGTTAAAAATTATCAGCCTTCTTTATATTGACACAGTGTACATACAATATTTAAATTTTTAGAACAGATCTGAATGAGCTGGTTCAGGTTTTAGAAAAATTGTCATAAAGATAGGGGATTAAAAATTTATTGTGCCCAAAGCATCTTTATAATTTGGCATTATAGTCTTAGAAATATTTAATAGCTTTGCAGAAGGTAATATAAGGAATTGCTATCTAAGAAAGAGCAATCTTTAATTATTATGTCTCATTCTTCATTTAACAGATAGACTTAGTAACTAATCTATGGTTTTTGTTAGGCCCATTCCCTAATCTTTAGCTTTGGTTTTTGACCAAACAAAACACCTGGGAATATGTACTTCTTCATACTTCCAAGCTAAGTAGAAATAAAATAGAAATCTTTGTTACAACATAAATCTTTTGGCCTGTCTTCCTTCCTTCCTACCTTCCTTCCTTCCTTCCTTCCTTCCTTCCTTCCTTCCTTCCTTCCGTCCTTCCTTCCTTCCATCCTTCTTCCCCCCTCCCCTTCCTTTACTTTTCCATCGCAGCAGATAATAACTCTCTCACTTAGGTTGCTCTTGACTGACAGGAAACAGACAGAAGGAAATAGAAATGAGTCTGATTCATTGGTATTCCAGTAACGTCTTGGCTTCCGCGTATAGTGCCTAGATGTGCTGGTGTATCCAGAATGATGCCTCAGAGAGAAAAGTAGGTTGGGAACATATTGAGCTAACCTATTTTCCATACATAAGTATGGAATTTCCTTTTTAGTAAGCCACACACTTAGGAATATACACGCAGTCTCAGTTTCTTCCCAAATACTCAATTTAGTACCTTATCAGGGAATGACTCAGGCACTTAAAGATGTAGAATTCACTATAGGCAGACTAGAATTAAGAAATCAAGTCTTTGTTCCTGAATAATTATGATTCCATAAAGGAAAGCTCAAGTCCAGTCTCCATAGGATTTCAAGTGACAGTTTAACGAAATCAGTAGGTTATTGCCATTGAAAGTTAAGCATCAGCATTCTGCCCTGGATGAGTTGTATAGTCATGAGTGTCTCCTTCACATGGACAGCTCGGACCAAAGCGCTTTGCCAAGAATGGAGTTCCCTACCTTCTCTGCAGAATCTGGAGATACAGGGAATTTAACTTTCAGTACCAACAGGGGCTGCATATGAGTTAAGGCTTCACTTTGTTTCTGAAGGAAGAGGAGCATTCTTACAAGGGCAAGAGAAACTTTAACAATAGTTGCTCAGAAAGTAGGAGAAGAAGTGGATTGGAGTAAATTCAGGATTTGTCTTGTGGGGGGAGCAAAGGAGTAACCAGGCATCATGGAAATAGAAATAACTCGTTGACATTACTAAGAGATCTAGAAAGACAGTAACTTACTCTGCTCAACTATCAACTTGAATCGTTGTATTTAAGAGGGAGGAAACTTTTTTAAAGGGAGGGTGTGGTGGGACAGTGGTGTCAGATTCGGGAACGCTGAATTCTGGCACTGGCCGTGACCATACAGTTTGCCATCATAAGTGTTACTATATCTAGTCTCCATTTTCTCATCTTTTAAACAAGTCCATAGTTAATTAGATCGTTTCCATGGCCACTCCTAACCTTTGTCTAACATCCCAGATTTAGCCAATTATATAACACTTACCCTTTCATTTTTCCCCCTACGCATTCCTAGTTTATTGCTTCTTCATTTTACATTAAAACAAGCACAATGTCCTGGGATCTTTGAAAATACTTGAGCCAACAAATACAGTGTAGTGAGATATTTATTAGAATATTTCTTAGTAAAAGGATAACGCCAGATCATGGTCAGCCAACTCTCCTGTGCCTTCACAATCAGGTTTCCCATATCACTTTTCAAATTTCTCTGATCCTAGGGAGCATTATTTGTTTTTGGAGGGACGTTAATCACCTTATGGTAGTTTTATGCCATCCTCTATTTTTCTTTAAGCATAAAAGCTTTATCTAAAATCTAGTGTGAAGGAGGCAGCTGTATATAGATTCTCGCACTATATGTTTATTTTTCTTTTAAGTGTGTTGTTGCAGTGTTTTCCTTTGCTAATGTATTTTGACACCTTATAGTTGTAACCTGCTGCTCTCTTTAATTGCTTATTGTTATTAATTATATAGTGGTAACGTAGTTGGCTGCTTGAGCCACTTGGCTGTAAGGAAATTCATTTATCATTTTTGCCGTCGGAGCTACAGAAAAGTGCCAGCACTCTATCCAGAGATGAATGTTTTTGAGCTCACATCCAGTAAAATTTTGAACATGGATCAAATCCTTAAGTGTTTTTCTTTCCGCCGCTACCCTTTGCCTCTGCTGGTCTCTGCATCAAGTACCTTTATTTTCTCTTATCTTTTGTTTTCAGTCCTTGATTTGCTGCCCTTTCAGTGAAGTTTATGTTACTCTCAGCACTCCATTTAGTGGCCTGTCCAAAGTGTACCCTTTATTTCCTCCTCATATACCTAACTGCGCATTTTCCTTCTTTGAATTTCTTTTAGAATGTGAATAACATTCCTTCCTTTACAATTTTGTTACAAGCACAGTTCATTTTGAATCAGTAATGCTGATTGGATGTTGTCTTAGGCTCCACCTTTCAATGAAAGTGATCATTATGCCTTTAAGAGTAACTATATACCCCTTCTACTCACACTATAAATAATCAGATGTGTTTAGATTCCCAGATTAGGAAACTGCCAGTAGAATGAATGAACAAATGAATGAATGGATGATATGCATGTACAATCATTGGGATGCGTGCTTGCCCACACCCAGCTACTTCCTGGTATCTGTAGTTTCTTTAAATGTGGGCTTAATTCAGAATTCATGACCCCACAGCTGCATGTGCCACAGAACAGCCAGGCCAGAGAGTTCCTCTGCCTTCTGGCAGCATGACATTAAATTCACACTAGTTAAGCCAACTTAAATTGAGCCTCCTTGAACCTTCCTAAATAAAACTAGTGGCCTTAATTACAATCAGGCAATTTAAAGGTTATGGAGCTCTAACTAGTACTGCAGTATATCACTTTAATAATGCACAGGAAAATTTCTCTAAGGGGTGGCATCGTTTGATTAGAAGAATTCAAGTTTCACAGCACATTTCCAATAAACTGTTTTTAGAAATCTTATTGCACTTATGGCGCCATTACCTTTTTTTATTCTTCAAGGCCAAGTTTCTAAGGTCACACCAATAGAACAATAAAAATGTGAGTCATTTGCAAATAATGCGTAGTATTGTGATTTTTGCATCGCTGCCTAGGATTTTCTTAGTATTGCCACAAAGTAAAAGGAGGATAGGGTCCCTCGGAAGTGTGAGATTCTTGCCCCTTTTATGCCTTCACTCCCCACCTGTTACAGAGTTAACTTGTGCTTTGGTGGTTAGTCCCAATTCTGAACAGCGCGGTTCAGACGACTTTGCAAAAAGTCATCAATAACATAAGTTTCTTAGATAATTAGCTTTGGAAATGCCTGACTAGTTTCTTGTCTCGAACCTGTGGGCACTAAAAATCCCATGGTTGTTGAGATCCATA
Organism: Hyaena hyaena; assembly: GCF_003009895.1. NCBI lineage: Eukaryota > Metazoa > Chordata > Mammalia > Carnivora > Hyaenidae > Hyaena > Hyaena hyaena. The sequence continues at coordinate 2,169,938 of NW_024080646.1, forward strand.
ATATTTACAGAAGCTGGTGAACCTCATTCCATTTCTTTTGTTTGTTTTGTTTTGCTGTGTGTTTTTTTTGTTTTGTTTTGTTTTGTTTTAAAATCATCAGCGAAGCAGGCTCTGCTTTCTAGCAAAGATAAATAGCTTTTTGGTGTTTGGAGACTTTCTCCTTCAAATAACTCATGGCTTTATGCCAAGAAGAAGAAGGTAAACAAAAGAAAAGGCCCTGACCCTTGCCATAAAGCAGCATAGCAACACGAACACATACCTGATGAGAGCCGTGTCCGGTGCGTGGCTCCCGTGGCTGGCCCGCTGCTATGCAGAATTGATATTGACTGTTGCCCTGTCTCAGTACTCCAAGATGTTTTCTTGATGGATTTAACTTTAAAGCAGGTTACATTTAGTTTCTTTCGATGTTACCAATTTGTGGGCGGGTTTTTTGTACATTACTTGAAGGGAAATATACCTCCACTTCTACCAGGGCCAGAAGTCCCAGACCTGAGGCACTAATAGCATGCATTTAATACCAAACAAGAGAAATTTTAGGCAAGGAGTACAATCAATGCATACTTCTGATTAAACCAATTAGTTAGAAGAATGGAGCTTTGTAATATCAGTATATAAAAATGTTTAAAAATATGTGTGAGGTAGAGGCTTCTCTATGACTGAGGGCAAATAAAAGGTGATTATCCCTTCTTTCACATGGTTCTTTTTTTTGTACTTCCGATATAAAATGCACGATCACACTTTCCCTCTGGAAACAGGGGATACGTTTGGGCTCCTCAGTTTCTTGCCAGAGATGATCTGGCAAATAAGGCAGTTACTTTGTTAATGCTTTATTTACCAGAGCATTTTACTCTTATTACAGAAGTGAAGGAAATAGTGAAGGCACGCAGAATCAGGCAAATTTGGCTAGTCCAAACGTGTCACCGCATAGGGCTTCATGTACAAGGGCATGGAGTGAACTTTTGAAACAGTTGATAAATAATACATATTGTTTTGGTGTTAGTCTCGGCATTTTCTTATGACTGAAATTACATGTAGGACCAGCTAAGTATATATTTCCCATAAATTCAATAAATATTTGCTGAGTCCCAGCTATGAACCCTGAACTGTTTTAGGTGCACAAAGCAGACAAATGTACTTGCCCTCCTGACACTTACCTTGTGGCACAAATTGACAAATAACCCCAAATCTAGTGCTTGGCACGCCCTTATTTGGAGATGGCCTGGGCAGCTGTCCAGCACTCAAAAAGGCAAGGCAAGAGCTGCAGTGCATTACTGAATTGGAAACATGCTATTTCCAATCACATTGTATGTCTAATTTATGATGCAAAAGGGAAGTAAATTTTTATAGTGTCTTGTGTGCTCAGAAACTTTGGTGTCATGACAGAGAACATTACAGCACTAAGGATTAGGTGGCGAAAACTTTGTAAAAGAACAAAGGTTATTTTCATGCATTCAGGTGAGCCTAAATAAGGAGGGGGTGAAATGACTGTTCAAGTAAACCAGACCCTTTCAATGCAGTACAGCGGCATATACTGAAGCTAAAGGTTCATGCAACAAGCAAATTTTTTGGAAGCCACGCTGTTTTCCACCGAAGCAGATCTAAAGGATGTATTTCAGACTCAGCTGGTCTCAGTTCTCACTCCTAACTCTATCCCACACTTGCCTTTTTCAGGGCTAACAGTATTTCTTCTTTCCTTAGTTAAGAATGCTTTTTCTTGGGAGGAGGGGGCCGTGGAGCTCAAAGTGATTTTATCGGTGCATGACCAAAAACTGATTTTTTTTTAAAGTGAAAACATTTGGAGCCCAGGTTTTTACCTTTAAAGCCATTTGCTGGCACTGTGTGCTTTCTCTGAGACTTCCACCGTGGGCTCATGTTTAGATTAGGAAAGTAGAGAAGAAAAGGCCAACGACCTGGAGGTACCAAAATACTGGTCAGGTTTGAAAGATATCTTTTCGTCTACATGCTCATCCTTATTTTCAGATGTGTGCCAAACGTCGCTGCTGCGTCCCTCCAGGTGGAGGGAAGCCACTTTTTTTTCAGTGGGTTGTTTGTTTTATTGTTTATTGTTTGAATAGCATTCCAGTGTTCTCCTCCTACATGAGAATATTCAAATAACTATGCCCACAACTGATAATAATAGCCAAGGAATTGGACAATACTGCATCTCAGAGCATCTAAAATCCCACTGCCTGCCTCTCCCATCCCGGCCCACCTGGACCTCCTGCTAGTTTCCAAGCTGCTGATGTTTATGGGGCTCTAGGCAGCCCCTGGGCTCTTTAAAATCTGCTGGGTACAATGCAGCCTACCCCAGTTGAATCATTTCCTGCTCCAGCCCTGCTGATAATGAGAAGTTCAAGACAGGAAATAACAGTGTCAATATCAGTGGCTTTGCTTATAAAGTCCAAAAGCACCGTAGCCTTTAAGACCATTGGCCAAAAACAGGTAGTAACAGAGTTCAACGCAGACTTGCACCTTGTAAGACCCCTTGAAATAAAATTCCTGCAGAGACACATGGGATGCATATCATTTTCCTTTACTCGAGATACCAAAGGGCGGCACGTGTGGATAGTCAAAGTCGAGGCACCTGGTGCTCATTTACTCCTACTGTCCCCAGTGCCCTGTCTCTCATATTGTGAGTCTGATGCTTGTATCCTGTATTCCTCTCTTGTGTGGCATAGAAACCCTGACAGTGGCAGACATTGCCATATTGCCAGTGAGAAAATCCAAGAAGGTGCTAGCGTCGTCAGTCTTCAGGCAATGTTCGTTTCCGTGTTGAATTGTTCAAAAGGACAGGGCAGAGCTTTTTAACTAGTATAAGAAAAGGTTCGTGTAATGTTCAGCACTCTCAAATTCTGCCTTACTTTGGGGGCTTAATGGCTAATCTACTGGCAGACTTTGAGGCCTAAGTAATACTCTCCATTGCCAAATTAGCACCTCAGTGTGTTTGCGTTACAGTTGTGAAATATGTGCAGTATATAATACAACAAATTACAGTGGTCTGAGCACCGTGGAGCTCAAGAGATGTGGTGGCTGTGTGGATGGCAAATCACAGCACAGCCTGTCTATTTTTCTACTCCTGGTTTCTAGGGTGAGCCACTGTAGCCGAGGGGTGAGTTTTGTCATGTATGGCTTTTCTTTGTTACTCCTCAGACCTCTAGCTTATAAATGTGTGCTTGGAAATGAACTCAGGGAAGAGGAGAAGCAGAGTAAAGGATTGGGGGTTGGGAATTGGTTTAGGGCATAGTTTTGTTGGATTTAAAAATATATATAAGGATATAGTGGTATACACGTTCGAACAGGAAAAATTACAGCTGCAGGGCATTTGATTCCTCTGTCTGGATTCCAAGGGCAGAGTTTGCTCCCACTCAGATCAGAGCTTTTAAGTATGGCCCCGGCCACATGATGATGCACCGAGAGGGGTTTGGATCTTTGGACTTTAGCCTATAGATTTATGCAGTGGAAGAGGCTGGAGGACCCTTCTGGCCAGTCTCGAGGGTGAATAAGAGAAGGAGGTCTACTTATAAACCGTTACAAATTGGTCCTCAGTAATGGCTGCCGTGTTGATCAGACGATATAAGGGGGCCCCCAGTGATTCCTGGGATAACAGCTGCGTGTAAGTCAACCACTGAACATTTGCTTGTGGCTGCTCTAGATTTTTGTTTTTATTGAAGGAAAAGGAGTATAAACATGGGACACACATTCTGGAGGCTGCTTAGCGGGTTTCTCTTGTTTAAAGCTTATATTGAAATGTCAGTGTCTAACAATTGTCATGCCGGAGCTTATGATTTGAGTTGTGCTTGAACATCCAAATGGTAACTATTATTTCTTTTCTCCTACAAAGAGACTGCCAAACAGTTGTGTTGGTCCAGGTTTTATAAATTGGAGAGATAGAAATTATCATTCCCCTCTGAACTGGCCTCAGACAAACAGATTTTGTTCTTACAGCACAAAGTTTTGTAAATGATTATCACGTTCCCTACTAAGGCATTGAGCTGGTGTTGCAATTATGTATTCAGACTCGTTTCCTTTGAAACACTGAAGAGTGGAGTAAATATTTACATTAGCATCAGTGTCTTCTATGTAGACTTGATGCCTGTTAACATTTATGTTCGCACTTAAATGAAGATTAACAAATGGAAGTAATTATTTTAGCTGAAATTTATATGCATGTGAAATTATTTCTCAATTATGCCCACACTGTCATTGGTCATGCTTTAAAGCAGTTGACCAGGACAGGAAGTCGCTGGCCTCCAACATGTTCTTAGGGGTGAGAGATTCACACGTGCCTTCCCTGACCTTGGACCCACAGTGCTGACCACACGCATGCTCCCCTCCACCCGTCCATAACAAACAGGGGTTTTCTGGAAGGATGCGGGTTTATACTGAAAGGTCCATGGTCTTCTCATTCAGTTGACTGATCTGCGCTCTGATGTTACCTTCTCCCTTTCCTTGTGCTAATTTCTGCTCTCTCATGTATTTGTTAGAATACCTTTCAGCCTCATGTTTAGAACTGGCGTTTTTCTGTACTGCATAATATTGCTCATTTCCTGTGTAACGTTTTGACAATCAAAATTTTAGTGTGGCCATCAATCTTTATTAATAGGGTATGGAAAGGGTAGTGGTCTTAGTCTTTAACTTTCAAATTCACCTACAAAGACAAATCATGCTCACTGTGGAAAATCTAGAGACTGTGGAAAAGAAAAAAGGGAAGCAAAATCTAGAAATTTCATCCATAGATCTCATCCATAACTCAATAAAAAAAAAAAATAGGGCTGCACTAGCCTATTATATCCTTAATGGAATATTGTAATGGTTATTAAATCAATTGACTCAGAATCTCTTTTTAATAAATGAGTCAGACTGTATTATCCAATTACTGTCAGCTGCTACCTTTCCGGAGAGCAGAAATGGTTACTTTGATTGAATTTTTAAGCTTTTGGCACCTTTAGGAAGAAGAGGGATAAAAAGACAAGGTTCAAGTTGTGGCTTCCTAGGCAAAATCCTGCGCCTAAGGTTTAAGTTCACCTGAAATCGGAGGTGTTGATAGTGTCACCTCTTGAGCATCAACTTGAAATTAAAACCACAGTGTCACTTTACAGTTCCTTACTACCTTCCACCGGGTAGCAAGAAGAAAGCAAAGAAGCTCACTTTTGAAAGGAAACAGGGCTTACCTAAGGTAGATCCCCCAGTACTAAGGATTTTTTTTTTTAGAAAATTCTTTGAGAACTAAGACACGACTCTTAGCCACATAATGCAAATAGAGAATGTATGGGAGCTGAGTTAAACGGAGACTCTGAATAAGGATAAACTTGTGAAATTCTTGTCATAAATACATTTTCTTCATTTCCCAATACTATCTCTACCCCGTTCGTAAGTTGAAAAGACTAAAATAGGTTCTGTTAACCAGCAGTAACAGTGCGCTGGGTCCTCTTATCATACACCTATCATCCATTTGACGCTGTGGAAGTAAGCAAGTGTAAGCATGGGGAAAGTGAGTAGGGAAGTCAAGAAAAGTGGGAGAAATGTCTAGATGTGTTCACGGTGTAGCTCGGAGCACACTAGCTTTTGCTTATCTATCATTTGCTGTGTAATAATTCAGATATATTTTCTGTCCTGCTCAAATAGCTAGGAAAAGTCACTTGTTGGAAGAGACCTCTAATGTAACTTAGAAATGAAAGGCAGTAGAACTCCAAAGTCTTTTTTTTTATTTTCAATACTAAAAAATGTGCCTTAAAATGTAAACCATTCTGAAAATGCTGGAAGCTATTGTTATGATCATTGTTATCACTTAGTGCCTTCACCGAGTATGGGGTTCACGGCAACTAAGTCTGCACTAACCGTGTGTAAATGCTTTATCATTGTGTGACACCTTTTTGTGAATTCACATGACTAAATCTGGATTATATAATGCGTTGTGATGGAACATCTCTGTTCTTAGGATAGGAAACAAATAAAAATCGATGAAGACATTCTCCTTGTGTTCATACCCATGTATCTTTCTCTGCTTGTATTATTTATCCAAACAAAATACTCATACTCAAGAAAGAACATCACATTAAAGACCATTCTAACTTGCATAACTCACTTTGTGTTCATGCAACGGTCAGTCATTATTCCCAAGAAAGCCAACCAGGCTCACGTATATTACTTTGCAAATATTGCAAGGTCAAGAATTCCAGAACGACTGTGTATACTTGCTCATGCCGATAGGCTGCGTCTTGGTTCTTGTTTAAAACACATCATTTAAAGATGAAAGTAAAACTCCTGGTTACCTTCTAGTAAGAAAGGTAAGGCATGCAGCATCGAGGAAACAGAAAACATTTAAATTTGGCAAGTATTTCTGATGATCAAGTTACTGACCCAACTCCCTACAATTTCTTAATATCTAAAATTTGGAAAATTTTTGGTGACTTTAGGATTAAGAAAAGAGAACAAGAAAGGAACAGATGAAAACCCCTTGATCTTATATAATCCCTAAAGCTTTTTGTATAACCCCTTGTCATGTCAGTATGCACAATTAAACTCCTTCTTACATAATTATAATCAAGGAATTTACTGTGCCACCCAAATACAGAGTAGGTTTTTATCTCTTGTGAAATGTAGACAGTACTGGGTGGCTTAATTAGTGCTTTGCTTCTCTTTTTTACAAATTCCAATCCTCTGCTTCTAAAGACTCATACTTGTGTGAGAAGAAAGATTAGGAATACAAATAGAGTGATTTTACTCCTAGTTAGCTAATAATAATTCTCTTTGTAACTGAGCCTTTGGGTTGCCAGTAGTATCAGCTGGAGAAGGACTTACACATGCATGTTGTTTTGCATGAAAGGAAATACCTTTGGAGTAAAGACTCGTTGCCCGCATGGTATGAATACGTCTTTCACATTCTCTAGACCTAGAAGATCTGACACTAATGTTCCTTAATAACATTTTTAATCACTGCAAATAGGAGAAGATAAAAGTATAACTTGATAACAAGCCAGATTAAATTGCAGCCTATTTGCCGTTACTCTGTCTGATAAGTCGTTTGGGAGTAATTGGTATATGCCAGAGCCTGTTTGCTAAGATCATGGACCTTAAGGCCAGGGTGCCTGGAGTTAAGTTCTGGTCCACCAAGTATTGACCCGGTGCTCAGGGAAAAAAATCACTTACACTTTCTGGACCTCATTTTTTTCTCATCTGTAAAATGGGGCTAACAGTCGCTGTTAAATTAATGAATTTATATCTGCGCACTTAGAACAGCAGTGTCTGAAATGCAGAAAACACTCAATACATGTTAAGTTGCTCATTCTGGTATACTGGATTTCATTTCTTATCATTGCAAATTGAAATAAGCTGGACTAATTCCTAAATTTTAAGCTCTAGAAACATTTTAATGAGGAAAAAGGCAACCTAAAAATAATAGTGTCTATCGACAACAGAAACTCTTTCCGTTAGGTAGCAATTATTATTACATCGGGATATTTTTCTAAGATATCAAAGAAAAATCCAGGACTAGTCAAAACTTAGCATGGAGCTCGTAGAAATTCCTTCAGAGAAAGGCAGAGTCTAGATCACAGGGTAAAATTGATTGTCTTACAAAGTAAAAGGAACAATGAACTGAGAAGATATGGAGAACCAGGAATAGCCTGTAGAAAAAAGCACTTGTAGGATAAATTATAAGTATTAATAATATTTCAAAATTACCCAGAAACCTTGGGACTAGAAAAAGAAAGTTTGTGTCAATGGGAGTGTCACTAAAAACCTTATAGTTAGAAACAGAAATTTGTAGGGGCGCCCAGGTGGCTCAGTCGGTTAAGCATCCGACTCACAATTTCCTCTCAGGTTCATGCTGTGCTGACAACCCAGAACTTTCTTTGGATTATCTCTCTCTCGCTTTCTCTGCCCCTCCCCCACTCATACTTGCTCTCACTCTCTCTCTCTCCAAATAAATTAATAAACTTAAAATAAAAAAGAAATAGAAATGTGTAGAACATTCTAGGTGAACTAGAGGAGAGACTTAAGGAAGAAGCTATCCGTTTTCCGTAAGCCCATTATTTTAGGACTTTGGAAATACACAGCTATAAAATCATGATTGTGGAAAAGAAAGGTCTTATCAGTGACATACTAATGATACTTTAAAAGCTTAACAAAATGCATTACCCTAAGATAAACTCTGCCTTCTGATTCTCTTTGGATTTTAAATTCCAGAAATATCTTACATTGATACAAATTCATAGGTAATATGAAATAAGAACCCAAAACCATATATGCTACTATATATTTATATTTGGTGATGGAAATAGTTTAATGTATGCAATTACACTTCTCTGTCAAAGGTATGATGTGGGGGCACCTGGGTGGCTCAGTCGGTTGAGCATCTGACTTCGGCTCAGGTCATGATCTCATAGTTCATGAGTTCAAGCCCCACATCAGGCTCACTGGTGTCAGTGCAGAGCCCGCTTTGGATCCTCTGACCACCCTCCCTCCCTGCCCCTCCCCTGCTTGCACTCTCTCAAAAATAAATAACACATTTAAAAAAAAATTTTTTTAAAGATGTGATATGTTTTGGGGTGCACTTGGATGGATGAGTCAGGTAAGTGTCTGACTTCAGCTCAGCTTATGATCTCGTGGTTCATGGGTTCAAGCCCTGCATCAGGTTCTGTGCTGGTGGCTCAGAGCCTGGAGCCTGCTTCAGATTCTGTGTCTCCCTCTCTCTCCCCAACCCCTCGCCGGCTCACACTCTGTCTCTCTCTATCAAAAATAAATAAATGCCAAAAAATTAAAACAATAAAAGATATGATGTGTTTCAACTTTTCTGTTCATGTATTCTTAACAGATGAAGGACTGAACCATGAATGTAAGCTCTGCAGCCAGACCTTCGACTCCCCTGCCAAACTCCAGTGCCATCTGATAGAGCACAGCTTCGAAGGGATGGGAGGTACCTTCAAGTGCCCCGTCTGCTTTACAGGTAGGAAACTCTAGAGATCATTTCTTTCCTACCAAAGCATATTCCCACCGCCATGGCCTTTTATGGATAGGACTTCCATTCAATTTGGGGAGAAGACATTTGATTTCTGCTTATTAGCATTATTGATTGCCACCCACTTAAAGACTCAAATGGGCAGGAAGGTTAACTGTCAGGATGAGCAAATGGCATTTCAAGTTCTCTCGGAAGTTTGCACTTTTCCATTTGGAACATGGCATCCATGTTTTGTTCCCGGTGCTCCTCTCAATGTGAAAAGGTTATTAAGGCAAAGAGTGCGCGAAGCTGCTGCTTCATTGCAAGACGTCTGGCTAAAAGCACAGCCGGGTTGCCAGCTCACATCTGTTACTTAAACTTGGACAGTGTTCTAACATTCCCCGTAAGAAAGAAGAAGGTAGTATTAAAACCCTCCCAAATTCCTTGAACTAGAAAACAGATTAGATGAACAGATTAGGTGAGACGTTTATTTCCTATGAAATTGGATGTATTTTTAATATAAATTTACTCTTTTAAGAAGAAACTTTCATTGGATGTTTTGGCTCTATAGTTTGCAGCAGCAGCAAAAAGGAAAAGAACCCAAAAATATAAAATGTAAAACAGAAACTGTAATCTGAAGCCCATGGGGTTGAGATATGATCACACGTACTTCTGGTACCCCCCCAATAGTGACAAAGTTATTTTGGAAAATCCTTTGTGATCATTTTGCATATGTCTTGAACTCAATGGTCAAGCCCCCTCAAGGCTATGTTCCCTTCTTATTTGTCAAAAAAAAAAGAGCAAAACAAAACAAAAATATATCCTTCTCTCAAAATTCACTTGTTTGCAGAGCAAGATTCCAGGCATTGATTATTAATCTTTACTACATTCAGTCTATAGATTTCTGTCCTGTAACCAAAGAGAGGGGCCATGTTCACTGTACAGTTACTGCAAGTAGTACTTGAATGTGTTGAGGACGTTTGCCTGTGAGGCTCTTTCTTTCAATAATTCCATCAACCACTCCTTTTGCAACTGTCTGTTTTTATTCTTTCATTTGTATTTAAAAATATATATTGGGTTTGAGGGGGGTGCTTTTTTAAATATTTTAATTTGTGTTTTTAAGTTTTTATTTAAATTCCAGTTAATTAAGATACAGTGTAATATTGGTTTCAGGTGTACAATTTAGTGATTCAACATTTATATACATCGCCCGGTGCTCATCACAAGTCCATGCCTTAATCCCCATCACCCATCTAGCCCATCCCCCTACCCGCCTCCCCTCTAGTAACCACCAATTTGTTCTCTGTAGTTAAGATAAATATAGGGGTGCCTAGGTGGCTCATTCGGTTGAGCGTCCGACTTCAGCTCAGATCATGATCTCACAGTTCGTGGGTTCGAGCCCTGCCTGCGTTGGGCTCTGTGCTGACAGCTAGCTCCGAGCCTGGAGCCTATTTCAGATTCTGAGCCTCCCTCTCTCTCTGACCCTCCCCTGCTCATGCTGTCTCTGTCTTTCTCTCTCGGAAATAAGTTAAAGAAAAATAACATTTCAAAAAAATTTTTTAAAAGATAAAAATATATATTGTTATATTTTTACCATAGCATAGTATTTATCTTAAGATACAAGAGTCAGGAGTCTGGGTTCTTTATAAAAGCTCATGGTCAGTCTTTATAAGGAAGACTGGGTCACAGACCTCATGATGAGACCCCTAATAAAACAGTTATTTCATGTTGTAGCCAGAAGCCTCATAACATATGCTAAGTTATATGGAGATCGGTTGCAAATCTGTATAAAAACCCCATTTCTTTTTGTTGATGTAGGGAAGAGACATAAATGCATTAATCATGAGGTGTCTGCATTTTCTGTGCTGACAGAGCCGAATTGTTCCAGTGTATCTTGAAATAATTTTAGAAATAACAATTAAAAAAAAAAAAAAGACCTTCCAATATAAAGCATGTTAGGTGGGAGCGAAGAAATCTGAGTAGTTTTTTAAGGTAATGAGAAATGTGATTAAAATGTATGACTCACAAGAACAATATTCTAATATTTTAGGTTGGCTGGCAATTAGAATAATTTTAATGATTAGAGTGGAGTCAAAGTCAAATGCCAACATCTTTAATAAATCCACTCCCTGCCTATACAGATTAATATTGTAGACACAAACTTTTTTAGGTCACAGTGCACCAGGCATCCATCAGAAGTCAGTTCTGCCAACCCAAACACTGCCTCTGGCATATACAATTTAATTATTAATAGTATGTCTCCTAGGTAAACTGTTACACAGTCTTAGGGCCTTGTTTTGTAGTCATTAAAATTGAACATGTTTATATTATTGAAACCCTTGCATTCAGTGTGTAGGCTGAGTTGATCTTAAAGTATCCAAAGAGAATTTACCTGCCGTTCTGTTTCACATTTATAGACAGTGCCCCAGAGTAGCTGTGGGATATAATTTTTAGCATTAACACATTTAAATAGAGAACGGTTTGCCAGCTATAACTTTAGGCAAACACAATAAGCAGGGTTTGGGCATCTATGATTTCTTAACCTGTGGGTTGCTGAGAAATAAGAGCCCTTTCTGTTCAGACGGGGCTGTGCATTTGACAATTTTCAGCTTTATTTTTAAAAGATTTATAGGGAGCAAGGCCTCGATAAACCTTTACTTTGGAGCTGTTTGGGTTGAATTTGGTGCTTGGTGGAGTGCCTCTTAATAAAAGCCGGGGACCCAAGCGTGAGCAAATGTGACTCGGCCCTCCCCGGGGGTCTGGCAGTAGTCGCACCCAGAAGGTGCATCATTCAGTCTCCTCCGCCTGGGTCTGTTCACGGGGAGTCATCGACTGAGGGCATTTTGGAAAGAAAATAACCCAAGGTTCACAAGCCTTTTCTCATTTCAGTGTTTGTTCAAGCAAACAAGTTGCAGCAGCATATTTTCTCTGCCCATGGACAAGAAGACAAGATCTACGACTGCACACAATGTCCACAGAAGTTTTTCTTCCAAACAGAGCTGCAGGTAATGTCCCCATGAGGAGAACCGGGATTGAACTCAGTTGCTCTTCTTATAGGAAACAAGGGCATTTTAAATCTGGATTCATGGTATCACTCACCCTGGGCCACCATGATGCTCTGCACGTATTGGGGCAAAGGGAAAATTAGAGGCTAGATTAACAGACACCAAAGTAATTTTGCCTCTGGCTGCTGTCAATCATAAAAAGAAGTAGAACAGACCTATAATTGGACCTTCTGACCCAGTGTGATAGGCTGAGGGGTCAGGTTTATTGGGCTATGGGATCATTCACCTCACTGTCATGGCCCATTCTCCCCAATCCTGTTTTATTCATGTTCTGTTCCCAGTGGACTCCAAGCTGGATGGATGTCCAAGTTATTGTTGTCCTGAGGGGCTTGAAATTGGAAGGGAGAAGGGAAGAGGAGGAAGGAGCTGGACTCCTGTCCAGAATGTTTCCTCCATTTAATGGAGTAGAATAATTATTACTTATTAACAGCCTTATAGTTAAAATTTTCGGTTTAGCCTTGAGCGTCCCACTCGCTAGGTATATGACTTTGCACTGGTCCACAATGTCTCTTGAACCTCGGATATGAGGAAATGACAGACAGGTGTAACACTTATGGGGTTGTTGTTAGGTAACATGAAGTAATAGGTCTGAATCTCAGGTTCAGATTATAAAATATAATACAAATAATTTGGTTGCTTTTATTACTCTTAGCAATAGACTAGAGGTTAAAATATGGGTAAGAGACCTGGATTCTATCTGAGAAGTGTTACTTATTCTGAAAGGAAAATAATTCTCATTTTTTCCTGCTACTTCACCTGAAAAGTGGGCATAATACTTATCCTTATTTTTCTGATGAAATGATATGAGTAGCATGTTTTTGTTAAATTTCGTTGGTGCCCTTGGAGGAGAATGGGTTTGAGCTTAAAATTATTTTGTTATTATGAGCATTATTATTAACAGTGATTAATAATAAACTTACTTAGCCTGAATGGGGGGGGGAAGGGGTAATTATTTTTTGGCACTGAATCCCTTAAACCAGGTCTGGTGGAAGCAGGCACTCAGAGTCCCCCACCCCCTGCCACCTCCCCACGCACACTTCTTAATTTTCCATCCTACACTGTGGACCCTGGGACAGCTTTGTACCTCTTTGGACTCTGGGGAAGCCAGATTTATGTGAATTATGTGTCAAAATCAGAAATATACAGCTTATCATCTGTCATTCTATAAGTAAACAAATAGCAAATTATGGAGGTGAAATTTTTAAAAATGGAATAATGGGTGAACCCATTGTCATAGTGCTGTCAGTGGACTGAAATTAAAGTTGCTATCTTACTTTTTATCACTTCTAAATAGATTTCTACTCTGTCACATCTGTTTGGGAATTGAATATAGGAGATTGACCAAGTTAGACTGTTGCCACAAAGTATATCTTCTGAACACAACATAAATTTTTGTTTGAAAACATATTCTTACTGCAATAGGTTTCAAAGGAGAAGTCATTTGGGTTTGTATGACTGTGTAAAGGATATGGCCAGTACACCTGGCGATACTTAATTGGCACGTAAACTGTGGAGCAGAATTAATAATAGCTTAAAATCAAAGTTGTAAAATTCTATAGAGACCGACTTCTTTCTAATGTTCTTGAAAGAAGTTTGCAACAAAATTGCACTTTTGTGTTGCGCTCATAGATTTCTAATACAGCTAACCTGGTGGTAAGACTTTGGTTGGTGTTTTTCATTAAAAGAACCCAACACTATGGCTGTAGTAGCCCGTAGCCCTCCATAGCACAGACAAGGCTGAGCAATTAAACACATCCTTCAGGACTCCAGGCTTCTTTTATAGTATACTTTAGGGTTTCGTGAAACATGCAGTATTCATTCTTTTCTACAATTAGTATAGACCTGTGGCTTTCAAATTCTTTGACCTCAGAATGCCTTTACACTTAGAATGATTGATGACCCCCAAGGGTGATGATTTGTGTGGGTTATTACCTATTGATATTTCCATATTAGAAATCAAACTTGAGAGATGTTTTAAACACAAGAATACACACACATGTGATTCTACTAGCTGTCAGAGAGATGATGTCATCACTTAGCACTTGTCAAGTCACCTCTAGGAACTCCACTGTACGCTCATGAGATAATGAGGGTGTAAAGGACAAATAATGTCTTAATGCCACTGTGAAAATAGTCTTGACATAACGACCCCTTGAGAGGATCTAGGAGACCCCAGAAGTCCCTGAGCCACACTTTGAGAACTGTTAGTATAAAAGATACAATACAAAACACACAACTCTTCCTGCGTCTTTAAGATCTTAAAAAGTCAACCATGTCTCAAAATATTCTTGACTCATTCATTCAAATTGTGAGCTGGGCCACAATAAGACGTATTCCATAATCCAAAGCTGTGAGCACTCTTTTTCGAATCCCATTGCCCAGAATCATACATCTTTGGTCTTGATATGAATACCCAGCTTCAATATGTGCATCATCCCTTAGATAATAGTTGTTGTAGTCAGTATGTGATCATTTTTACAAAGCCAATATCAACAGTCATTGAAATATCTATGTAAGCCTGTTTTCTAAGTCTAGAGTAGTAACCGTGGCTTTTGGTTTCAATGCATTAAGAAAAATGGATTAGAGTTAACTTTACTTTTTTTAGTTTTCAGAGTGTTTGGATTTTTATGCTTCACCCTCAGGGGTTCACAGTCCCATACATTTGCTTTCATTACCCAAATTAGCTTTACATCTGGGCTTAGAGGATAGAATTAATGTAATTTTTAAAGATTGATTTCTTTCATTTCCTGCATGAAAAGTGGGTATGGTAAGTGTGCCAAAACCATAATAGTTTTGTTAATTTCTAGAATGAAGGGGAAAATTGACTGAGATTAAGGTAACAATAGAAAATAAGATCGGTAACCAAAATAGTAAGAGTGGAAAATGACAAATGAAGCCATTGTATCAGCCCACTGTAGTTCATGCCGTGGTATGTAAAATAAGCGTAAAATCTGAAATTGACATATATGATACATACCACTTGAACTCATCTACTTTTTTGTGCCACTGAAGTCAAGAAAGGCAGACTTTTCATAAGAGGTGATGAAACGAAATGCCCAAGAACTGAAATCCTATTGGATAGGAAGTTGCAAGCATATAGTTTATTGGACTCTTCAATCAGAGTGAGAATACTAGGGTAAGGCAAGGATGGGCATTTCAAAATGGCTCCATGACATAACAATGGTTTGTCTTTCAGTGGTGCCTACATGATTTCATGAGCATAAGTAATTTACATTTTTTACACTGCTTATGCCCAGTTAAAAACATGAAAGTATTTGTGTGTGATTAGAAGTGCTTTGTTGGTTATAAAAGTATGTACCCAACGTACACACACACACACACATACACACACACGGGAGTATGTTATTTTCATTGATATTTGCCTACAACTCCAGTCAGAACTCAGACAATTTCTCATTATGCACTGTCCATCTTCAGGACACAGTGATTCAGACACCTTCTTTTGGACATCACAGACCGCAATTCGTTTTTTAATTAAATGAGACAAAACCTCCACTTCTATGGCAAACTCAATCTAGGTCACACCTTTTGCCAGCATGGAAGGTGTACTCTTCACATGACCCCTAAACCGTCCTTACCAAAAGTTTTCATTCCAGCTTGGAGATATATAATCATTATTGGCAAGATAGAGTCTTTCTTTTTTGGTAGAGCTTTCTGTCACTTTTGCAAGCAATTCTAATCTCTTTCTACCTCGCCTGCTGGTGGGGAAGATGTACCTTGGAATAAAAGTGCATCATTTGAACTAAATGAACATTTTGTTATTTTAAAATCAAATGACTATATTGAATGTTTTCCTAATAGACCTCGAAACTTTTTCTGCAGCACTTAAGGAAGCTGCTTTGAGCGAGGGATGGTCTGATCCAAGAATAATATCCTACAATGCATATTTGTATCCAAAGTGGTTTATACAGGTGTGAGCAAGTGGTGTGTTTGTAAAAATGCTGCTGAATAGGCCACTTTCTTTCAATACAGTAATTACTCTCTAATTGGTGCCTCTAGAAAAGCTACCATTCAATAGCAGTGATCAAATCATCCTCTTCCAGTGTGTCCCCGTAGAAAGTTCCATCAGGCATCATGTTATGAATGTAATGAATGTAGAGGGAATTCCAGCAGGAGGGAGAGAGGGAATGGGCCTGGGTGAACTTCAGGCTCTGAGATTCTGGTACTTTAATTCGTTTGGAATCAAAGGTTATTTTGATGTGCAGCCCTTCCCTCCTTGAGCTCACAAATGCAGTGTTTTCCACATTGGAAAGGCACCTGACATTCTGAGGGATACACTGTGATTTTTGGGTAGCACTTCTTTTTCAATATGTAATCATCTCTTCAGCTATTTTTCTTCTCAGATCACTGTTCCACCAGATCCCCTCATCTGGATGCATATTTTTCATACCACAGCTTAACTAGTGCTCAAGTTGTACAGTCCTGTTTGTGCGAGAAAAGGATGTAGCAGCACATAGGATGGGCCGTAAAAGACAACAATACAGCGTGGCCATGAAGCTGCTCCACAGGTCACTGGGTCACTTGCTAACATAGCTCTTTCCTTACTAGGCTTTTAATCAATTTAATCCAAATCTGTGTCTCAAGTTATTAAATAATACATGATAAGGGGCGCCTGGGTGGCTCAGCCGGTTAAGCATCTGACTTCGGCTCAGGTCATGATCTCACAGTTCATGGGTTCAAGCCCCACATTGGGCTCTGTGCTGACAGCGCAGAGCCTGGAGCCTGTTTCAGATTCTATGTCTCCCTCTCTCTCTGACTCTGCTCACGCTGTCTCTCTCTCTCTCTCAGAAATAAATAAAAATATTAAAAAAATAAATAATACATGATAAGACATTTAGGAGTCATAGTCAACATCACAAGTGTTGTGCTATTTACTACCGTCGTCCCTGGTGCCATTATCAATTAAGGAAGATATTTGTTAATTCAGCTATTTGTAAAGCTATCACGTCATCCTTTTACATCAGCCATGGTCCTAATCACTCTATGACATATCAAAAATAATTAGAAATCTGTCACATTTATAGTCTCCTAGAACAGATAAGATAATGCAAATGATTAAACATTATATGAGCTAATATGTAATCAACGGTTATAAGCATTCCAAAAGAAGATTCTTATTCTCCAGCTGGGAGACTCAAGAAAGACCTCATGTGGGACGCATTCAAGCTGCTTCTGAAGGATGGAAGTGATTCTGATATCTGTGGTTATGGGAGAGTTAGCCACCCATAAAGTCTCAAATGATTAGGAGTTTAAAAAATAGTTTTCATGAGACTTTTTTTTCATTTGTTTTAATGTATTTCCAAGTCTCTATAGGCAGCTTAGTACCAGGGAAAGAGCATGAGTTACAGAGAAAAATCACCAGAGTTTGATTGACAGGGTCACCATCACTTAGAAGCTATTATTGGCTGTGGGCTTCAGTTTGATCATCTGTACAGTGGGCCCGTAGGCAACGACAAGGCCTCACACCTAACTCTCGGGATCGTGGTGACAGTGCAGCAGCATAGGCGACACTGAGCACTCCATGCAGGGTGTGGAGCAAGACAGGCACGGGACAAACACTGGCTCCCTGCTCTCCCTGCTCGCTAGTGCTGACCTGAGTAAACCAAACCAAGTGTCACCATCACTCAGAAGTAAAACTTCTGGGGGCGCCTGGGTGGCTGAGTCGGTTGAGCGTCCTACTTCAGCTCAGGTCATGATCCCACAGTCTGTGAGTTTGAGCCCCGCCTTTGGCTCTGTGCTGACAGCTCAGAGCCTGGAGCCTGCTTCGGATTCTGTGTCTCCCTCTCTGGCCCTCCCCTGCTCACATTCTCTCTCTCTCTCTGAGAAATAAATAAACACTTAAAAAAATTTTAAAACCAGAAATAAAATTTCTGTCTCAGGTAG
Organism: Hyaena hyaena; assembly: GCF_003009895.1. NCBI lineage: Eukaryota > Metazoa > Chordata > Mammalia > Carnivora > Hyaenidae > Hyaena > Hyaena hyaena. The sequence continues at coordinate 2,187,845 of NW_024080646.1, forward strand.
GTCAGAATTTTCCTTAGTTCTCTGCTCTAGTTCTACCGGAATAATTTCCCAGTTAATCATAGCTTGACATAGTTTCGTGTTAATTGGTTTCCAGGTAAAAATTCCCATTTTTAAACATTCCTCTTTTCCAAGGGATGAAAGAATCTTGGGCTTTTTTCTTACCTTTTTTCTTTTTAGCATATAACCATAAAACAAAACATTTATATTTGCTTTCAGAAACGTATTCCAAAGCAACCTGGCCCTTCTCTCCATACACACCAAACAAAAAGTTTTATCTTCTTCCCCCCATCAAAGACAAGGTGGGATCTGGGTGTGAAGTGGGGGGCGGGGAGGGGGGAGGTTCGCTCTATTTGTTGTCACATTTTTCTCTGAGTAAGGCCAATCCTCCTTTGCAAACAGGAAGAAGGGAAAAGGCTTCGTTTAAAGCTATGAGAAATGCCCTAAAACTATTTTGCCTCGCATACTCCTCACGACCCTTTTGTGTTTTTCAGTCGTCTTGTTTTTATTTCCAGTGGAGTCTGAAATTGCTTTCATTGTCCCCCCCACCCCCCACTCCACCTCTAAGACGCAGCACCCTGCCTTGCTTCTTATCCTATGGCCTTCCCCGAGGAACCCCAGACTGGAAGATTTGCTCATCACCATGTCTGGGCCTCCCGTAGCTGGGCTCCAGAGCCATCCTCTGGGAGAATAGCCGATGTGGGGAGCGTACTTCCTGCCTCTTCCTGGGTGGCTCAGGCTTCCTGGTACCTTAGCTCTCTCCCCTCGGATCCTTTGGACCTCTGTGTGTCTCTCATTCTTGGGGCTGAAATCGCAGCCACATAGCCTCAGGGATCTCAGGAGCGTAAATTGTGTCAAGTGAGCATGTGGGTCTGGAACTGGTCTGTTTCTCCACCACCTCATTTCTCTGCTTTGTGGGCCTGCGGGGCTTTTGAAGTAAATTGGTGCTACACCAACTTCCACTTAATTTGCTCAGTGGTTAAATTGATCTATCTCTTTTATTTGATCGAATCGCCAGGAACTGAATCATTTGCATTGATTTATTGATTGGTGCTATGTTTTCACCATTACTTTTGATCACTTTCAGCTGTTAATATTGGATAATTCAATCAGGATTGATTGGCCTTACCATTGAAGGCAGAAAGTTAATCATATAGGACAAAAAAATAGGACATGGCTAGCCTCAGTTTGAGTGTTATTCATTCTCTCTCTCTCTCTCTCTCTCTCTCCCTCCCTCCCTCCCTCCCTCCCTCCCTTCTTCCCCATCCCCTCTCTTTCCTATTACCTATGCAGTAGCACAAAGCTAAGGTTTTTCTTGAGCAAAGAAGGGAGTTTAAAATTTTATAGCATTCACAATGCATCTAAAGACGAGGTAGCTTTATTTTGCTCTTTTATAAAACCGCATGTAGAAATTAAGCAAGCGTACAGAAAGATAGATAAGCATGATTGTCACAATGAACTCATTTGGACTAAATGAGTAAGTGCATTTTCAATTACCCGTTTTGTACCAATAAATGCCTAATCTGCGTGTGCATGCTTGGAGGCACAACGTGGGCTCACCTTTTTCTAAATTTGGCCCTCACTGCTTTACCATGTGTCCTGCTAGTCAGATGTTCACGAATCGAGTGGCTAATATGACTGAAGTAGAGGCAGCAGAGGTGACAGCAATAAGCTAAAACCACCTTATTTACATCGGAATTGTTTCCACAACACCCCAGCTCAGGTTTTAAAAATTCTCCATCCATTAATTTCTTGATGTTCATAGCAATGGCTGGTTTTCGCTATTAAAAGATGGAGCACCACCTCCTCGTTCTAGGACTCGTTCCCTCCTCCAACAGCCCTGTTGTTAGCGATCTGCCATTACATTATTTTTTTGTCTGGCCCAGAGTTGACGACAGATGGCCATCTCCGAGCTGCCATCAGTGCGACTTTATGGAGCATCCAGCTAGGGTGTACTGAAGAGCACTGTGGCCAGTTCCACAGCCCCCTCCCTCCCCACCCCCTGGAAATGTTCATCACCTCTGCCACGTTCTGCCTTGGCGGGGCTTTGCTGGCCCTGCCACCTTCTATGTCGCCAAGACAGCCTGCCACAGCGCCAGAAGATCTGCCTCCTTTAGGAACGAGAAGCCGCAGGCCTGACTCTCCTCTAAAGACAGAGCTCAGGCTCACCATGTTTGTAGTGCGATCCTTTGGAGGGACTTGGAAATCCAAATTTCTAGAACATTCTGCCATCTAGAGAGGCACGTTCAATTCCCACTTAGGTTCTGATTTTAGATGTTTGCACCACACACAGACCAGCTTCCTCCCATTAGCAGAGACAAAATGCCAAGAATAGACCCTTTGTGTTTACAAACTTTTACCCAACTCTTGGAAAACACCACCTCCAGATCCAACTGTTGTGACAATTAGAGAAAGAGGGATGGCAATCATGGACTTCCACTATAAATCCCCTGAAATGAGCGAAGAATTCATTGCAGCGCCTCCTGATCCATCGATGTGGCGATCCATCGGACAGCCACACGAAATGAGCTGTTGCTGCACATTTGGAGAAAGATTGATAGGCTGCTCTTGATCGAGTTTGCTAAGGCAAGGCAGCTTCTGAGCCAAGCGTGTATTTTAAGAGGAATTCACATTTGTATCCTTTATTGTTATATTTGCAGCGAATCTACAGCTCGGAACAGGCTCTGCCCTGCAGCTATGAAAGAGTAAGTTCCCCTTATTGGAGAGAGAGCAGTGTTCTGTAAAAGCCTGAGATGTGGCGGGCGAGATGAATAGTGCTTAAAAGCAGTGCTCGCTTGCGGTGCTGTCATTTAGAACAGCAACTCCAAGGCTTTAAACGGGAGTGAAAGGCAGGGTAAACGAGTCCTTTAAAAACGGTGAAATTTTAAACTGCCTAAAATAACAGACCTCCTTCATTGATAACTTCATTGAATGAGCAAGTGGGGGAACTAACCAACTGGGCAGGAACTGCCTTCCAGTAAGGAGAGGAGAAAGTGCACGAAAGAGAGGCTCTTCCCCAGGTACCCAGGATGTCTGGGAGGAGGGCATCTTTCTTTCGTGCCCCCTCCCACTTTGATTCTATTCTCCCAGCTGACAGAAGACCACCTCCCACTGGAAACCCGAATCACCCGTGAAAGGTTCCCTTTTCTGACATTGCCAAAACTTAATTTCATAATTATCTGACTTACACCACTGGGCACATCTGCTAAGTTTGTGTGCCTTCTAGACACATAAAAGGCTACCGGGATACCATTAAATATCAGCAGTGAGCTTTGCTGTGCTTTGAGTTTATAAGGGTGAAAGGTGATTGGGCAGGAAAATAGAACAGTCTATTTGCTGTGAGCCAGGCGCTAAGACCTCACTCCCATACTCAGTTATAATTCATGATGGTACTGGTGGGAAGCCCTCATCCCTCTGTGGAGTTAATGCATCTCCACTGAAGCCTGCTGAGAGCACCCTGCGTCTCCGCCCACCATCTGTGCCTTTGCTTGCAAGCTTTCCTTCCCTCTTTCTCACTCTTTCCTGAGATCTCTGAAACGTTGTCAGGCCTCTACTGCTTTGTAAAGGTGGCTCTCCAAAATACGACTGTCATTGAACTAGGAGAAGAGCTGGAAGGGACGCATTATGGTGTCGTTTAAAGTCTCATTTAGAAAATGGACAGGGAGGTGGCAATTGCTTTAACCCAATCGCGGACTCCGGGAGCCCGGGATGTGCTGCCAATCACCGATCGGTAAGGGGCACCCATGGTCTGAGCCCGGCGGGAGGCCAGTGACGTCAGACAAGGTGTGCCTTGTGATGAGAGTCACGCCTGTCCTGAACCTGAGTTCAGAGTCCAGAGTCAGATCTGAGAAGTGTGCGTGCCCTCTGTCCCATGGCTCAGGCCAGCCGGTGGCGGGAGCTCCAACCCGGTCCCCACACGCAGCCCCATCTGTGATGTGACGCCCCCCCCCCCCCGCACTCTGAGGACCAGAGCCAATGCCTCGGGGCTACGGAAGCCTCAGCTCGAGCTGACCTAAGTCTGGGCTTCGCAGAACCCCACTTACACATGCCGGTGATCTGTGTGGTGCGTGCTAGCCACCTTCTGAAGTGGGATGAGCAGCAATGCCCAGCTCCCAAACTGGCAGAGCCCCAGAGCGGGCAGAGAGACTTGTTCCCTGCCTGTGCCATCCCCCTCGGGGGGCCTCCCGCCCCACTCCCCGCTCCCACCCTCTGGGCAGAGCCCAGAGGGTGACCGGACAGGCGGGCACAGCCTGTTAAAACAAAAGATGAAACCGCACCTCCCCGTTCACCGCAGACCCAGGATTAATTTGTAATGTTTCACAATCTGTGCTCTTAACGTAGCCTGTTGTTCGTACTCCTTTTTAAAAGATAAATCAAATTCAGGCCTGAAATACCAGTGTATGAATTTAACAGATGTGATGCCATGGGGGACCTACTGTGTTATAAACTGCAGAAATGGCCTTTTTATGCCTCAGACTTGGGCTTATTCCAAAGAGGCTTTAGGACTACAGCAACGGGGTGAGAGGTCCCACATGAAGACAGTAGCACCCACACGTAATTCAGCCTGTGTGTAATTGGTTCAAAAATCTCATCCTGATGTCTGGGTGGTATTACATCGCCTCCCTCACCCTCCGAAGGGAAAGTAGGGCACAAACGGCCGTACTCACTGTCCAGGTTTTCCTGGGTGAAAGATCACTTTGAGATGACACAGCTGAGTAGTCAGCCTGAAATCCTGGTTGGTATTTTATTAATTTTGCACCAAGATAAATCCTGAAATTCTGACAAACTCCATGACAGGTGAAATTCCTTCTCGCAGTATCTGCTCAGCAAGAGGCTGCTCATTTCATTCTGTTCCGAGGCAGGCAACAGGAGGGCAGCTTTATAATCAGCCCTCAAAGGACCCCCAGCCGCCCCAGAGTCTCGGGCTGATTGAATAACTCCTGGGCCTCTTCCCCTAGGCCTCCATCAGCGGGGGTCCTGTGGAAAGCAATCTCCCGCAGACTGGCACTGAAGTGAGCTTTAAACCACCATTTTCTGCTCTCCAGAGGAGCCTGGAGTACTAAAAGATAGATGGGCTGCAGATATTTTATGAGAAACTGTCAGAAGAAGAGCAGAGTAAATGTTTTTTTTCTTCTCCTTCTTTGAGTCACACACTACATCACTGTTGAATTTCTCCCCGAATCTTTTACATGTAAAGTAAGAAATTAATTGGTGGCTAATCTTTCATTCCCCCTCCTCCTTCTTCCTCGTTGTCTTCCTCCTCTCTCTCTCTCTCTCTCTTTTTTTTCTTAAATATTCACACAGAGGCCCTTTGCTTAACCACAGTTGCAGAAAATCAGTACCATTTGCAATGAAATATTTATAACGACAGAATGAAAAATTGGATTCATTTTCTGGACTGTAGCCGAACAGTCTGCAACTTTGCACGGTGTTGTTTAGCATCTCTGATTCCTCCCTTCCGTTGGAGTCTTTTTCGAAAACATGCCACATGTACACTTACCTATGCTTTGGAGGGATGCCTACCAAAACACAGAACCCATTTCGACTCTTCAGAAAAAAAATTAGGGGAGAAAAGAGCGTATTTCTTCTGTGCTGCCGCTGGCGGGGAAGGGGGGCGGTGGGCGGACTCGGCTGTGGTCCTCAGAATGGTAGAGAGGATGAACCTGGACGAAAGGAAGAGTGCCGGCTTTTCAGGGAGGGCATGGAGAAGTTTATAAGGAATACAGAGACAGTCTCGTGTGCACTCTGTCGCAGAGTACAAGCAGCAGTCAGCAGGCCCCAGCATCTGGGGGCGGATTTATAGGGGGAAATGGGAAGGCAGAATGGAGGTGTGAAATATACATCGGCTATCAGAGCTCACCTTCTTTTTCTCCCTTTAGTGTCAGCTGCATATGCTTTCCTTTCCACATGACCCTCATAGTCCGAGCTGCTTTCTTTTTAACCAGGGTTGATTATTGCTTTCTTTTTTCTTCAAGAAATAAAAGACCAAAGGATTCTGCTAGAACAGTCCGGCGCTATATTTCAAACAAGTGCAAATCTACAACAACACATTCATTCTTATGACAGAACCGGATTAAATTTGTAGCAAGGTGCCTGTGAAGTCAGTTTCAGTCTACCAAACAAGTTTTCACTTTCCTCTCCACAGACGGGCCAAAGGAGCCGGCCCATGCCCCCTTCCTTCATTGTAGCAGTCTAACAAGGGATGGGCTCCCCTGCTAACAGGGTCCCCTCAGGCTCCCGTGCCAGCCCTGTGAGGTGATCTCTCATCCCTCCCCTTTTGAAGCACTGGGTTGAATTAGTTGGCGTTGTTTTGCTGGTTTTATCAAGAATACAAACAAACTTCAGGTCTCATGCACTGAATTTGCATCATGCATTGCCAACTCCATGAGATCAATAATCCATATTTTATTGCACAATAAAGGCTGCCTGTAATTGAATTAGCTCATTCATTCCGTCTGATTAGCCGTATTTTATTCATGGAGAAGAAAAATAATAGAAACCTACCTTCACCGCTACATTGCATTATATGAATGTAAAAGAGCTGTCAGCACCATAAAACATCTTCCTAAAGATGTAGAGCATTAATGTCAGTGTTTGTTTATCCTAGGAATGATAGGAATCACATGACACTGCATCTTTTTTTTTTTTTTTTTTTTTTTTTTGTTTTCACATCTATGGTGTCAATCTATCTGTCCACTGGTCAGCCCGACGTGAGTGTCCAATAGCAAGTCTCTCTTCTGAGCCCACTGCCCAGTTCGGAAAGAGAGTTGGGATAACGTCTTGTGTTATGTGCCTTTGCAGAGATTGACCTTAAGAGATTTACCCTGAGGTCATTACCCCTTCTCCATCATGGGCCGACTATCATCTTCACCAGGTTGGAGTGCTTGCTCTCTTCCCTTTGACACAGAATCCCGGCCCAAATTCAGACACGAGTATTGAGAAACACTGAACAGGAAAGGGGTCATTCGTTACTGGGATCTCAAGATCTCAGGGTGTAGTACAGCTTATGAGTGACATGTGTGTCTCAGAGGTTTAGAGCTTTTCAACAGGCTTCTCACTTTGTCTTTGCATTACAGCCCCCACCCCCCATAAAATGATTTGGAGAAATATGCTGACAGTTAGCATGAAATGATGGGTGTTCTGACACAAACTGCATTGTAGCTTAGAAATCTAGCCGGAAGTTATTTTACTGTAGCATTTCTTTGACTCTTTGATTCAGAGGAGAAAACGAATTTTCCTTGAAAGTGCATGTTTTAGGATGTGACAATAACTTTTCTCCAGTGCCGTGCATGGAATTGGGCAGATTGTTTCCACTTAGCCCTTATGACCGCTTTCTTTCTTGAAGACCGAGGTTAAGGGGGGAATTTTTTTTTTTTACGTTAGTTTTTCAACAACTTAGGAGAGTCTGAAATATACACCCTGGCAAATGGAAACTGTAAGTAATAGTGTGCATTCAGAATCAATCTCCCCTCCACAGACGGGGAAAGGGACATTGAATGGTGTTCATTTATGTAGTGCCAGATGTACTTCTGCATGCGACGTGACTTGCCGAACCGCTTTGAAAGATTTCCAGTGTTATTAAGCAGACTCTGAGGAGCAACAGGCCTTGTGACAGAAGTAAAGAGCCGTGTGGCAGAAGTCCTTGTTGGTAGGAAAGTGGCACGTCAAACCCGGCCATCAGCAAGAGAAGCGCCCAAACGCAGGCTTCATTTTAATATCCCAGCTAACAACTCTCTGGGAATATTTCTCTTCCTCTTGTCCGGCTCCTTCTGTGTTGTGGCTGGTTTGCATTTGCGTTTGAAGTGCCAGGCGGTTTAATGAAGTTATTCTTTTATAAATTTTGCAACACTGAAGCAAAGCATGAGGGCTTTAAATTAGAATAAGTGCCACTTCTGTGTGGCAGGTTCCTTTGAGGACTGATTAGAATGCGGCCTCCTGTTGCCAGGCCCTTTATGCATGGACGTGTTGCTGTGTGTACTGGTGTACAGCTCACCTTTGAATTTGCATGAGTGTGCCCCGTGCCTGCCGCCTGGCCCTCTGTGAGTCAGAGCTGTCTTTCTTCCAGGATCATGTTAAATACTTCACTTTAAAGAGTTATTTTTTTAATTATATTGCTTTATTGTAATGAATTAAAATTAACTTGAAGGAGCAAATTATTTAAGGGTTATAGATTGCTCTCACCATAGTTACAGCACATCTTTGTGCGGGGGTGGGGGGTGGGGAGGATAAAAGGCTGTCCCTCTAGAAGCTCTGTGTACCCTGAGAGGTGAGGGAACTGTCACCACCACCAGGCAGTGGGAGGAGAATGGGAGTTTCTGAAGCAAACAGAGGCTCTTCTTGGCCGGGTGGAAAGCGGAGCAAAGCTCTGCCATTGCAGGGCCCGAAAGATGCCAAGAGTAGATGAGGCACAAGAGAAAGTATGAATAAACCTGAGGACCTGACCAGGCTCAGTGAAGGAGAAGACAATACCGTAAGCATTCCCGTGTTCCTCTCTCCGTGCCTGCCTGTGTGAACCGGCTAATAAACAGGGGTGATCCCAGGGAATAAGGAGGCGGGAGATTATTAGAGGAAGGGGGACTGGAAACTTCCCACAGTACGCAGAAACATGCAGAGGAAAAAGGAGAGGAAAGAGTGAGCAAGAAAACAAGCACCCACCTTGAGTGTGAAATTATTTCTCCTCTCTCCAAACAAGAGTTGTTGGGTTGTTTTGTTTTGTTTTGTTTTAAAAGTGAGGGACACCCAGGGGCGCCTGGGTGGCTCAGTTGGTTAAGCATCTGACTTTGGCTCAGGTCATGATCTCACGGTCTGTGGGTTCAAGCCCCGCGTTGGGCTCTGTGCTGGCTCGGAGCCTGGAGCCTGTTTCAGATTCTCTCTCTCTCNAAAAAAAAAAAAAAAAAAAAAAAAAAAAAAAAAAAAAAAAAAAAAAAAAAAAAAAAAAAAAAGTGAGGGACACCCAAATAGAATTGAATTTGTGAAATACTTGGACGTTAAAAAGACTTTCTTAGAATTTGAAACAAGGGCAGGAGCGCCTGGGTGGCTGAGTCAGTTAAGTGTCTGACTCTTGATTTCAGCTCAGGTCATGATCTTGTGGTTCATGAGTTCAAGAGTCCCAGCCCCACATTGGGCTCTGCGCTGACATTGCGGAGACTGTTCCGGATTCTCTGTTTCCTCCCCTCTCTGCCCCTCCCCTGCTCATGCGCATGTTCTCTCTCTCAAAATAAATAAACTTAAAACAAAAGAATTTAAAAAGGGGGGTACTTTGGGTTCCTTTGAATTGCATTCTCCAGGGAGGAATATATGAGCAATGAGGGACAGAAAGATCAAAGGGAAACATGAGGATTTAGCCTGTAGAACCGACGCAAGGATGTAACATTCCCCCCTCTGCACAGCACATGCTCACGTCAACATTCAGCTCTGGCATAGATGTGCACATGTACACGCATGTGCGCACACACGCTTACACTTACACAGTTTAATCATGTAAATGATGCAAGTCAAACATTGTCCTTTTATGGTTTTATCCGTTTTATGCGTATCTACCAAAGCAAATGCCCTAGTAGACAAGCATTTGGCTGCTGCTGATGGGGAAAGACTTTTTTCTGTTACTCTTAGTGATTTATAACATGTTTGACTTACTCTTCATAGGGTTTACCTCCTAGAGAGTGTGGTGGTGTTTTTAATAAAAGAAGTAATACACTACTAGGAAGTGGCATTTCTTTTGCCTTTTGTCCAAGTTCAATAAACTATTTTTCATAATTATTGGAATTGTGGGTGAAGAGAATCCTTGTCCATATCAAACGGAAAAGCAGAAAGAGTCCTTCCTTGCCCCTCCTTCTCCCTACAAAGGTTACCTTTTGAATATAAATTACAAGCCTTGTGCGTCTCTCATTCTAATCAGATGACCTTTTGAATCTAGTGGACCAGAGTTTAAATCCTAAGCCTGCCAGTCAGTTTTTAAATCAATGCCCTGTTCCAGCAGCTTTCAGGTATGGAACTTTAAATTTCAATGGATTTCAAAAACAGAAATGAAAAAAGTGAAGCAGGTAGAATCTTGGGGCTGGCGGCAAAACTAGCCCAAGTTGACTGCAAGGTCTTGGGCCAACTAATGTGGCCGAGGGTAATCTCACTGACTAAGTCCTTTAAAAACAAAACCTTCTGGGATTCAAAGTCTAAGAGAACAGGCAGGAGCAGGAAACTTGTAGTGTTGGCAAGAGCACATTTCTGAGCAATTATCAATTTAAGCTCCCATTATTTGCCACTAATTACTACACGAGGCTGTTAAATATTTAGCAGAAGTTTGTTTAATTGAGTTTGACTGGGAAGAGGATGCCTGAATACGGGTTGAGCAGCAAGAGTCAGTGATGTTCATCAAGAGCCGGGTGGAAAGGAAATTTGTATTCGCCCAAGATGAACACATTACAGTGTGAGACAAGGCTTCTTTTTTTTTTTCCCTTCCTTCCACAGATTTATTTATCTTTAAGGTATCTAAAATTAGAGCACAGAGAAGGGCACTGTTCACCGATGTAAAATTGGAAGGAGGTCATTCTTAACCTTGTTTACAGATGTTCTAGTTTAGAAAGCGCCAGTGTGATAAATTAAACATTGCAGGGGGAAAAATTAAAGCTTAGCAACAACTGGCACATGGACACATCTGTCCGTGAAGCACTGACTTAATCCCTGAATATCTTATTAGACTGTATTGCCCATCAAAGCCTTCTGTCCCATAATACGCTGGGTTCCCGCCCTTCTAGAATCCGGACGGCATCTTTTGGCTCCAGCCTCTCTTTCACTTTTGCTGGCTTTGTATAGTTGGATTTAAATTTTCTTTTGGCTCCTTGGATGTAAACAAGGAGTTCAACTCACTGTTTTCATTAAAACATAAATTTCATACTTATAATATGTTTCCCAGTGGCTGTTGTGGTCTTTTTAGTCTATACTTCCAATATGGCACTTTCCCCCTCTTAACATAGTAGATATTGTGTGCTGTTGTCAGTTCCAAAATGGGAAAATGTAAGCCTGGCAGGTATGTGGAAGAGATAAGGGTCAGCTAGCAACTGAAATTTTACTATCGTTTTTAAGCTCTCAATGAAAAATGGAATTACGACGATGGTAACGTTTCCCGTGTATGACCCAAGCTCAGTGTGTTTTCAAAACACTGTGAAACAGGGATCTTCAATTGGGGGTGATTTTTTTTCCCCTGCCAGGGAATACATGGCAATGTTTAGAGACAGTGGTTGCAGCAACTGGCACATTTTTGATAGAGGCCAGAGATGCTGTTAAACATCCCACAGTGCAGAGAGCCCCCACCCCGCCCCCACCCCCGCCAAGCAAAGAATTGTCCAGCCCAACATGTCAGTGGTGTCGAGGTTGACCGCTGAAAGGCAGGTCCCACTGGCCTTCCAGAATCTATTTAATTTGTAGGCTTCTCTCTAGAGCAAAGCAACTGAATGACACATTCTGTATGACTAGGAAATGGCTTCCTGGATTGACTTTTGGGTTCCTTTGGATGGGAAAGAAGAACTTAATGCTACAAATGTATGGCCAAGACTTCTGAACATAAACTCATGAACATGCCAATGTCCGCAGGCTTCCAGGTTATCTCAGACCATCCTTTTCTAGGCTTCCTTAGCATGAATGTCCAAAGAACAATGACAACAATAAAAATGTAATTCAGTGAAATTTATCAGAATGTGAAATCGTTCCTTAGGGGAGATGTGAAGGGAACGTCACTGCCAGAAACACCTCAAATTAGCCTGCGGTCCAAACTTTATAAAACAGTTCTGTTCTAGCAAGGGGACGAACTAAATAACCTAATGGTCATTTTCTCTACCTTAGATCTTGTATTTTTCTGGTCACTTCTAATGACACCCTTTCACATTTTGCTTTAATATAACTTGGTGTCATCCAGAAAATGCTTTGGGATGTCAGGCCAAGCCCATGTGAACTGTTAAATGTCAAAAGAAAATGCATCCATGTCTCTGTAAGTTCATGGTGAAGGTATTACCATGTGACAAAATACAAAGGGAAATTCTGTCAGTGCACACATGATCATAAATGCAACATTCATGGCATTAAAGAGAGGGGAAAAAACATATCATGACAGTTTCTGCTGTGTCAAAACAAAAAGGGTAGGACCCCAGTTTAGTAAATTCTACCAAAGTAAAAATTATAAGTCAACTTTCCTGGCTATGAAAATGGCTATTTATGTTTTTAAATTTCCAGAACACTTTGGGAAACATTATTTATCTTTTAAAGAATACCCATTAAAATAGAACATATCTTACAAAAATGCACGTACCCACGCATACGTTCCTGGGGGTTCCCAGGTAAGGTTCATGAAACACAATTACCCAACATTTCTGCAGCCAGGAATTATATGGATTGTGGAGAGTGGAAACTTTGGCATGGCAAAATGGGGTCCGATTGGTACTTTTGGATGATTTGGGTCTTCCGTGTAATTTTTAGAACATTACTAATGGTACTTCTAGTGCTGTAGCAATTCACTTTAAATTAACTTAAAACTGAGTACTTTTGTAGTTGTGCGGACTTTGAAAATGTTCATTTATTACACTCACATCCCATTAACCTTATTAAGGTGTCTAAAGGCTGCGCTTTGCCATAGTTTTTCTCTAGTGTGTGGGGGAAATCAGTCAGTATCCTGTCGTCATTAGGTGCCTACACTTTTAAAACTATTTCGCTAGCAAAAGAAGTTGGGGGTGAAAAAGAGAGAGGGTGGAAATGTAAAAATCTTGATTAGAAAGTATAATTTAATAGAACATGTATTGAACCAAATGTATTGATTAATGTAGAAGATATAGTACTTGTATTGATTCAAACCAGAGATTTAGTACTAAAAGCTCTGAGCCAAAAAGCTGTTGCAGATTGCTACAAAAGTCAGTTTAATGCTGTCCTTGAGAATGCCTTCACAAAGAAATTCTTCTAATGTTTGAGGACTAGGTGGAATGCGGTATATGTCAGTTTGATCCCGGAGGGTTTTATTTTGTACTCTAATAGCTGTTACGAGCCTACATTATATCCAAGGAGTAATTTTCCTTAGGGGTGCCCGGCTCGCTTTGTGTCAATATTCTAGCATTTTAAGTCACGTACAGTATATGCTTCTGGGAACAGGGAAGGAGCCAGCCAGACTCATAATGGTCTGCATTCATTAATAAAGGCAGAAGCTTCTGTCCCTCCATTGCCCACTACAGGGATGCCTCTTTGGCCTTCAGGGACCCGTACAGACACATTTAAAGAAAGCTTTATTTTGAGTGGGCAGGAGATGAAATGTAGGACTTGCAGGCATTTCCTAAGTCAGCTATATGCCCGAGCACAGGGGTGACCTTAATGGGTCAAAGAAGAATGCAGGTCAAAAGACTTATTATCCAGCCTGTTGGAAACCAATTGCTTTTGTTTAAAAAAAATAAAAAATAAAAAAGCAGTAGGGCTTAAAGGTGGACGGTAATGTAGAATTCTGTGTGCAGCCTGTAACAGCACGACTATATGTGGGCTGAAATATGCCCCTGGAAACGTACAAGCATACAGTTTGTCCATAGTGTTTACAGATAAAGGTCCAACCCTGGTGATAAAAGGAAGGCTAATATAATTAGTTAATCAGTGATGATTGATTACGGATGTTTGCGTTCTTCAACTAAAGAAAAAACAACAGGCTGCCAGGGCGCTGTCACCATCTGCTGAAAGAAACAGCCACACTTAATCTTTATATTTCTTTTATTTCTTCCCGCCTTGCATTGTTACAGAGCCACAATTGCCTCCTATTTCATCTGGTTGGAAAACATCTCATTTAAATTGAATACAACTGCCGTTTAAATTCAGGATCCTGATGGCACGGTGAATTAGTGGAAAGCTTGTTATTTCTATTTTTTTGTTTTCATTCCTTTTTCAAATAGCACACTGGCTCTTTTTCTTACTTTTAAAAGCTTGTCAGAATTGGTTTGAGACAAAGGGCTATAAATAGGCAAGTCATGGTAAAAATGATTAACATATTTAAATCAACAGATCTCACACAACTTCCATTCGAACGCCGTTTTTATTTTTATGACCGTTGCTACTTAACATTTTACTGACGGCAACAGAGGGTTACAAAGCCAGAGGAGATGGGCCTCTACCAAAATTTTGGACAAGTGAGGGCAATTCTGAGGCGCAACTTCCGGGAGTGGGCACTTAAACTCCCCTCCCTGGGAAAGTAGAATACCCCCCTCCCCACGCTTTCCTCCTCCTAAGCTTCACTTCATCTTTGTTGTTGGTGCGAATATTCAAATTCACCTCCAGATCCCAGGAAAATGGGATAGCTTGGCCAAGGCGAACAGTTTCAGGAGATCATGGTGTTTTATTTTTTATTTAAAAATATTTTGCTTGGATTGCATTTTAAATGGGATTAAACCCTTTGACCAGTAAATGTGGTCAGCTCTCAGAAAGGCGGAGGCTGAATTAATCATTTGTTAGAGTGCCAAAGCCCACGATGAGAATTCCAGTCTTGTAAAATGAAAGGCATCTCATATTTTAAAAGAGATGCATAGTGCTAGAAGGGAAGTTTGAAGGTCCTTGTCTGTTTTTTAGCTTTCTATGTTTAATTTCACATTTATAGGGGGAAAAAACCACTCCTCCCAAATGAGGCCCTTTAGTGTAAGGGGAGTGGCTTTTTGAAACCTGGCTATTAAGGTATCATACCGAGATGGGTCTTCTTTTAAGCTTTAAGGCGTGCGGTGGATTTGGTTGTTGTTTTTTTTCTTAACACAAACCCCCCTCGTGTAAAACAACTGTTCATAACTGGGATTAATGGTTTGCAATTTTCAGTTACTTAGACATGGGGTCTCCAAGAGATGGCTTTTTGCAGAGTAGAATATGGCTCTCTGTGGGATTTCACAAGTTTTCTCCTCTTCCTACTTCCTTTTCTGTCATCACCCCCTCCCACGCCCCCCTCGATTTGCGCTGGTGTTCTCGATTATGTAAAACACTTTCCCTTCATCGGAGCAGATCTTTTTCCTCAGAAGCTGTCATTGCATTAAAGTACTTCGGGGACCACAAAGAGCGGTGATGTGACCCACTGCTTTGTTTGAGTGGAGGGGTTTCCTCTGGACCGAAAGAGCACCAAACTCTCCAGTGGAAGGAGGCTGCTCGCTGACAGCCCCCTTGCGAGGCACCCACATTTGTACTGCCGTGACTCAGGACCTGCCCAGTGTCCCGGACGGAGCCGGAGCAAGAGGGAACAATGCCCATGGCCCACCGTCTCTCTGGGCTTAGTGCCTCTCCTGCCCACTGTTCATCATTCCCACTTGCTTCGGGTTCTCCCTTTCTAAAGAAATCGTGTCTGTGGGGGCGCCTGGGTGGCTTAGTCGGTTAAGCGTCCGACTTTCGCTTAGGTCATGATCTCACGGTTTGTGGGTTCGAGCCCCGCATCGGGCTCTGTGCTGACTGCCAGCTCAGAGCCTGGAGCCTGTTTCAGAGTCTGTGTCTCCCTCTCTCTCTGACCCTCCCCTGCTCACGCTGTCTCTCTCTCTCTCCTAGAAATAAATAAAAATAAAAATAAAAAAAAAAAAAAGAAATCGTGTCTGTGATTTAAAAAGAATTCGAGGTGCCTGGGTGGCTCAGGCTGTTAAGTATCCACTCTTGATAGTGAATTATCCCCGTTTTGTGGGTTCGAGCCCTGCGTCATGCTCTGTGTGGAGCTTGCTTGGGATTCTCTCTCTCTCCCTCTCTCTCTTCCCCTTCCCCACTCACACTGTCTCTGTCTCTCTCAAGATAAATAAACTTAAAAAAACCTTTTTTAGTAAATAAATAAAGAGAAGGCTCCCATGAAGCAACTTCTTGTATCTCTTAATAGAGGCTCTTCAGTGAAGTCTGGACACTCTTGCTCTGAGCCTGTTCTTTCCAACTCCTAAAAGCCAGCCCAACCTATGCTGTTCAGACACCCGTTCCTTCCTTCAGAAAATGAAATCAGGCCGTTTCTATTTCCAGTGACTCAGAATAAAGCACAGGGCTGGGGGAACCGACACAGCCCCACAGCCCCGGGGTTCCTCAAAGGTGGGGACGGAAAGCCTTTGAGGACTGCGTTTCTTTTGTTTTCAATGCAAATGTGCCTTACCCAAGACTCCCTATCAGTCTTCCCCCTTCCTGTCCTGACAGTCACCACTGGTGGTGGACACCGTGACTAGGGGAGCCTGTCTTAGTTCACCCTCAGTTGAGCAGGAGCAAAAAAAAAAAAAGGGAAGGAAAAACATGACAATAACTAATCTCAACGGTATGCGTGCATCTCTCCACTGAGCGAACTTTCTGCCTTTACCATGTTTCGTGCCAGATTTCCCAGTTACACATTATTTATATTAGGGCTTTTTATTTTTGTGTGAGCTTGAATTTCACAAGCCATGATCTTGTCTGTCAAATGATTTACCTTCTCCTCTCATAATACGCAAAGCATAACTCCTTTATAGTAGCAACTTCAGTCTATTGTAATAAGTGATTCCTATGTATTTGTTCATTTCTCTGCACCTCTGAACAGGCTTCTGTGGCTTTGGTTTAGGATGAAAGCATCCGAGACACAACTATTGCCAACTCTTAGAGCCAGTTCACGTCAGGTTTTCATTTTGCAGTATCTCAATAGAGGCGCATACCAACACACCGGACGGGTTGCAATATATCTTCCTTTATTGAGCTCCAGAATCCTATTGAGTGTGGAATGTCTCGTGTAAGCACGGAAACATCAAAAACTAATGTTATTAAATTTGTTTTTTAACTTTGGTTTTAAAAAATATCCACTGTCCATCGGTGTCCTATCACTTAGGTGACTTTTGTCATACACGAAAAACCTGATCAGACTTGACCCTTTGAGACAACAAAAGGCATATCCGACAAAAGGATATTTAAAACGTGTAAACTTTTGTATTGTTTATAAACTCTCTGATCATCGCTGTGTTCATTTTTAAGGAAATAGGAAAGTTTTTTAGTCTCCTCGGTATTTTGATTACTCTTACTGTCCACCTATTGGTGACAGATAATTTTCAGAAGTGTTTAGAATCGACACAAAGAAAAAGCCTTGGCATAAAAATTGTGGTCTGTTCCTGTAAGCATATTAGGCTAGTGCTACTAGGGAGAAAAAAAGTCCAGGCTTATCTTTCACTGAATTAATAACAATAGGTATGCTTTCAGCAAGGGAGCATGAAATAAGGTTCCTCATCATTGTCGCCAGGCCTCAAAAATGGATGAAGTTTGAAATAGAGAATGGAAAGCCTGGGTCCTCTTCACAGATCTGTCCCCCTCACTAGTGCTCTCAGCCCTGATTGGGCAAGCGTCCGGTCATTCAGCAAGTATTCACAGAGCAGGCAATTTGCTAGTCATGGGGGATGAAAAGATAGCAAGGATCTGTAAGGATTAAAAACTATGCTTTAGGGGCGCCTGGGTGGCTCAGTCAGTTAAGCGTCCGACTTCAGCTCAGGTCATGATCTCATGGTTAGTGGGTTTGAGCCCCACGTCGGGCTCTGTGCTGACAGCTAGCTCAGAGCCTGGAGCCTGTCTTTGGATTCTGTGTCTCCCTCTCTCTCTGACCCTCCCCTGCTCATGCTGTCTCTCTCTGTCAGAAATAAATAAAAAACATTTTAAAAATAAATAAAATAAAATCTCTACTTTAAAAACTTCCATAGCCCCTCTTCACCTCCATGACCAAGCCTGAACTCCTTAGCAAGGGACAGAAGGCTCTCCAGAAGCAGGCCCTGAACTACCCTCCATCTTCCTTTCTCAGCAGTACTCTTGGTTCAGGACACGCTAGGAGACTCCATCCAATCTGAACGAGTTGCAGGTCCACCAGCATACCTTGTGTATTCTCGCTTCGTTGCCTTTAGTCAGTGAGCCTGATGGCCCGGAGTGCCCTCCGTATATACCCCGTGCCCTTTCGTGTTCCCAGCATCAGCTCAAATGTCACGTATCACATGTGTTACTCCAGAGGCCAGGCAGGGTTAAGTGTAATCATGGCATTCCTGTGTTCATTTCGGATGAAATCGTGCCATATTGTTCTGCCATTTTGTGCCCATGTGCCTTTCTTCTTTAGACTGTGAACACTTGGAAGGCGTGAAGGCAGGGACCATCCCATTCTCTTCAGTAGCGCATGGCTAGCCAGTCAGTCATTCACTTGGCCGGGTCTTTACAATGACTGCGATGCTGTGGGCTGCGCCAGGTGGTGATGCAAGTTTGTGTTTGTGAAGGAATGAATACATGAACGAACACCAGAATTTCTAACATAGGGAGAGAGCCAGGCCTACAAATAACCAAAGACAAGACCTATGAGCACTATAAATGCAGGAGGCAATCAGAGGAGGGAGAAGTTGGTTTTTGATGAGAGGAACATGGAAGTGGTTGTATTCTGAGCGAGACGTCAAGGTTCTGAGCAGAAGGGATGGGTCCAGGAGGGTGTGTAAGCTCAGTGGTGGGAGGTCACGGCTCAGGGACAATGTAAAGGAGGGAAGGTAGACATCAGGCCGTCTGTAGCCTTATGCTCCGAATCGATGTCCCGGGTCTGGGGCCATCCCCCGTGTAAGCTGCGGGTCCTAGTATACAGCGTCTCACAGTTGAGAAGGAGGTTGTTCACTCGGAAAGGGAACGCACTATGTGGATGGAGAGGAGACAACCAAAGCGCAGCAAAGGCTGCTTCCGCTGAGGTTCGGGGTGGGTGCAGCTGCTGTGATGTGTGCCTGGACCATGTTGTGACAGCCCCAAGCCCACCCCCCAGGAGAGGAGCTGGGGAAGCTTCCTGCCCCCTCTGTGGCCTGTACAGACCATATTCAGGGACAGATAGGGCCTCTGCTGTCAAGTCGTTCCCACCTAAGAGGGATGAGAACAAAAGCCTCTTAATGGAAATAACGCAGAGATAAATAAAACTGTTAAAACAGTGCTACCCTGGTCTTTGAAAAGCAGGTCTTATCTTGATAAGAAGAGATGGTGGCAAGGGGGAGGGTCTTCTGGGAAGGCCTGGCAGAGGCAGAGAAGAGGAAAGGCGTGGGTCAATCATCTCACCTCCCATAGGCCACTGGCCCTCCCTCTCTCCTCCTCCTCCTCCCCCTACCCCATACTCACTGGGGGGCAGCGAGGGGTCAGGGCCCCCTCAAGCACCTATCCGGCAGCTCGCAGAAACAGAGTTCCCGCCATTATCAATCCGCCAGCATGTATAGATCCTCGGTCTGATGACAGTTGAGATCACTTAAGTGTTTTTTCCCCTCTTTTCTTTTTCATTACAGAATCATACGATGACCCAACACAGCAGTTAGTGCAAGTGCAGTCTCTCAAGGAGAATTACTTTTGTGGCACAAAAAGGGAACATGTTTTACTCTTTGCACGAAACTCTCATTGTTAATGTATAATATTCAGAAACATTGTATTGTACCATAAAACTTGTATTATCAAAACTGTTGGATGTTCATGTGTTTGAACTTTTGAGCACCGGATAGACTCCTTGTACATAAAGTGTTGCACATGTATTATGTCGTCTGATACTAAAGTGGTCTTATAAAGACAAGTGGACTTGGGCCCTGTTCAGGCAAGATAAAAGATTTTAAAAAAAAATGTGAGCAAAATGGCTTAAGAGAAAGTATTTTCGAGGAAGACAGATTAAAACAACTCACAAAATGAGACTATGTTTGGACTTCCTTTCATTTACACTTAAGCCTAGAATTTCTCTTTTGGTATATCAACAGTTAAATCCAAGACTATTTTTTATTGCTGAAGATTCTTGCAAACCACGAAGAGATGTTCTCACAGAACAGAACCCCACAGCTGGATAAGGCCCGTATATATATTTGTAAGCCTTGCAATGTGACAGGTAGCATCACTATATATGCAATAGTTGTTATGTAGACTGTCAAAGATTTTTTTTTCCTGGATACATTTGAAGCTTTGAGTGTTCAAGGTTTTCCTTAATGATTTCACACAGCCAAATTCTTGAATCAGTTGAACTAACCTGTATGTTACTGTTATTAATGTTTACTCTGCGGTCTGAACCTGGAGATTACTGGAATTGTTTTCCAAGAGGAAATAAATTCAGTTTACCATTAGGTATGAGTGTGTTTGTGTGTTTTCTTTTTCCAGTTACTCTACCATTAAAGAAAATCTAATCGCCTGCACCCTTGGAGGTGAAATCTGCTCTCGAGCATATCACAGGATAACCTCAATCATATTTAACCTTTTCACACTGGGCCAAATGCAGCCACGAGGACATTCATCATGTTGCATCGGGAAAGAATCAGACCCGATACACTCCTCCTCCCTCCGATCTTACCAGGTCACATTGTACTGGAGGATTCTGACATCACAGATGGATGTGATGGCTGTTTTCTGCATAATTTGCAGCCCAATTCATGTCATGCTGTGCAAATCTGAACTCAAAGTAGATGGCTGCAATTTGAAAGGCAGTTTGGCTTATGTGTACTTAAGAAGCAGCTTTGTTCATTCAGAAGACAAAGCATGGAGCAGGGAGCCAGGCCGGCTGTTGGTTCGAGCTCTGGCACTGACGCCCCGTGTGGCCTTCTCCAGATCATTCCGCCTCCTGGCCTTGGTTCCCCACCCCCTCTCCCACCGCCCCACCCCCCCACCCCCGGCAGGGGAAGTAACACAGCCTGGTCGTCGGCCTTGACATAGGCGTGAGGTGCCTCTGGAAGAGTGCTGGCCTCGCGGCCTGTGACAAAGTGGGGAGCAAGCAGGACCTCTAATGTCAGAGCCTTTTTGTTTGGAGAAAGGACAGAACGGCAATGTGTGAGTTGAGTCCTAATATACATGTTTAGTCAAAATCGGTAAGTATATATCTGATATTGATGGGCAACTTTCAACCACATCATGCTTGAAGTATTTCACTTATTTGACTCTTCTAACCTCTTTGAAACTCTGAGGACCTCCGGCAGACCTTTAAACCTCAAACAAGAGAGAATTCTCAACAGCACTTTTCTGATGGGGAGACTGACACATACCTGGATTCACTCTATTCTGACCACCTGTCAGCAGGGACCCCATGCATGAAACCCAGATTGGTCACCCCCCCCCCCTTCTCAAACTGTAGCCTGCATCAGGATCACCTGGAGGGCTTATTACATCACAGGGTACCCATCTGATGCCCAGAATTGCTGATTTAGTGGGCCGGAGGTGGGGCTCCAAATTCTGCAATTCTAGGAGGTTCCCAGGTGATGTTCCTGCTCCAGGTGTGGGGGTCCCACTTTGAGAACCGCTGCTCTACCCCAGTTCTAAATTAATTGAGTGCATTGAACGTGAATAAGCATGCAGAGTGCTAGAAAATTATACCATTTATTTTGTTACCAATAAAGACAAAAATTGGTCAAATTTTAAGATCATTCAGAAACAAATACCTCATGGTGTGAAAGTATGTGTGCTGGCCAGTGTTTCATGTGTGTATTTAGGTTTCTAATGCTAGGAAAACCTACATCTATACATTTCACAATGGATTGCCAGCATGCTATTTAATTAAAAAGCTTTTTCACCGGCTCCATAAATAATGAAGTATGCTGAGAATATGCAAGTACATTCATAATTAAAATACTCAGCTATATTTAAAAAAATTAAGATCTCTGGTCTATTCAAGGATTTTGCATTTAAAATGAAATAGCCACACTTAATAATGATTTTTTAAAGGCTTTAAAACTGCTGGTTATTAACGAGTGGGTTATATTTCACTAAATGTAAGCTGCTCTTCATTCATGGAAAGCAGGTGATGGTATTATCCCAGAGATGGATCCCAAGTTGCCTTTCACAGCGTCTCTTCTAAGAGACTTCCCAGACCTTCTAGTAAACAGCATTGGGTTCTCAGGAAGCAGCAGAGGCTGGTATCCATTCTCCTAGGGGCCATCACAGGGCTGGCCGCTGGGCTCCAACACACACAGTTCAGCCTCTTCCCACACAAAGCTTGAGGCCAAAGGAGTTGACCCTTCCTTGTTCCACATGCCTGATCCTCTGGTGAGTAGAGTCATTCAAATGTAGCAGGTCCCGGGGCTCTCTGGGTGGCTCACTTGGTTAAGTATCCAACTTCGGCCCAGGTCAGCAGTTCACGGTTCTTGGGTTCGAGCCCCATGCTGGGCTCTGCTGTCGGCACAGAGCCCACTTAGGATCCTCTGTCTCCCTCTTGCCCCTCCCCCACTAGTGCCCTCACTCTCTCTCAAAAATAAATAAACTTAAAAAAATGTAGCAGGTCCTTCCTTACAACCAATGGTTCCTTGGGTCATAACTACTAAGCAGTGTGTAGGACAGTCAGTCTCTCCTTTTGCTTGGTGCCTTGTTTATATTTTATTTCCTACTTCATTCCCTAAGAATATAAGTCAACTTAAAGATTAGTGGGGCGCCCAGGTGGCTTAGTCGGTTAAGCGTCCGACTTTCGCTTAGGTCATGATCTCGCGGTTCATGGGTTCGGGCCCCGCGTCGGGCTCTGTGCTGACTGCCAGCTCAGAGCCTGGAGCCTGTTTCAGTCTGTGACTCCCTCTCTCTCTGGCCCTCCCCTGCTCACGCTGTCTCTCTCTCTCTCTCTCCTAGAAATAAATAAAAATATTTAAAAAAATATATTTAAAAAAATAAAAATAAAAAAAAATAAAGATTAACAAAATGTTATTAGGAAAATCAGAGTCAGCCGGAGAGGAGAAAATACACTAAGTGGTTACCTTTTTTGTGTTTCTATTTTGGTTTTGAATGTGTTTTAGTAATGTTTGTTTATTTTTGAGAGAGAGAGAGAGAGAGCATGAGCATGAGCAGGAAGGGGCAGAGGAGGGAGACACAGAATCCAAAGCAGGCTCCAGGCTCTGAGCTGTCAGCACAGAGCCTGAGGCAGGGCTCGAACCCACGAACAGTGAGATCATGACCTGAGCCGAAGCCAGATGCTTAACTGACTGAGCCACCCAAATAGCATCCTTATACCAGCTTCTTAAGAGAGATTTCTTTTCCTAGTACTTCAGTCCCAAAGAAATTTCTGGAAGACCTGATGTACAGGCAGAGGGCCAGTATAAAAGCCACTCTTCCTGACCATAATTTTATGATCTAATGTCATGGTTCTCATCTGGAAGAAGGCTACTGGGTCTATGGGTCAAGGTCAGAGACACTACTAACCATTCCACAATCCGCAGCACAGGGGCCCCAGAATGAAGAATCATCCTGTCAGTCATCAAAATGCCAATCAATAGCACTGAGATTGAGAAACTACTCTAATGTAAAGTTTCCTATGATTTCTCAAGGACCTTTTCCATTGGAATCACCTAAGGGACTTCAAAAAACTCTACTGCCTGAATCACACTCCCAAAGAGTCTGACGTAATTGGTCTAGAAAGCAAGTCAGGCATCAGGAGTGCCCCAGGCAACTTTAGCACAGCAACTTTTGAGAACCTCTGGGCCCAGCTAACGTTCTCAGGCCGGCGTCCTGGACTCAGGACTGGAAATTTGAAAAGAACATGCAAGGAGTAGAGAAGTAGTATGGGTCTCAGACTCTTCCCTCAACATTACCTTTTATAATTGGCCCCGTAATGATGATTTTAACCCCAAAGTAACATAATAACCAATACTGAGTTTAGGGAGAAGGGAGAAATGACCCAGAACCTCATGACCCTTACACCTGGTCCAGGATTGCAAACTCAGTGAGAGAGAGAGAGAGAGAGAGAGATCGGGCCCAGCGGGGACTCTGACAACCTGGAGAGCAAATTCCCTGTCACCTGCCCCAACTGTCGCCTGGAGGGAAAGCAGCCTGTGAGGCCAGATTGCCCAGTGTCTCAGGGGAAGCCAGCAATCCGGGTGGGTAAGTGCCATGTGCCAGTTTCTAAATGTTGGCAGCCTACTCCATTTTTTATTCAAACTCTGCTGCCCCCCACTGTGTGGGCCATATGAGACCCACTTTTCAAGCCAGGTCCAGCTCTTGGATGGCCGATTTTGACCTTTGGCATCAACGGTTCTTTTTTCTATTTATTCTTATCCCAGACTATTTGAAATGTCTGTTCTAAAATAATTGTGTGGTTTTGGTATACAAGAGTTTGAGTTGTGCTTTGTTTGAAATTGGTGCCACGCATACTCTCAAAGTTCCTCTGCAGCCTCCGTGTTTATGTGGTCAAGCTGAGCAGCAGTCCACCGAATGGGTGTGCTCTCTGTAAGTCTACTCCTTTTCCCGGGCATTTAGATTTCAAAAAGATTTTCTTTAAATAATGATGGATAACAAATAGTAAAAGTTCAATACTGTCTGTTGCAAGTCAGATGACACTGTATTCTATGTTGTTAATGGAGTCCAGATTAATGTGCTTTGGGGATCGTCCAAATGGGTTGACCCTCTACACTGAAAGCTGATAAATGTAGTCAGGGTTCCAGCCCAAATGGAATGATGAAGTGGCATCAGAGACAGCCTTTGGGGATCCCCCTACCACAGGCTTTTTAGGCCTTTTGGAGCAGCACTGGGTCTGTTCCAGAACCTGGACAAGGACTCCAATGAACCCTCAAGTTCCACTCTATAGAGCATGGCAGCTCTGCCTTTGGGGGTGCGACATTGCAGAACCCTTGAGAAAGGAAGTTTGGAAATCCAGATCCCACTAGAGAACACCTGCACATGCTTCTCCACTTAGCTCCGGCAGGCCGGAGCCTCTCCCCACCTCCCTTGTGCGGAGGGAGCTCTACCAGACATACTGAAAACTCCTGGAGTCCAAGGAAGAAGGATGGTTTAGGGCAAAACGACCCAGCGTGGGTTTATGGAAGGTTCCCAATGCTTGGGTCTGGCTGGCACCGCATTCCTGGGTGAGCGCCTCCGGAGGCTGAGGAGTAGCCATGACCATCTCCGCCAGATTCTTCAGTAATGAAGTCAGCTGTCAACTCCTTGGGGGGAAAAGCACAGAGCCCCTTTATTTCCAAACAGGTGTTGCAGCATATTAAAGGTTGAATTCCATCTTATGTTCACATCCTGAATGAGCCAGTTTGCAGGCAAGCTCAGTTCTTTCTGCAAAGAGGGAAACTTGGCAATGGTGGAGGCTGAGTACTTAAATGGCAATCAACTTCTGGCTCATATCAATTAATTCCTTCATGGACTTCTGCCTAAGTATAGCATCTTGAATTCCCAGCTGCGGAGGCTATGAAAAGCAGCCCGAACAACACACACCACGATCTAGAGGCGAGCACGCCGGTGAAATGATAACGGCTACGCTATCTCAGGGCAACAATAGATGCCAATTCGGGGCTCTCTCTTTGTTTACCTGTAGAATACAGGGCAGGAAATACACCCCATTCTCTAGATGGGAAATTCTTCAAGAAAACTTCTGCTAAGTCTAAGTGAGATCATTCGGAGGGGAATCACCTCCTTTGGGCTTTAAAATATCCAGATCGGAAGCGACCATGGGATGTTTAAGCAGAATGGGCACTAGGAAATCAGAGAAGAGCTTCGTTGTTACTCAGATATGGGGCAAGCCTATACAAAACAACGGTCCTCAACCCAAGGAACCTACTAGAGTGTTTCTCCATCTCTGTCTTATGTGAACGAGGAGCATCTCGATCAAGATACGCCTCCGGACTGAGGGTGAATATTGGTAGGACCATGGGAGATTTAGCAATTCTTCAGTTCATCTGGTCAGTGCAGACTACAATTCCAAGCATGACATCTACATGGGGGTGTGAATTTCAAATGCCTCAGAACTCAGGCGGTCTCACCTAATCTAACGAGCTAATAATGTGGCTCTCACCAAGGTTTAAGCCATGAAAATCAAGCTCGCCTGGCAGAAGCTAAGTTATTTTTCCCCCCTGCATATGAAACATCCCTGGTTTATCTCCCTCCATACCCTCCTTTCCTGAGCCAGAGGAAGATTTTAGTTCTCTCCTACAGGAGACAAAAATCTTTGGTTCACTAAGGGTCATGTGCTTTCCAACAAGGTAGCCACTACTTATTTAAATATGTTTCTATTTAGATTTAAACTAATTTAAATTAATACTTAAAATTTAGTTTCTCAGCCTTTCTAGGAGTATTTCAAGTGTTCAGTGGCCCACAAGGGGCTAGTGGCTGCTGTATGCAACAGCACAGAGGTGGCACATTCTCCTCGCGGTGGAACATTCTATCAGGCAATCCCACGAGTCTAACCCCCGCCCCACCCCAGCTCCTTTGAGCCCTTCCACGTCAGAAGCCCCTCTTTCTCTAGTTCCTTTAATATCTGCCTCCTATCTGCATACCCTCCTCTTTTCTTCAAATGCACACAGGATTCCTCACTTAAAAAGAAAAAGCAAATCTTTTTTTTTTCTTGACCCTGAAGCCTCCTCCTCACAAGACTGTTTTATTTATTTCCTTCATTTTCTTCCAAATTTCTCAAATCTGTGGTCTGCCCCACATCCTCCATTTCCTGACCACTGACTCCTTCCTCACCTGCAGGCTGTCTTCCATCAATATCCTTTTACTGAAAATGTGTTCCCAAGGTCACCCGTGTCCTTCTTTATGCCACCCCCCACCCAGTCCTCATTCTCCTCTGCCTTTCAATAATTTAAACAGCAGTCACATGGTGCCATGTTCCTGCTTGGCAAGACTTCTCATGTTTATCCTCTCCTTTCTATTTCCAATGACAAGACTCTAGGGAGACCCTTCTTGTCTACATACCTCTGACCTTGCCCCCGTACAAGTCCCTTCTTGTATGCAGTCGCCATGTTAATCTGTATAAAACACTTAGTTCACATAATTTTCTCGTTCAACAAATATTGATGGTTCCGAAGAGTAATGTAGTGAAAAGGGGCACAGCTCTGATAGAGTTTGAATCTTTTCCTGCCACTTGTTAGCTCTGTAACCCAGATGCTTTTCTGAAACTTATTTCCTTCTCTAATTTGAAGGTATGTATACTTACAAGGCTTTGTAGAATTTTTGCCAAAATGATTATCAATGGCTAAAAATACCTGAAGTATAGTAGATGCCCTATATAAGAAAGCTGTTGCTTTAAATGTTATCTTTATTTAATATAGGCTCTTTTTATGTTGATTCTAGAATGACTGCTTTTTCTCCATTGCACCTCTTACCCTCTGCATCCATCACACGACTCCTTTACAGTCTTTCTAAAATCACCACTTTTACCATGTGCCTCATTTATGAAGCCCTGGAATAAGGGTCTATTATCCTCCACAAAAGATACATGTTCCTTTGACTTTCAAGAGTGTTTTAACCTTGCCCAACTACCCACCAGTCTTGCCCACCCAGCTTCCACTGGTGTCAGTCAGTCAAGTCAAATCATTCTCCTTTGCACATCTAGTTCGTTCCTTTCTTTTATTATTCACTTCTATATATTCTATCCCCTCACACACTCTTCCTTCTTCCCCTCCACTTCTGTAAACTTTGCACAGTCTTCTGGTCACAAACCAAGCCCCTCTTCCTCCATGAATCCCACCCCAATCTGTGGGAACCATTACTTCCTTTCTAGAAATTCCTGTTGCACTCACAACCTACTTTAGCCATTAATGTCTTCCTTGAAAAGTAGTTCTGTCTTCCTAGCTGGATCAGGAGTCTTCCAAGGATGGGGAATCTGCTCTCTATATTTTTTCTACCTACCCTCAGCGACGCCACCTCATGGAAGTTCAGTTAAGCACATGTGGATGAGTTAACAGCTGGACTATAGTGCTCTGTCCAACTTAGTTTGACATACCCACCTGTGCCGTTTGCCCACTCTGTGCCAGGCACAAAGGATGAGGGGAAAAGACAAGCTCCCTGCTCCCCAGAAACCTACTATAGCAATCACCTGCATACTCCATCTCAGTCTTGTTCCTTCGTTCAGCAATGGCCACCATCCTCATTAACCAGATAAGGAAGGGCATCCGGGGCCCAGGTCAGCCTGGACTTGATTTGTAGCTACAAGACATTGGAGTTGAGTGTCCAAAATGCCTTCTTCTTTGATCTTTTCAATGACAATGATCTCAGTTGAAGTGTTTAGCTCCAAAATCCTACAGTCAGCTGCTCCTGGACAATCAGCAGCATGATGAAAGGCAGAAAATCAACAGTTGTGGTCCACACCAGACTGACCTGAATCATTTCTCTGTCATTATTGGAGTCTTGCAGTAGAAATGGCTAATCTATGCACATTCAAAAGGAAGGTTAAAACAGCATCCCAAACTGAATCTGAAAAGTACCAGATCCATATGTAAATCCAAGCTACAGCCCATTCCTTCCTTAAAGCAACAAAGATGTTGACTGTGATTACAGATAATAAGAGCTTTCCTTCTGATGAAATGGGCATATACTGAGCATGCACCATATTCCCTTGACAAATATATTTACACTCAACTCAGAACATGGAGAGAAAAGAAAATGTCAATAGTTGACAGCTTCTTGGCCTATGGGGTATAATCCAGGAGCATAATAAATTCATTTAAGCTTGGTGTTGAATAAATGCATGTTAGGCCTGTGCTTTTTTTTTTTTTTTTTTTTTTTTTGGCCTTTCCTCCAACACATTGTTTGAATACAATGTCACGTTTCTGTGTGTTGCACAGCCTAGTGTTGTCAGCAGAGGCAGGAACCAAGCTAATCCTTTGGGTCAAACCAGGGGTAATTTTCCCTAATGAGTAAAGATAAGAATCAGAAAAGGACACAGTGTAGGAAAATGCCTTATTGCCAAATGCGGATAACTATTTCACACTGAAATATATGCCTCAAGAGTGTCAGGCACTGCGAGGTTACAAAGTCCAAAAGAAGATGTATTTCCACAGAAGATCTTAATCATGCTGATAAAGGGATAAGCCTAGTTGAGAGGATATAAACCACATAAAAAGCCACCTCTGTTTAGAAGCTGGATACCGCTTACTTCTCCTCATTAATATAGTTCTCATCTCAGCCAAATTGGATGCGAAGATTCGTTCCTTATCCCTGGCAGATCTTGCAAGATAGCGAACATTTCAGACTTCGCGTGTGAAAGCGTGACATATTGGTTAAGACTGAAAATAGCATGTTTCTGGTAGAGTTCAAGTATATAAGAAATACTACACCCCACTGTTTTTGTAAATGCCAGAGTTCCATTGAGTCGAGACAGATGGTAGCAGGCAAAGATGCAATCTTATAATCAAAAGCTAAAATATGTCAAAAATATGTTAGCAAGCAAAATATAGCAGATTACTAGCTTCTCATGTCATGACAGCTTGCAAAACATGTTAGGATGTTGAATCTCTAGTTATGTAAATAAAGGAACTGTAAACAGAGCAGCAGCAAATGGTGTGAGAGCTCATGTACTGAATGTCCCTTCACTGCAGTTTGGTGAAAGACCAAGTCGTATGCCCACAAGGAGCCCCAGAGGGACAGTAAAAGGTTCCACAGTATCAAGTATGGGGATCCATTTTCCCTCCATGAGTAACAAGTTTCTCTGTGATACCTAAAAGCTGTTTAACTAAATTACAAGAGACATTCAAATTTCCCAGAGAGAATTGTAAGGATTCCACTGAGAATCATCATGCCATTTAGCTCAGAGAAACAAGAGGGTGAGTGTTATTTTGTGAAAACAAAATGTACCCAAGGCTTTCTGTATATGTCAATCTCATTCCAAGGCGGTTTCTTTGACCACAGGATGGCAAGGAGTGGATTCCCCTGGAGAATAAGCTTGACCACAGGTTTCTTATTGTCTTGGCTAATATTTGATCAGGATTGTGGAGAGTGGGCAATGTCCATCGTGACTGGGGCTGGGGGGGGGGGGCGGGGGAGGAACACAGAGATACTTTTATTGAGCACCTACCATAGCCTGGGGATGATAATGATGTCATATCAAATGAGACCTATTGGCCTCTTGAGTTGGAGAGAAGATCACTTTGGCCAGCTCATGCCAACAGGAAGTTCAACTCTGACCTCCCCCATTCTCTCCCTACTTCAGCAGTCTGGAAATCCCGGGTAAGAAGAAGATGGTAGAGAGTGGACCTTATGTTCTCAAGTCAGCACTGCCACCTCTGGCTCTGGGGTCTTACCTTAATGCAGGCTGTCTCTAGGATGCATGTTATACCAACGACACAAAAGTCAGCTGTGCTTTTCAATCTCAATAGTAAATCAGTTGGGGAAATTTCTATGTATCAGAGAATGATACATTTTAGAGCAAGAAATCTTTGATAAACTACTTGGGTTGGAGATCGAGGTTCCAAAAGTCTGCCCATATAACCAAAGATGATAATTAGATTTCTGGACATAAGATAAGGAATCTGCATTGTTCTTGAGGAGGAGCCAGCAAGACTAAGCTCTGCGTTAGAGAAGGAAGGGCCAGAGTAGGCAGCACGCCCAGTAGTGTGGTTGACTAGTAAGAAGGTAGAGACCAGAAGTGCCTAATGCATATTCCCATGTTTTATTTTGTTGGTTTGGTTTAGCTGTTGAAAACTGAGCAAGATGGACTTGTCTGTGTCATCTTCTCCACAAAATCCTCAGTTAAGGCACACTGCTCACCAATGCTTCAGGGTGAGTGGGTTCTCCAAGGAGAGCTCAACCAGAGGTGGGTCCTGTCTGTGCCTCATGACAGGCGAAAACAGACACGAGGTAGCAGGTGGATAACAAGGGCTGGCTGGCATCTGGATCCCCCACACCAAACAGCACTTTCAGGAAAGTACTCCTGAGAAGAACAGACGTACTCAAAGTGTGGGTTGGATGACAGAGGTGGTGCTGATACTCCAGCTGCTCAGCTTCCAGCGGACATTCGACACGAGGTCAAGAGGTCTTATTTGGTCTTATATTTGATTATCTTTCTCAGTGGATTGTCAAATAGGATGCTAATTGATAAACGTTTATAGTTATTCTGCATTTACGAACATAACTAAGTTTGGTCTTTAGCTAATGCATAAAGGTGCTCCCAAGGTGTCCTTAGCCAGCTGCTTGGGAAGTTCATGGCTGCTCCTTGCAGAGCACCCCACCTCACACCTTCCCCCACCTTCTCTCTCCTCCACCCTTTTCACCCTCCTTCTCTTCCCCTCATTTGAGCAAAAGCAAGTTCTCCTAACTTGCTCAAGGAAGGCATATTCACACCCATGAGCATTGATTTGCCTTTTGAAGATGGGTTTGCACATCTCTCCACCACAAGGCTTAACAAAGCATCCTCAAACAAAGTCTCTCCCTGTGAGAAATTCTGGTGCTAGGTGTTAAAATAACAAATTTTGCACACACACTACCAATGCGCCTCCCTAAATCCATACAACCATGGAAAATACGGTATCCCTATTTTACAAGTGAGGAAAAGGACTCAAAAAGGTAAGGCAATTTGCCCAGGGTCTCATAGGCAAGTAGAGGCATGATTCAAACTCAAGGAATATATGTGAGAATAAAAGGAAAAGAAGGTACAAGTATGTATTTGTGTGATACATCTTTATGCATTAGCTAAAGACCAAACTTAGTTATGTTCGTAAATGCAGAATAACTATAAACGTTTATTAATTAGCATCCTATTTGGCAATCCACTGAGAAAGATAATCATTTATAAGACCAAATAAGACCTCTTGACTGCCCTACAACTATCATTCTGTGAAAAAAAAAATGGACTCACGGTGGGCTCCTGCTAAGTGATATATGAAATATGCAATTCACACATTCCGGTAAAATTGAAGCAGGTGAACGCTAACTGACAGGAAGTAATGAGTGTAATAAGCCAAAGGGAATACCTCCGTTTAAGCAACCATATGCTTTAGTTATCAATAGGTGTCTAGACGTAACAGTGCCCACTTTATAATTCACCTGGCTGTTCTTTCCCTAAGTACACTGAAATGGATTTTCCCCTGTGGGTACAGCCAATGTAGGAGACCTTTGCGGAACTCTTCAAATGAGAAAGGCAGTTCAGGGCCTTGAGAGCTCTGAGGGAAGCTAAGTGGGGCTTAGCTGGTGAGTTAATATTGCCTAGAAGGCAATGGGG
Source organism: Hyaena hyaena (assembly GCF_003009895.1). Classification (NCBI taxonomy): domain Eukaryota; kingdom Metazoa; phylum Chordata; class Mammalia; order Carnivora; family Hyaenidae; genus Hyaena; species Hyaena hyaena. The sequence goes on from NW_024080646.1 coordinate 2,219,673, forward strand.
TGAAGTCCTAGGCTCCAAACCTGCTGCACGATTTCGGACACGGAACAAGCTCTCTGGGCTTTAGTTGCTTTATTTCTAAAATGAGGGACATGGTCCCTACCGCACAAGACTATTATGAAGATTAAATTGGACACAAATATAAAACACTCAGCACAATGTCTGCCCCCTAGTTGGTGCCAAATAAAACGAAGTTCCTATTCATTATTAACAGAGTATCCCTTCAGCCTGGGAGCAGCCAAGAGTTTGAGGAACCATGGTTAATTATCACCAATTTTTTTTTTTAATCAGGTGCTGTGCAAGACACTCGCATTGCAGAATCAAATAAGATACCGTCTTTCATCCAATTAGCTCCTGGGACATTCAGGAAACAGAGAAACCATACGTGACCCTTTGTAATCATTCCTATAGTGCTGTGTTAAGTAGATTCCATTGGCCATTATTTTAAGCCATCCCAAAGTCATCTGATAACGACTAAATTTGAGAGAAAGTGACTTTTCAATAAACTGATAGCCATGGTCTAGTAAGCTACCACCTAAATGGGTCACCAAGAATAAATCCTCCAAGGGAAGAGTTGCTAAAGGATGAACGATATCAACCTTTCTCCTTGGCGATGCTGGCTTGCTTCCAGCCGGGCCCAAGTGACCTCAATTATTTACCGCAAGTCATCGGAGTTAAATCAAATCCATCTGCAGTTTGGGTGGCTGGGGCTCTATCCAGGAAAGCTGCCCGCGCTGAGAGGCAATGGACAAAGCCCGCTGACATCTATCCAGATAATATCTGAGCTCCCAGCAAGAAGGAAATGCCACCACCATCTGCCTCTGTTTGTGATGACCTGGGAATAAATAAAAATTAACCTTGGTCCTTGAATGAATCATGGAGCTTATCAACACTTCCTTTGTGTCTCTAATGACTATTGTGAAACAAGTTAACAGCGAATTTTGGAGGGATGGGGCAGGAGGGTCATTGTTCTAAATGGCTCTTTATCAGGCTTGGCGCTTCCCCACCTATTTTTCTCCTGTCGCGCCACAGCCAAGGCCCTTTGTACCCTGCACTGGAAATAGTGAAAAATAAAGAGACAAAGGGTTTTGAACCCAGCAAGGGCTCCACACATCACTGGGAAAGAGGAGAAAATGAAGGAAAGGAAGAAGGGAAGGAGAGCTGGAGACAGGAAATGAGAATCATGGTGTCTCTGTAATTAGCGGGGACCGATCATTAGTGGGGATCTCTAGGCGCTGCATCTGGCCTCTACCCAATTGTCAATCAATAGGCCGGTTTCTGTTCTCACTGCGGAACATACATTATCTTCTTTAATTCTCATAGCCGCCTCCTGATGTGTGAATCTCTCTGTTACAGGTGAGACTATCATCTCAAAAAAAACACATAAGCACAACTTGCCCAGGACACTCAGCAAGCGACCAGAGCGACCAGGACTTGAACCCAAAAGTGGCTCATTCCAAAACCCAAGCTCTTTCCACCCTTCTGCCCTGATTCTCTGTGGCAATGCCACTGGGCACTAGGGGAGAGCCATTATTAGCCATTAACTTTATTTTGAACTAACAAGCTAGTCACTTAGCGAGGCCCTAAAGAAATGGAACAAGGTAGCAGCACATTTTGATTGGCCTACGAACTGGGGGGAGGGGAGGTGCTGGGGAGGGCTCCGGAAGAGCAGAGGGGAAATAGCTCTAGATTATGGGATGCTAATTTAAGCTTTATTGGTTCTGGCGTTTGCTGGACCTCGGAGCACATGCAGGCTTTCCTCAGAAAACACACTGCTGCAGGTGCCTTAGCGTCACATTTAGGATGTGCTATCAAGGCTAGAATGGGCCAGAGCCCTCACCGCTGAGAGAGTGCACGTGTAGGAAAAGATTTGGGGTATATTTTTCATGAACTAGTTTGAGCTGGAGCTGGGCCAATTTAGCCATATTTTTAAAAAATCTGCGTGCCACCTACAAATGCAAAGCAGAAGGAAAAAGATGTTTTGATCAAATGGTTCACACGAAGTGCCTCTTGAAGACATAGTCAGAGCAGTAAGGTGATCTCCATGGTCAAAATCAGGAGGAGTGGGTACACCTGGGGCTCTGGTGGCCAAACCTGACACTCATTTTCTCTTTCAAATGGTAATTCTAAATAAATCCGTGTGGATACGCGTCCCAGAAATCTGAATCAGCTGCAGAGAATTGTTGGCTATAATATAATTGGAAGCTTGGTGAGCTGAACCAGCTATTTCGGAAACTTCTTTTGTTTTGTTTCACTAACATTGTTTTCAACAAAGAGGGAGACGTCCCTTACATACTGACATATGGTACCTTCTATTTATAACAAGATTAACAATTCATTCACACCTTGATTGAATCCTGCTTTATTGAGATGTCACAACAGATTCTCACAGTCTGCAAAGGGAAAGACTTACAAATGATAATATTATGACAGGCAAGACACCTAAAAGTAAATGAATCATAATTGATGACAATTAGAAGGAGTTCAGCGCAAACACGGAATTGTGGCAGTGAAAGCATGCAGGATTCATCTCTTGCAAGGGGAGAATTGCCATGGAGAGGTTCTGCTGAATTTTTATTGAGAGCTTAAAGTCCATTCAAGCCTCTTTATAGCGTATTTTCTTACTAATGTATGAAGGGCCGTCAGGGTTTTAGGGCTTTGCTGTCTGTTTATTTTCTGCCCCACAGCTCCACGTGAGCCCCTTGTTTTAGAAGGAAAGACCTGATGGGTCCTTCTAGATGATCTGGCCAGAAACACAGTCATCACCTCGGACACTTGCCTCTCTCTTTCCCCCACATCAACCAGCAAGATTTCTCAACGTCGCTTCCACAAGGTTTACTGACTCTCTTCATTTCTCACTACCCTCAGTCTCATTTCAAACTGAGCCAACATTGTTTTGCCTGAGAGCTATTGCTTTCCCTCTGGCCTGATGCCCACAATCAATTACCCAGAGTCATTTTTCTTAAGAAGTGCTTAAGATTCTTCTATGGCTCCCGATTGCTCTTAGCAAAAGGGTTTGATATCAAGGTCCTACAGTCCTGCCCATGAGGCAGCATTGTGTAGTGAGGACAGCAGGTTCCGGTGCAGTTCCTGGTTCTACCAGATGCATGACCTTGGGGAGGTCAGTTAGCTTCTCAGACCCTCAGTTTCATCATCTACAAAAGGAAGATCATAACAGTATCTACCATCTGAACACTAGTTACTCATCAGTCACTTCTTATTATTTACTTGTAAGTTACTTATCCTTTGCTAAGTGGAAACTGCTCTTCTCTTTCCCATTGCCTCTCTCAGCACCTGGCAAACCCTCTCCTTGCAGACGCTTTGCTCTTAGCCCCACGGGCTGCTTCTCAGTGTCCCCTACCCTCCACTCCAGGACCTACACATGGGGTAGGCTGTTCCCTCTGACTGGAAATCCCCATCAGCCCTGATGCCGGTCCCGCCCTCCCACTCACGCTTCGGGGTAACTCCCAGCCGTTTGTTTGGTCTCTGCTTTGCCGTCACCATCTCAGGGAAGCCTTCTTGGATTGTCCCACCCCTTCCTGACAGCCGGGGCCGGATCGCTTCGCCAAACATTCACCTTACACTCTACACTTCCTTCTGCAGCCCTTAGCACAGCTGAAAGATCGTGTTCTATTTTTCTGGTGACTGCTTATCTTCCCCTCCATACTCTGCAGAAGGCGGGACTGAGCGTAAGGTGTTTATTATTGTGTCACCTGGACCTGAATCTGTTGGAGGAATGAATCTAGTTCACACCAGCTCCCTCAGTAACAGATAACGTTAGCTGACTTTCTGGGGTGGCCAGAACTGTAACTGAACTCAAGTCCGCCTGCCCAACGCTCAGCAAAGCCAATCACTGAGACATCAGGTCTGCAACAAGGAAAGAGTTTATTCTGGCAATTGCCAAACATGGAGATAAGAGGGTGAGCCTCAATTCTGTCTCCTCGAAGGAAGAGAAAACAAGTTTTTTATAATCAGAAGGATTGAGATTATGTACATGTTGTTGAAAAAAGCAGGAATTTAGGACTATTCATGAGGAGAGACAGAGCATGCCCATTGAGTAAATGTACAGGTAACATTCATCCCATGTTCATTTTGGGGTGGAAACAACATCAGAACAAGGTAAAACTTAGCTCCGGATGTCAGGAGGTTATCTTAGAACAGAAGAAGGGGCTGTGGGCATGCTTGGAGAGCCAGTATAAATTAGACAGGCTCTTGGGCTCGTTATCTTGGGTAAGGAATGCAGGACCTTGCTTGTTCATGGGCTCAAATCATTTCAGTTGACCTTGAGTCCAGGCCTCTGCAGAGACAGCCGGTAAATTTGTTAGTGGGGTTAAAAAAGACACAATAGCTGATCAGGGAGAAACAGTTCACTGAAAAATATGCTTTAAACCTTCTGCTAGTTTTAACCTCATTAACCCTATGGGGCACAGCTTCAGAATAATGGCCTCCAAAGATGTCTTCCATCCAGAACCCTGTAATCTATGTATATGATCATTTATAAGGTGATGTGATGTGATGCAGTGAAGGGTCTTGAGACAAGGAGATTAGTCGGGACAACACATGGATTCAATATAATCGCAGGTCCTTCTAAAAGGAAGGCAAGATGGTCAGTGGCAGAGTGGCAGAGCACAAGAAAGATGGCCCCTGGCCATTGCTGGCTTTGCAGATGCAGAAAGGGGCTACGAGCCAAGGAGTGTGTGCGGCCACCAGAAGCTGGAAAGAACAAGGGAGCAGATTCTCTGTTAGAGCCTCCAAAACCTTGACTTTAGCCCTGTGAGACCCACTCCTGACTTTCAGAACTGTCAGATAATCAGTTGATTGTGTTTTAAGCCACCGAGTCAGTAATTTGTTACAGCCGCAATCAGAAGCTAATACGCTTACCCGAGGTCAAACGGCAATGGCAGAGCCAAGGCCAGAATCTGAGCATCCGGACTCCCCAGCCCTCTGTTCCTTCCACCACATTCCCTGCCTCTGCCTCCCAAGGCTTAGTTGGGTCTCCAATTTGCCTTCGTCTTCTTTTGCAGAGGAAGGAACCATTAGAGACGCAGCTAGCTCCGTGCGTGCGAGAGCATGTGCACGAGGCCACGCCGCAGACATGAGCGTGCGAGGGAAGGTGTGCAGAACTGGAGCGAGCACCGGCCTCTTAATAGAATCCCGGGGGAGGGCCAGAAGTCCCGGAGGTCCTAGGCCAGCCCCCGCTCGTCGCCTGCTCCTCCTGTCTGTGCGGCACAAAGCCTGACAAGGTCTTGCCCATGTTTCAAAGCGCTCCCTCTTTTCAGAGCTGTTTGTTATTGTCTCTGCCATCACAAGTTTAAAAAAGGAAAGTTAATTAAATATGGAACAAGACTGAGCAACATCTTTTAAACCATCATGTCATTAGAACTGGAATCCTTGGAGAGCTGCCTAAAAGGGGTTTGAGAACAATGACTGTTCAATCAGATATTTATGGGCACAGTTATGTAAACACACTCTTTATTGTCTATGTATATTTAATATAATTATCAGTTTTGTAGTTAGACTCTCCAGAGACCCAACAAATCACAGTGTTGCTTTGAAAATGTCAGCAGAAAAGACAATTATGTTGCTAGCAAATATTCATAAATTATATTAAAACGTCCTGTGGAAATGTCCCCTATGTTGCAGAATCCTTCGCAGTAATGGAACAGTCCTTTTATTTCTTTGATTTAAGGGTGGTTTTCGAAGCAAGAAGTTTCTTTGGGAAACTTAAGGCATGATCTGGCAGAGGAGCGGGCTGGTCTTGGAAACCAAGGGCATGCATATTCCAGAAAATTCAGACAGTCCAATCATCATTTTCTTCTTGCCGGCTCTCTATGACCTGTGCGTCTGTGCACACATCCACGCTGCTAGCTACATGTGGACACCTGCTCGCCTAACCGATGTGTGGATTCTATTTCTTAAAATACCCCATTAAAGAGAGAAAATACATTCAATCTGTTCGCTCTTTTAACACCTACTTAGAGCCATAACTCTTTCCTATGGCATTTTTCTTTAGCAACTATTTATAGTATTTCCCATTTTTCCCCTCTTATCATTTTTCTCTCATTATGCACATGCAGAAATAAGTGGAGAGTTGGGGAACCGCTCAGTAAATTAAAATGTGCCAGGCTCTTGCTAAACCAATATGAGTGGCGCAGGTTGATAAACACCTAGTAGGCATCCACAAATCACTTCTATTGCAAGATATACAATCTGCAAATCAACATCTTAATTAGCAGCTAATGACATTTGGAAGGAAAGGTTAATGTTAAGCCCGCAAAAAGGAGGGTGGTTAGAAAAAAAATTAGATTTTCCTGCCTTCTTGTAAAAAATAAAAAAGGAAAGAAAAGATTATAGTGGGTGTTATAAATATACATGTATTGGCAATTTGAAAGCATCTCAATTATACGAGGCCTGTATTGATATGCTACCTTTCATGGCAGGAATTGAAGGCGCTCTGCCTGTATCTCATTCATCCTCAAAACACCCCTCTGAGGATGAGTATCTACAGGCAAACTGGAGTGAAGAGTTAAGGCAGTTATCTACATAATTCAAACCCAAACCCCTGTTAAGGAAGAGTACGTAGAGTTTCTGAAGAGGGTCAGGGTTTCTCATTGGTTTTCTTTGTAGATCAAATCCCCCGGAAACTGGGTCCTCCTTGCATTGTCCTGTGTCTACCCAGACAGCCTCGGGGAGATAGGGCTCTGGGACCCGTCACCTCAGTTTAAAAGGCTGGCCCCGGGGCACCCGGGTGGCTTAGTCGGTTAAGCGTCCGACTTTCGCTCAGGTCATGATCTCACAGTTCGTGGGTTCGAGCCCCGCGTCGGGCTCTGTGCTGACTGCCAGCTCAGAGCCTGGAGCCTGTTTCAGAGTCTGTGACTCCCTCTCTCTCTGACCCTCCCCTGCTCACGCTGTCTCTCTCTCTCTCTCCTAGAAATAAATAAAAAACATTAAAAAAATTAAAAAAATAAATAAAAGGCTGGCCCCTGCGGCATACTGAACACCATCTCTTTCTGTCTCCCACCGACGCCCTCCCTGTGGCCGCCCCCGCTGCACGCCTCCCAGCCTCCCGCCAGGCCAGCTTCCATACGGGATCCTGCCCATGGCCTGCATGTCTCTGCTCTCCCCATCCATCCGCCTTCCTGCTCATAGCTCCCCACCAGCCATTCCTTGCCCCTCCCTCACAGCGTCTCCTTAAGTCCATTCCTTTTGCAAACTTCCCTAGATTCAGAGCGAAAGCTCACCACCTTTTTTTATTCCTTGTACCTTATGTTGGCTAGCTGATCCTTTTCGCCGTATTTTGTTAGGCATTATCTGTGTAGTTTCAATTACGACGCGGGAACTTCTGCTTGCTCTCCCCTCCTCAGTGTCCCGTGTATTTCAGGGTGTGGCTGGGGGGGGGGGGGATTCATCACGCATCAGCCTCATCTCACTTGAGGAACTGACCCCAGCAGGGCACCATCAGTCTCCACAGGTGACCCCTGCCCTCCCCTTGGCCAATCTGTCTCCAATGGTGGATACCCTTTCCCTTAATTTCCCACACTAGCTCTTGCCCATCACTCCCCACGGGCTAAAGGCAGGGAATGAGATTTTCCTATAGATTTGGGGGCAGAGAGGGCACTGGAGCCACAGTGTAGGCAGTGACCCATTCTCCAGGTTCACTAACGGTCCTGCCTGTGTTACAGCCACAGGCCCTGCCTCGAGTGGGCCTTGAGGTCCGCAGGCCTCCCCACCACGGCCCTCAGCCTGCAGAACAAGGAGGGCATTTTTCTCCTGAGCCCTCTGTGAGCCCTGCGCCCTGTGTCTTCATTTCCTGTCCCAGGCTACATCTCCTCCCAGAGTGATTCCCAGCGGACTGTCCATTTCTTTCAGGGGAAGTCCCAGCACAGCCTACAAGGACCTGCCCCCAGAGATAAGACTCAACTCTCAGTCATGAATACATTTCCCAAGCCTTCGGCTCAGCTCGGATTCTTCTCGCTCTCTAACCTGGAGGAAGGCCAGTCCCAGGCCTTCCTGCCTTCAGGCTTTCCTCGCCTCTGCACTGCGGCCCCAAACAGACTTTTCAAAGGAAAATACAAAACCCAAAGGAAAATACAACATAATACAAACAAGGAGGTCGACAATTCATAGTTGAGAAAGAGACATTTCCTTTCATAAAGACTGTGTCTACCTCACTGCCTCCTTTATCCCCAGCGCCTACCAGAAAGTGGAGCACACCAGACGCCCTCCTTGCCCATGTGTTGATGGGAAGGTTCTCTTAGCTGATGTCATGAGCAGCAGATGGAAAAGAGAAGCTACCTGTGTGCTAAGAGATTTGCAGTTACACCTGAACTCTGTGGATAAGTTAGTTTTTGCAAATTGACATCACAGCAGCAATAATGGTATCTTGGACTTATATGGCATTTTCCTCCTAACAATCTATTTTCATATCATTCTCCTGGCAATTCCCATAACCCAGCTATGACTACTTATTATTGCCCATATTTTATAGAAGCACAATTTTAGGTAAGTTATCCAGGACCACATAAGAAATCAGCAGAAGTGACGTTGTAGAAACGATTCCACAATACCACGTGATCTACTCCCCTGTTTCCTGCAGGCAATCAGCCAGGTTGGATTCAGTTATCAATATATCGCATCTTAACTATTTATTTTTATGTCCTTCTCCCCAACCCACCTTGGGGCTATGTTTAATTTATCTGCATCCTAAGGGCCCAGAAAAGACGGGGTAAACAAACATTCGATGAGATGTTTGTTGAATGAATGTCGAATGTTAATGTTCTTGCCTTTAAGTTCAATGAGGCCAGATCTCAGGCCGTGTGCATTTTCTTTTCATTAAAGGGATACTCCTGGGTTTGCTCTGTGCTCATTGTTCTATTTGCTGGCATTCTACCTACAGTTTCTCAGTGCCATCTTTACAGAGAAAGGTTGTCACATCTTAAGGCAGAAGTCAACAACCTATTTGGATATGAGTGCTAAGAGAATGGTTGGTACCCTTTGGTACCATTTGCACACTCTAGGCATAGATGAGGGAGAGAGGAGGGGGAGGGAGAGGAGAAAGTCAAGGAACCAGACAGAGAAATAAAGGGACTGAGAAGACAGAGCAGTCACATCTGGTCAGCTGGGGCAGCATGCCACCATAATTACCTCTTGTACCTCATGGTCACACCTATCACATGGGTGCTCACAGTGGCCTTAAGAGATAAATGTCTCCCAGCTGGCTTAACCTAATGGCCCACAGGTGAATAATGGTTGGGTTTAATTAGGACTTGGATCTTTTTAGAGCTTCTTGGGAGGCTCATCAAATCAGTGCATTGTGGGAAGATGGATTGGTTCCTGGGATTGACCACTTATTTGTTTATTTCTTTCCACAAGCCATTTTTTGAGCTAAATTCTAAACAACTGCTATGCTGTTTTAGATGCTCTACCTTTTATAAATAATAATTTTGAAAGCCTGGAAATGTGAGGAAACTATCTTGGGTGCAGATTTAAGGGTATGAGAAGAGAATCGAGGCAAAGCTTGACCCTTCTCCAGAACACCCAGGACTGAGCTAGGTGTCCCCTCAATATGTGCCACAGTGCCCAGTGTTTCTTGTGTTAACATACCATGTTAACTGCCTGTTGCTTGCTACCTCTCCAGCCTGCAGCTCCCAGGTCGGGGGTTCTTTCCCACTAGGGGCTCTTTGGTGCCCAGCACAATGCTTAGCACTAAGTAGCAGGCAGCCAGAAATGGTGGAGTAAGTGAATCAATGGATAACTAATTGCAATAGCACAAGTTCAGTAGTGAGTTTCAACTATCTCAAAGAGAAAAATGCAGAGTGCCTACTGTCTGGTAGCTTCTCCATTAACACAAAGCATCTCAGTTTTCAGAATTCACAAGAAATAAGAGTGCCTGCTCTGAGCCAGCCATTTCTCGATTATTACTCAACCCTCACCACAACCATATGACGTATGTCTTCTCCCATCATGGCCTAATGAGGAAACTGAAGCATCGTGTGATCAAAGTTTCATAATGGCAGGACTTGAAACCAGATCTGCCCCAGCTTTGCCTTTCTCCCTCCATGAGGCTATTTTCTTGAGAAAATAACTGCCTCCTTCTCCTCTTCCACGACCTCCTCCTCCTCCTTCCTCCTCTTTCCTTTTTTTTTTTTTTTTTCTTCTCCTCCTTTTTAATTTTTGGGTTACTGGACATGCTGCCTTTTATGGAGGAAGTATATGTCTCTCAGGAATATCTTTACATCATAGACAAACAAATATAGAATAGTCACACTCGTCATGTGAAGGGTTGATAGCCTAGCCATATAGATATTTTTATCTTATGCTCTAAATAAATACAGTACTGATGGAAATAAGACAAGGAAAGAAGAAAATTCACTGCTCCAGGAAATATGTAATCCCCAGGCAAAAAGCAACAATTCAGGGAGACTGTCTGGGGGTCGATCATTCTGAGAATCAGTACATTTCTCAGAGTTTCTGGAGAAGAGAAAGAAAAGTGTTATATTACCTAATTCCTTTCTGCAGTTTCGACTGGACAGATTTCCTTACTTCCTGCCTGAAATGGTTATGAGGTGTTGCCATGAAGAATGAGAGATCCATGATGTCTCCCATGTAAGGACAGGGTCACAGGAGGGAGAGGTGAGGGGCTTTGCTCTGTACTTTCATACTGTATGTCACTGGTAAAGCACTCATAGATAAAAGGCTACTGTGTGTATAAAGTACTATCGTTATTCCAGCAACAAAGTGCATAGCATTACATACACAGGATGCCTGAAAGACCTGAGACACTGGAATTTGTGGTGAAAAGTGACTTGCCAGTGCTTTGAAACCCAGTGAAAGGTTTGGAGATAATCTAAGGGAGATACTAGAAGACCTTGAAGGTGGCAGGAGGTGCAGAAGTGTGCAGGTGGGTGTGCATATAAACTTCATATGCATGTGTATAAGTGTGTGCATGCATATGTGTACATGTGTGCATCTGTGTATCTATGTGTGTATGCATGCATATGTGTATGTATGTCTCTATGTGTACATGTGTAAGTAAACATTGTGCAAGTAAACATTGCATGTGTATGTGTCTGTGTGTGTGTGTTTCTGAGTGCGTGTGTGTTTATGTGTGTGTGCTCCTAAGACTAAATGTCACAGACTCTGAAACCAGACTTGTAGAGAGGAAGTTAAAGCGGAGGGTAGCATAACTCCTTCTGGAAATGCTGATGCCCCAGGGCATTTAGGAAGGATGTAGTGACCCAGGGAAGGGATTGTGAGATGCGCCTTTGGCATTTAAATCTTCATTAGAAAAGTCAGTGAATTGTCCAGCTCTTTCTTTTTTTTTTAAATGTTTTATTTATTTTTGAGAGAGAGATAGAGACAGCATGAGCAGGGGAGGGTGAGAGAGAGGGAGACACAGAATCTGAAGACATGCTCCAAGCTCTGAGCTGTTAGCACAGAGCCCAACCCGGGGCTCGAACCCACAAACCGTGTGATCATGAACTGAGCCGAAGTCAGATGCTTAACAGACTGAGCCACCCAGGCAGCCTTTGTCCAGCTCTTTCAAAGGGGAATGAAGTAAATGTTTCACCATGAATCCCTCATACAAAGCTAAAGATAGGGCTACTTTTGACCTAAATTATCCAGGTAATCTTTTTCAAGATCTTCCTTCTATCCCATGAAGAACTCGTTTGTGTTGTGGTTTCAGCCAGGAAACAAGATCACTGATGAGAGAAAGTTTTATTTAAATATGAACGATGTAGGGGCGCCTGGGTGGCTTAGTTGGTTAAGCGGCCGACTTTTGCTTAGGTCATGATCTCGCAGTTCATGGGTTCGAGCCCCGCGTCGGGCTCTGTGCTGACTGCCAGCTCAGAGCCTGGAGCCTGTTTCAGTCTGTGGCTCCCTCTCTCTCTGACCCTCCCCTGCTCACGCTGTCTCTCTCTCTCTCTCCTAGAAATAAATAAAACATTAAAAAAAATAAATAAATAAATAAATATGAACGATGTTGATAATCTTTGGTGATAGTACAGCCATGTGTCCCACTGTAATTGCATCCCCAAAGGTATCAAGTAGAAGGGTCCTTTGAAGCAGATGGAGAAAGAGAAGCAAGGTTGGTGTGGGATTACCATATTGTCCTCTGCTTGTACATTACCTCATGGGGTACCCAGCTCTTCCCAAGGGGCCCAAGTGTGAGTGAAGGGAGCCGAATCTCTTGGTCTCATGTTCTGTGTTAATAGACATGGTGCCAATTGGTGGTCCTCATGGATCTAATCATTCTTGTACCTTCTTTTCATGGATCTGATGCTTCTTCTATCATATCTTCTTTGATCTAAAAAGGCTACCTTCTGGAGTCTTATTCCCTTTCCATCCAAGAAAAAACAAACTCCATCCCACCTTATGTTTCAATTAATCATATTCAGGGCCATTCATCACCAAAACTGTGCAACGGGTAGTGTTTTCTTTTGTCACTACAAACCGTCTCCCACACAAATATGCCCTTCACTGAAAAATATTTGACACCAGAAGACAGGAGAGGAATGAAAGATGGAGGCCTTTCCAGAGGAAGACAACGAAACTTCAGCGGGATGCATGTGGCTACAAGATCATGTCACCTTTGCTTAGGCCCTGCTCTGCTACTACTTCATTTCAGAAATCTACAACTGGTCACTCACTTGTCTGAGCTTCAGGTTCTTCTAAGGTTGGACTCAATAACCTCTAGGTTATTGAGATTCTTTCTTGCTCCATAATTATTGAAATTACATAATTTTGTAGGCACACATGTGATGTGCAGAGCCAGCCTCATTTTGCCCTTATATGACTGGCGGAGACATTTCAAGTGGATAATAAAAAAAAAAATAAGGAAGGGGGAAGGCAGAATGGATTTGCACAAACTTCTCAGGTGTTTCTAGCTTTTTAGCAATGTGACTTCCTAAGGAAAAGGCCTTGATAACACCCAAACTTCCCTCTTCCCAAATAGGCCCGGCCTTACATATTTCAGATCTATAGGCTTGTTGCTTTTCATAAACTAACATTGTTATTCTCCAGATTCTCTTTGAGTATCTTTTGTGAATCACCAAAAAGAAAAGAAAGCTTCTTTTCTGGTTAAGGGTTGGACCCTAAGCTGCAAACCCATCTTAAGGTTAATGGAGCCCTTCATACAAAGAATGGCAAAGAAGTCCCATGTGGTGTGCTTTTCCGCCCCACAGGAATGGGCTGGCCAAGTGGTGGGGGAAGATGCACTCAAACCATGATTGAATAGCGATGTCTGCCATGGCCAGAGGAGTGACAGGCAGTGGTACGTGTGCCAGTTACATGCCATTTCTTCCCTGGGACGCAAAAGGAATAATTTAGTTCGGACTCAATATAACATTTAGTTTTCCAGACTAAGAAAGGAGGAAAACATGTGGAAGGAAAAGAAAAGCATCAGAAAGAAGCTTCTCAAAGTAGAGCGGAATCAAAGGACCTGTATGATATTTGGTGACAGTGGGCAGAGGTCTGGAAAGTAGGCTGGAACCACCACTTCGAGCAAGATTCCCCATCAGGCCCTAGCCCAATGTTTGAAATAAGCTCCTCAACAAAAGACAGTGGAAGCCGAAAATAAGGAGTTAACTTAGGAAGCTAAAAGCCTTGTTCACCTAGGACCAATGAACACAAGGTCTGTTGAAAGGACTGTCAATCTAAAGGAAGATGTCCCTCCACTAGAAGCACTGAAAGCTGGGGTTCCAGTGGAATTGTAGGAGTTCAGCAGACATGGAGCCATCTTAGCAATGGCACTGCCATTGATGGGGGTGGAGCATATGGTGGTGGTAGTAGTTGAAGCCAGGTACAGGGCAATGACTCTGGGGGTCCCAGCCTAATAAATGCACTCCCACTCAGGAAAGAGTAAATAAGCCACCAAAGGTCTGGCGAAGCCAGGAGGTAGATCTGGAGCTGTTACCCGTTGAGTGTCCCCTGAATCTTTGAGTGTCACCAAGGCCACTCTGGAGGCTGGGAAAACCAGTACTTCAGCGCTAGCCAAGTCCCTCGTATTGACAATTCCACCCTTCTCCATTTGTTTAAGCATCTATGTTCATGTAGTTTCATTTTTTTTTTTTTTTTAACCAGGAAAGAATCTATTTCACACACAAAGCCTTTTCAGTGCCTGTATTCTTCTCTTATAAAACTTTCTATGCGGCGGGGGCACCAAGGTGGCTAGTCACTTCAGTGTCTTACTCTTAATTTTGGCTCAGGTCATGATCCCAGGGTTGTGGAATAGAGCCCTGTGTGGGGCTCTGTACTGAGCATGGAGCCTGCTTAAGATTTTCTTTCTCTTCCTCTCTCTCTCTCTCCCTCTGCCCCTCTCCCCACTTTCTCTCTTTCTCTAAAATAAAGAAAAATAGGTGGAGAAAATTTAGTTGGAGAAAATGTGACATCAAGGACAGCTTCTAGGTTAAGACATGTTGCCACCTACCCTTCCTTGAAGTCTGCCCCTAGTGGTGGCTACTTCCAGACTGACTCAAGAGATGTCTTCCATGTGTTTATCTAATAAGAAACGCGTAGGGGTCACAAGCAGGCCTTTTGGACCTTGCTGCAGACAATGAGGACACTGAGTAAGAAGGAGTACCGTCAAGACTGAGTCCAGCCACCTTCATTCTAAAAAGACGTTCTAATTTTCCAAACTCCTGGCAGAAGACCTTGCCCAAGGAACAGTGTACAGTACACCTTTTCATTTCGGTGATGGCCCGTTTTGTAAAATCAAGATAGCGTTGTTGGCAGTGTTTAAAGTTAGCCTTAGCATGATTCAAAGCGTGATTTCATTTAGAAGGTATTGAGTGATTGCTATGTGCCAGGCATTTCACAAAGCTCTAGAGAACAAGAGATAAAAGACACAGTTCTCAGGAAGTTTCAGTTAATATATTTGTGTGTATTTGTTAATTCACTTAGCTAGGCTCTGCACTAGCTAATGGATGCACCACTGATGGAAGGCAATGAATGCAATACAGTCTTTCCCCTGCAGTCATTACAGACAATTCACTGCCACAAATCACTCAGATCTGGTGGGGAGACAAAGAATAAGAACTTTAACTCCAGTAGCATATATGAAGGAGAACATTCAAGGCTACCAGGGTGGTGAGCCTACAGGATGTTGAGGATGCTGATCCTTAAGAGCTCCACATTGGGAAGAGGACTCTGGTGTGTGGCTGGCTAAGTACCTTGGTTTCTAAAAGATGTCATTTCTCTCTCATTTTGGCTGCTCCTTTTCACTCAGTTAGTCTTTCTTTCCCTTCTCCTTGCATCCACTGAAGACATACACAATATCATCTAGAGGTGATTTCTACCCAGCCAGCCCACTGCTCTCAGGTGTCTGGAAGATTGAGTTTTGCAAAGAGTTGTTGGTGATTTTGTGATTATCTCTTACCCTGCTGCCTTTTGTTTTCCCCAGGCGTATCTCTACTCCGTTAGAAAGTGAAGGTACGGAGTTTGGAACTATATCTAATTTCCAAGGAAAGAGCTTGTGGAGGATTGCTCCTCACGACAGCTAATGAGTATTTGTCTGCGGCATCACTACAGAAAGCCCAGGTAGCTCGGAGTTTGTAGAGGAAATTTCAATCAATCTAGGTTTCATTCTGGTTTTGGCTCTAAGAACAATGATCCCATTGGTCTGCTGTGCCTAACGACCAGAGTTTTATTTCTGTTGTTACTGCATTTGGACATTTCTTGGATGTTTGATACTGTAATCTGAGTGTTTTTATTGTGGCTGACAAATAGTTGTATTGGTCTATCTGGAAAAGTCTTCCCTATTTGAGGCTTTATTGTTTTTGAACCTCATGTTTCTACTGTGACCTAAATTGTTTCTTGAAACGCAAGGAATTGGGACAGGAACTCATTTTACTTAGATTTAGGCGCATTTTTTGGACAGCGTTGTTTTCCAGAGGCAGTTTCAATATGGAATATTGGAGATATTCAGATGATGGCCCAAATTCCCCTATAATGGGCATACAATCCATCTCCTGCTTTCTGGTTTTAACATCCGTTGGATGAGCGAGTTTCAACGGTAGTTCTGCTCTATAGTCTTACAAAAGAACACCTGGGACAAATCCCCTCATAGTTAATACAACACATGTCAGCGTGGGGCCAGGGGTTGATGTGGGCGCGCCAGAGCAGTGATTACGTTAAAACACTGACTCACTACTTTTATGATGGGGGCAGCTGCTTTTGAGTTTTTGGTAGATGGCTACATGTTGTTTTGTTTCAGTAAATCAGACTGTAACCTGAGGAAGTTTCAACATGAATAAGGTAAAATATTGACCATTATTATACAAGTGGGTGCTACCATATGAATAACATGTTAAGATAAAGTCTAAACTTCTACAGATAGGGGGAAAAAAGATTGAAAGGAAACAATCCAAACTATTGACCACAAAGGGACAATGGATGATATATTCTCTACAATTTTCCATTTTCAAATCTTTTTTTTCATGGATGTAGGTCGTGTTTTTAGGATAACACATGAAAACATATTTATTAATTTATTTAGTTGGGCTCCATGCTAGGCACTGATAATAAAATGATAACAAAGCAGGATTTTTGCCCCAGAATTATTACAAATAAATAAACAAAGCACTATAACAAAGCCGTAGAATTAATGTGTGAAAATGCTTATGGGAGTTCAAGAAATAGAAAGATATAAGAGCTCTGCATATATTTTGCGACATTTATCTCTAAGCATTTCATGTTTGGAATGCTATGGTGAAATGGAATTGTAATTTTTATTTCATTTTCTGATTATCCATTGCTAGCATATACAAATACAATTGGTTTTGCATATTGACCTTGAATCCTTTAACATTGATAAATTTACTTATTAGACCTAGGAGCTTTTTTATTTATTTATTTTTTTGGTAAAGTCTTTAGGATTTCTACCTGCACGATCTTGAATCATCAAGTAAAGCTGTATTGCCTCCTTTCCAATATATATGTATATGAATGGCTAATGACTACATGAAAAGATGCTCAGAATTACTCGTTACCAAAATGAGATGCTACTATGCAAACTTTAGAATGGCTAAAAAAATGAAAGTAGCAAATGTTGGTGAGGATATGGAGTTTTTGAAACTCTCATATGCTGTCAATGGGAATAGAAAATGTTACAATCATTTTTATAGCTCTTCATTTCTTATTTCAGTGTCTTAGAGTTCAAGTACAGTGCTACACTGAAGTAGTGAGAGTGGACATCCCTGTTTGTTTCTGATCTTAGTGAAAAGCATTCAGTTTCTTATTATTTTTAACTTTTTAATGTTTTAAATGTTTGTTGATTTTTGAGAGAGAGACAGAGTGTGAGCAGAGGAGGGGCAGAGAGAGAGAGAGAGAGACAGAGAATCTGAAGCAGGCTTCAGGCTCTGAGCTGTCAGCACAGAGCCCGAGGCGGGGCTCAACCTCATAAACCACCAGATCATGACCTGAGCTGAAGCTGGATGCTTAACTGACTGAACCACGCAGGTGCCTTCAGTTTTTATCATGTAGTATGATGATAATGTTATTTGTGGAGTTTTTTATGGATATTTCTTGTCAGTATGAGGAAGTTTTATGGATATTTTTTGTCAATGTGAGGAAGCTCTCTGCTGTTACTAGTTTACTAGTTTTTACTGTGAACAGGTTTTGAAATTTATCTAATGCTTTCTGTGTATCAGGAAAACTATGTATTTTATTTTTTATCATTTTTTAATGAATGAATTACATTGATTGATTATTGAATGTTAAACCAGGCAGTAAATCCCATTTGTTCAAGAGGTATTCTCTTTTTGGGGCGCCTGGGTGGCTTAGTCGGTTAAGCGTCTGACTTTCGCTTAGGTCATGATCTCGCTGTTCGTGGGTTCGAGCCGTGCGTTGGGCTCTGTGCTGACTGCCAGCTCAGAGCCTGGAGCCTGTTTCGGTCTGTGACTCCCTCTCTCTCTGACCCTCCCCTGCTCACGCTCTCTCTCTCTCTCTCCTAGAAATAAATAAAACATTAAAAAAAATTTTTAAAAAAAGAGGTATTCTCTTTTTATACTTTGTTGTATTTGACTTGGTACATTTCGCTAAGGAATTTTGTGTGTATGTTTTTGAGGAATATTTATTTGTAGTTTCTTTTTCTTGTAAAGATTTCCAGTCTTGTTTTAGTACTAGAGTAATATTGGGGAGAATATAGTTGCAACATTTTTTTGAAAGAGTTTATGTAAAATTTGTATTATTTCTTTCGATAATATTTAGTAGAACTTACAACTGACCTGGAGCTGTCTTTGTGGGAAGATTTTTATAATTTAAAAATTGTTTTAGACATAAGCATTCAGATTTTCTATTTCTTCTTGTCTGCATTTTGGAAATTTGTGCTTTTCAAGAAATGTATGCCTTTCAGCTACTTGGTTCTAATTACTTGTATAATATTGTTCATGGCATTTCCTTCTTATCATCTTAATGCTTGCAAGACTGGCAGTACTATCTCCTTTTTCACTGCTGATATTGATATTTGTGTCTTCTCAGTTTTAAAAATATTATTAATTTATTAATTATTTAAATAAACTGGCTTTTTGTTTTGTGGGGTTTTTTTCTGTTTTTTATTGCCATTTCTTTGGCTTTTTTTCACTCTCATCTTTATTATTTCTTTCTTCTACTTAATTTAAGTAAAATTTGCTCTTCCTTTTCTAGCTTCCTAAACTGGAAGCTTCAGTTTTTGATTTTATACTTTTCTTCTTTCCTACTGTAAGCATTTAAAGCTATAAACTTATCTCTAAGTAGCCCTTTTGATGCATTCGGCAAATGTTGATATGTTGTGTTTCATTATCATTTAGTGTGAAAGTTTTTTAAGTTTATTTATTTATTTTAAGAGAGAGAGAACCCAAGCAGGGGAGGTGCAGAGGGAGGGAGAGAGAGAATCCCAAATAGGCTCCATACTGCCAGCACAGAACCCGATACAAGGCTTGAACTCATGAACTATGAGATCATGACTTGAGCAGAAATCGAGTCGAACGCTCAACCAACTGAGCCACCCAGGTAACCCAAGTCTGAATTCTTTTAAAAATTTCATCATGATTTCTACTTTGCCCCATGGATTATTTAGAAGTGAATTATTTAATTTCAAATTTTTGGAGTTTTCTTGAAATCTTATTGTTGTTGAGTTATAATTAAATTCATTGTAGTCAGAAAAGCACTCTGAAAGATTGCAATCTTTTGAAATATATTAAAACTTGTTTTCACATATTTCATATATAGTTATTTCATATATATTTCATATATATTTAATCAGCATATATTCTATCTTTGTGAATATGTGCCATATGAATTTAAAAGAATGTATATTCTGAATTTGTTGGGTATAGTGTTCTATAAATCATAATCAGGAAAAAGTGGTTCATAATTTCATTTAGATCTTCTAGATCCTCAGTGATTTTTGTGGTTCTTTATTTGTTTCTTTGGTCTAGCTAGTCTATCAAATCACTGAGAATTGTGTTAAAGTCTCTAACTGTATAGAGTTAGATGTGTCTATTTCTATTATGGATGTATCTATTTCTCTGTCAATTTTTACGTCACTATATTGAGGCTCCATTATTAGATTCATGAATATGTATAATTGTTATATTTTCTTGATATTTTGCTATTGTGAAGCTTCCCGCTTTATCTCTAAGAATATATCTTACTGACATCTATTTTGTCTGCTATTAATATAGCCACTCTTATTTTCTTGTGCTTATTGTTACATGCAGTATCTTTTCAATCCATTTAATGTTAACCTTTTTATTCCTATATATTTAAAGACTATCTATTACAGACAGCATATAACTGGTTTTTGCCTTTTTATTCAATCTGACAATCATACTTTTTGATTGGAATATTTATCAATTTAAATTTGGCGCAGCTATTGAAATAGTTGACTTCAGGTCTGCCATTTTGCTCTTTACTTTGTCTCATCTCATAAGTTTATTTGTTCACTTGTTCTTACTTGTCTCCTTTTTCTGTGTTAATCAAAGATAATTTTAATATTTTGTTTTAATTCCTCTGATAGCTTTCTAGCTATCAAGTTATTTCTTGCATTTTAGTAGCAATTGTTCTAGAGTTTACAATTTAAATCTTTAACTTTTCCCAATTTGTTTAGAGTTCTTGTTCTAATTACTTTAAGTAAAGCATAGTAACCTTGCAACAGCATATTTTAATTTCCCTGCCCCCTCACCATTTTTGGTGTTATTGTTGTCATATGAATATGACAGCAATATATGTTATCAACTCAACAATTTTATCAATTTTGCATAAGTGGCTGTGTGTATTTCAATGAAATTAAGAGATGAAAAGAAAATGTGTGCGTGCATGTATGTACATATTTAGTTCTTGATTTATCCACACATTTTCCATTTCTTGTCCTTCTCACTTCTTCCTATAAATCTGAGTAGCCAATTGATGACATTTTCCCTCCAGTCTCAAAATCTTCCTTTAGTATTTCTAATAGTATCATTCTGCTAACAATAAATTATCTTAGTTTTGTTTATCTGGCCCTGCTTTAATTTCTCTTTCATTTATGAGTGATAAATTCTTTGGATACATAATTCTTGGTTGCCAGTTTTTTGGTTTCTCTCTCTCTCTCTCTCTCTCCAGCAGTTGAAATATGCCACTCTAATTTGTTTGGGCTTCCATTATTTTGATGTGAAGTCAGCCATTAATCACGCCATTATTCTCCTACATGTAGGATGGTATCTTTCTCTGGCTGCTTTAAAGATTTTCTCTTTAAGTTTACTTTCAGCCCTTTGACTATGACAGTTTATCCTTCCAGAGGCTGATAAATTTCCTGAAGTTGTTAGTTAATGTTTTCCATAAAATTTAGGAAGTTTTAGGCCACTTTTTCTTTAATATATTTTCCTGCTCCTTTCTATTCCCCTATCATTTCAATTACACTTATTTTTAATCTCTTGATAACGTCCCATAAATCCCTGATGCTCTGTTCATTATTTGTCAATTCTTTCTCTTTTTGTTCTTCAGATTGGGTGATTCCTATTAATCTCTTTTTTTTTTTTAATTCATTGATTCTTTCTTCTGACCCCACAATCTGCCTTTAAATCCATCCAGTGAGATTTTCATTTCAGTTATTGTGCTTTTGAGCTCTAGAATTTCCTTTTTTTATAGTTGTCATTTTTCTGTTGAGATTTCCTAACTGTTCATTCATTAAGGCCATTTAAAAAAAATTCTTTGACCATTTTATGATAACTAGCTGGAAAGCTAATAGAGCCAACACCTGGGCCCAATCAGAGTCTGTTTCTATTGACATTTTTGTTTCTACTGAGTATAGGTCAACTTTTTGTGTTTCTTTGCATGTTTAGTAATTTTTGCTTTAAAAGTGAACATTGTAGAAAACACAGTGTGACAACTTTGAATTCTGTTATATTCTTCTGAGTGTTCTTGCTATTGCTGTTCTTGTTTTAACAAGCAGTTAATTTGCTTGGAATCAGATTGAAAATTCTGTCTCCCCTATGGTGTTTAGTTTTTGATATCTCCACTCAGTTCTTATGGCTTCCAGCTGCCGAATACTTAGATTTACCCTTACATTCAGAACTCACATGGCACAGCTCTATCTTTAAAGCATAACTTCCTTTCTGACCATTGTCTGTGTTTTTGAGGTCTTTGTCAAGATGGACAAGATTTTGCCACACAGAGGCATAAATTAGTGGTCAACCAGTGATTTGGGCAAAATGTATACTGAAGTTTTTGGGCTTCAATTCTTTTGCCATTCGCTTGCTCACAGATTTCCCTCTTAAATTCCCCCTGAACTCTGTTCCCTGGCACCTTGAGCCTGTAATATGACTGATACTCTACTTTGCCTGAGCCAAGGGAGTGGGGGATGTCTTCAGACAACATAACTACAAACTCCCAAATCTTACCCCTACGAGTTTCCCTTCATAGGAAGTAAAGTCTCCTCTAGCTTTTGGCTGCTTTTGAATGTTTTCACATTCCTATAAATAATTTTAAAAAATTTTTTGTACACATTTTATAACTATCATCTGTGGAAGGGCCCATGTAGCCACATTCCACCTTCATTACTAGAAATCCTTGCATTTATATGTTTAATCTATCCCTTCTTTATGGTATGTAATGTAAACTCCATGAGGACAGGTGAATCCTTTGTTTATTTCTGTACATACAAGATTTAACACAGAATAAAATGCTTAATAAACATTCATTTATGAGTAAACAAAAATTGACTGCTACTGCCATCATACAATTGATTCCTCAGTTGTACATTCACAAATATTTGCTGCAGCGTTTCTTTAACTTTTCATAGTCTTAATCACAGGGTCTGTTGATTGAGGAATGAATACTCTGGTTTTGATTTTGGGTTTTTTGTTTGTTTTTAAAATTTTTTTTAATGTTTTATTTATTTCTGAGAGAGAGAGACAGCATGAACAGGGGAGGGTCAGAAAGAGAAGGAGACGCAGAATTGGAAACAGGCTCCAGGCTCTGAGCTGTCAGCACAGGGCCCGACACGGGGCTCGAACCCTCAGACTGTGAAATCATGACCTGAGCCGAAGTTGGACGCTTAACCGACTAAGCCACCCAGGCGCCCCTTGGTTTTGGTTTTAAATGGCTTTCTGATTACTTTCTGGAGCAGCAAGTGAAGGGAACCACGTTTATTAAGTGGAGTTTTCTTGTATGATCAGTTAAGAGAACAAACTATAAGGAAATCAAGCTGCTTCAACTTCAAAATATATATATTGCCAGATGCAAGGTACTCTAGAATATCAATGGATGTGGCTCAACAACCACAGGGCATTTTGCTTCTCTCTTAAAGCTTGCTTTATCTCAGCCTCTGCACACTGTCACTTCCTTTAGTAAGAAGGAAGCCTCCCTTCCAGCCTCCACTTTATTATTTTTTTAATATAATTTATTGTCAAATTGGTTAACATACAGCGTATATAGTGTGCTCTTGGTTTCAGGGCTAGATTCCCATGGTTCATCGCTTACATACAACACCCAGTGCTCATCCCAACAAGTGTCCTCCTCAATGCCCATCACCCATTTTCCCCTCTCCCCCACCCCTCTCCCCCATCAACCGTCAGTTTGTTCTCTGTACTTAAGAATCTCTTATGATTTGCCTCCCTCTCTGTTTGAAACTATCTTTTCCCCTTCCCTTCCCCCATGGTCTTCTGTTAAGTTTCTCAAGTTCCACATATGAGTGAAAACATGATATCTGTCCTTCTTTGATTGACTTATTTTGCTCAGCATAACACCCTCCAGTTCCATCCACTTTGTTGCAAATGGCAGGATTTCATTCTTTCTCATTGCCAAGTAGTCTTCCGTTGTGCATATAAACCACATCTTCTTGATCCATTCATCAGTTGATGGACACTCGAGTTCTTTCCATGATTTGGCTATTGTTGAAAGCACTGATATGAACATTGGGGTACGTGTGCCCCTGTGCATCAGCACTCCTGGATCCTCTGGGTAAATTCCTAGCAGTGTTATTGCTGGGTCATAAGGGAGTTCTATTTCTAATATTTTGAGGAACCTCCAGACTGTTTTCTAGAGCATCCAGCCTCCACTTTAGACAAGGAGCTCAAGTTGCAACCAATACCACGAGATCTAGGTACCAACAAACTGAGAGATCAAATGCATTTGACTTAGGTCAAGCGCTCATTAAACAAACAAACCAAAAACCAAAAATAAAACCAAAAACCTCCCTCTGTACAAACTAGTTGGTACCTCTTAGATTGCAGCTGGGTTGTTATGCTCCTCGTCGATGGCTGTATTCCCATTTTGGACAAGAGACGATTATCTACCAAGTGTGTCATACCATTAGGGAGCCTGCAATTAGAAGCAGTGTATCTACATTAAATATAAGTAATTATTATTACAGTTTTGTACTTTTGGATGTGATTGCTATTTTGCTTTCTACTTTAAGGCATTCACATGAAGAGTTTTATATAGGTGTTACTGGCTGCATGTTGGGAATGTTATATATTTAAACAGTTTGCAGTTAATTAAGAGTATTGACTTGGAACTAAATCAGTGGTCTCACACAACATCTGTGCTCTCCTCCTATCTGTCTATGTATTTAGATGGCGTCTATCACTGTGGTATCTAAGTACTCAGAAAATCTAATTAGGCTAATTTCAATTTCCTCTGTGAGGGAGAAGGATCTACTTCTCTTCATCACCCTCTCTGCCAGAGCCTTCTTGAAGGGAGTCATTATTATTCCTCGAAGAGAAAGGCAGTTGAAAAAAAAAAAAGCCTCAAGCAAAAAACAGCATTTCACACCTTACTTGAAAGTTGAGGTTTTGGCTTCTAGAAATGTCTTCAGCTTGTAAACAGCACCAGAAAGGCAAAAGGGTGGTCAGTGCAAAAGAATCTGTGAATGTGATAAAAGGGGAACACGGACCTCACCGGCTCTGTGTTAAAGAATTTGCTGGTAGATTATGCTTGATGGTGTACTCACTATGTCTTGGGCCATCACCACCTGACAGATGCACCATTTTTATCTATAAAAGACGGGTAAAGGCAGTGTTCTCTTTCCAACAACGAACGAGTGTTGTTCTCCCATCTGTGGGTTTCTGTTAACATTCCGACATCTTTATTTCTGTGCTGAGGAAAGCTGCCTGATTTCATTGGTTTTCAATGCTTTGCCTGCAGCTAGAGGTATGGATAAGGCAGCAGCAAAATCATTATGAGCTCCATTTTGTGGTTTTCACACACATGGGCTACTCTTTAAGAGTGAGTCCAAAGGAATAAATTTGTGCACACGCAGAGAATTGCAGTCACAAAGCAAAGCTTGTTAGGTGGAAATGAGAGTGGACCCGAGATGACCAAACATATTTGCCTGAGCAGGATGGGAGGCTCTCCTGACGGAGTGTGAAGGAAAGGGAGGGAGGTACAACCACAGCACCACTTTGCCTCACTTCAGTCACAGATCAAAACCAACATGGCTGGCTGTTCCCGTGTTTGTGATGCCAAAGTTGTCTTTTCATTCTTTGCTTGGAAATTTTGTTACTTAGAGTGTCCGAGAAAGGGATGGTGACACGTGGCTGGGAATGCTGAGATCAAGTTCACCGAAAAGAGCAAATTTTAAAATGTACTCCTTCCGGTAAGGAGAACTGAAAGATCAGTGGTGTGTGGAGAATTTGGTGTGAAGAGATTGACACCAGGATTAATTGGGAGGCAGCGCTTGGCCACGTGACTCACCCCTGAGCTCACCTCCGTATTTGGAGAGACATCGTGGAGACGACTCTCTGGGATCACAGTGAAGCACAAGTGGGTACCCGGCATTCGAGAGATTTTACAACCCAAGGGCAGGCCAGACTGTGACAAGAAAGTGATTGCTGACCCAAGTCAGTCCTGCACCCTAACAATTTCCATATAAAGTATATTACTTTAGATATCTACATATATCCTACAAAAGATGTATACTATTTCCGTAGTACCTTTAAGTTCAGTGACCTCAAACTAGCAGAGAAGCAAATGCCTATCAGCCGGTTAATGGAATAGAATAATATTCAGGAGTAAATAGTAGCAAACAACAGAGATGAATCTTAAACCGTTATAACATTATGCTGAACAAAAGAAGCCAGATAAAAAGAGCACATACTCCTTGATGCCATGTATGTGAAGTTGCAGAAGAGGCAAAAGAATGCAGAGTGATAGAAGCCAGGAGAGTATTTGTATATACAGTCAGAGATAGGAAGGTTAATACAGAGAAGCATGAGAAAGCTTCGTGGGGAGATGGAAATGTGCTGTATGTTAATTGGGGTGTTTGTTACACAGCCATATGCAATCATCAAAACTCACGAAATGGCACATTTACTGTATGTGCATTTTAGGTATATAAATTATACCTTAAAACACAAAGAAAAATATGCAAAAGGTACAAATTGGCTGCAAAATAAAGCATAAATACATTTTTAAATGAAATCTAACCCCAAATATTTCACGTTTCCCATTATTTGAACTGCACTCATTTTTCAAAACTTATGACACATGATTTGGCATTCCAAATTCAGAAATGTTTCCTTCCTATGATCACTCTTGTGGACGTAACATTTTCATGCAGAAATGGAATAGAAATGATGAAATGTGCTTCTTCTTATATATTTACCTTAACAGCTAAAGAAAACTAGGAACTGTCATAATTAAAGAGAATGCATTTGAGTTTTTACATAGCTACATCTCTAGCTGACTTTGTTTCCATACAAAATTTAAGTGCTAGTAATTGCCTTTGTATGTGAGGTTGTGAATGCATGTGTGCATGTGTACCAAGCAACACAGATAAATAAAAAAAGCAAAGAGGGGAAGCATCATTAGCATAATTTGAAGAACTAGACAGAATTATTTTAAGAATGTCAAATTATAATCATTTATGAAAAGAAGATATAGTCTTGGTTATTTTCATATGTATTAATTGGCATTCAAGCCATCTGTATCACTTACGCATATATGTTTAATGGGCATCATAAATATCCCTCTGCCAACTAGGAAAGAGCCATATATCAGGAGAGATGACAATCTTGGGGCTATCATTCAATGACTTGGTATTAAAGGCTTAGCATTTTCCCGAGGTTATTAGAATTTTATTTTAAACTTCTTTTATAGTTGCATACAGTAGCATCTAAAACACATTGTTTTAATGGATTTTTAAAGCCCCTATGAAAAAAAATCACTGTAAATATAGCAAATGCCGATCTATGGTGAAGTTTATTTCATAAACTGCAGTTAGCTTTTAAGCTTTTAATAGTACATTTTCTTTCTAGAATATGGGTCCAATTGTAATAGTCTTGAAAATGATAATGGGAAGAGTTATGAAGCCATTCAGCTCCCGCATCATAGCTTTTCCTACAATAGTTGTGCACACATTTCTTGGAATTCATGGAAGAGTTTCAGTTCCGATATTGAGGACTGCCAGCCCGCTTTCAGTCAGATAGCTGAGTCCAATAGGTTATGGTTGACTCTGCCTAACCAGAACTACCAAAAGCTGCCTTAAATTGAAATGTGCACGTTAAAAACAAAGCAGGATGTGATTTGGTTTGTTTCAGCTCAGCCTAGGAGTGGTGAGGAAGAACTCTGTGCTGGGCCTGGGACAAATTCTTGTGTGTCCTGTGTCAATGCCCCCAGGCTCTGGGATGGTCAGGGCCCCATGATCTTGGTCTAGGACTGTTGAGGTACTGCCACTGTCACAGGCTTATTCATAGCCGATAAGACAGGGTCAGCCATTGTCACAGCCAGAAATGAAAATTAATATCTCTTTAAGTAACATGAAAGCATAGATTTAATAACAGTCTCACCGTTGTCTGAAATATGCATATGCTTACCATTTGCAGATCAGTGAAGAGGGAACAGTTGCAGACCCCCCGTTTTAAGCAATGGGCAGAAAAAGGGGCCATCATTCCTTCTCCCAGATTATAGAACATCCACTGGTCCTGTTTACAGTGTCTAACATTCACCTTTGTCTCAAAGAGAGTTGGATTCTGTGTCTTTAAGAAAGAGGAGTGTTCAGATTTGGTGAGAAGAATAGATAAATGACCTCTCACTTCTGGTGTTGAACTCTTGAGTTCACTTAAGGGTTTGATGTGACTGGCTGAGCACTGGATTGCTTCTCAACCTTGCCTAGATGTCGGAGGCACCTGGGGAGCTTTTAAAAAATTACTGATGTCCAGGCCCCAGCCCCAGAGAACTCATTTAATTGGTTCAGGGTGGAGCCTGGGCACCAGTAATTTTTTAAAAGCTCCCCAGGTGATCTTAATGTGTACCAGGGTTGAAAACTACTGGTTTACAGCAAAATAATCCTAGCCATATAGCAGTAGCAAAAAGGAGCCTGGAACTGAGTGTGGCAAAGAACAGGAAGTTTCACCGGGCTTCTATAACTCTAGCAGACACCCACAATGAGGTTTCTGAAGGTGCAAACATGAATTAGGGCTCTGCCCCGAGGGGCTCATAGACCAGGAAGGAGGAAGACTCATAAGCTCATGATTGTAGTAGAGGGTGGCAAATGCCATCCAAGCAGAGGTGGGAAGTGATGCAAGGCTTTGTCCAGAAGTAAAAGGGAATACTGGGTATTATCCAAACCAAAGCTAAAAGAATTACCCTTACTTAACTGAATCTCACCTGAAATATTTTGGTTCACATTAATTGTTCATTTGATCTTCATTCTCAAAACTAGGTACAGACTTGTGGACTGCATGTGTGTGTTGCCCCCAAATCGGTATGGTGATACCCTAACCCCCAGTGGGATGATATCAGGAGTAGAACCTCTGGGAGATAATTAGGTTTACATGGAGTCATGAGATGGCGTTTCTGTGACGGAAGTGTCCTAAGTGTCCTCATAAGAAAAGGAAGAAACTAACGCTCATTCTCTCTGTCATGTGGGCCACAGCCATCTACGAGCAGCAAGAGGGCCCTAGTCAGAGCCCCATCCTGCTGGCACACTGGTCTTGGACTTCCAGCCTCCAGAACTGTAGGCAAATAAATGTCTGTTATTTAGGCCCCCCAGGCTATTGTATTTTGTTACAGCTAAGACGGGCCTAAAGTCACATTTGATAGAGGAGGATGTGGAAACACAGAGACGTTAAGGATCTGGCCTACAATCACAATGTCAGAGGCAGAGATGGTACTAATCCCAAAAGGCACTGGCTGCATGCTTCATACTGCATGGCCTCATTCAGTTCTCAATGCACAACCATATAAAACAGGGGTTAGTATAGGCTCAGTCTCATTAAATAACTCGCCTAA
This sequence comes from Hyaena hyaena, assembly GCF_003009895.1. NCBI lineage: Eukaryota > Metazoa > Chordata > Mammalia > Carnivora > Hyaenidae > Hyaena > Hyaena hyaena. The sequence goes on from NW_024080646.1 coordinate 2,248,359, forward strand.
GAGCAAGTCAGTAATTAAGTGCTAAAGGGGTGTACTACTTTCCCACTGCTGCTGTAACAGATGACCACAAGTTCATGCCTTACAACAACACAAATGCATTGTATTACAGTCCAGGAAGGTCAGAAGTCTAAACTGGGTTGGCAGGGCTGGCTCATTTTGGAGGCTGTTGGGGAGAATTTACTTCCTTGACTTTTCTAGCTTCTAGAGGCTGCCCACACTCCTTGGCTCATGGTGCCCTCCTCCATCGGCAAAGCTGGCAGCACAGCATCTCCAAACCTCTCACCTCTCTCTGACCTCTGTTTCCATCATCACATCTTCTCTGACTTTCCTGCCCCTTCCCTTATAAAGACCCTTCTCATTAGATAGAGCCCACTTGGATAATTCAAAATGACCTTTGTATCTCAAGATTCTTACCTTAATCACATATGCAATGTTCCTTCTACCGTGGATGGGCAATACACTCACAGGTTCTAGAGATTAGGATGCATTTGTCTTTGGGAGGAGTGGAGGACCAGGGACGTGGGCAAAGTTCTGCCGGCTACACAGGGACAAACACAAACCCAGGTCTAATTCTGAAGCCCTTAATCCCTGGATGATACTTCCTGCCCCACCTTTCCAACACACATGTGCTCGCGCGTGCGCGCGCACGCGCGCGCACACACACACACACACACACACACACACACGGGTAGAAATGGGATCTGTTAACATCCTCAGAGGGGGATCTTTCCCCTTTCTAATATTGTTTGATTCCTTCAGACAAAAATTTCATGGCCTGAGTTGTTGGAGTTCTCCCAGTGTCCCTTTCCATCAAGAATGAGGGTACATATGGGGCACCTGGGTGGCTCAATTGGTTGAGCAGTTGACTTCAGCTCAGGTCATGATCTCACAGTTCATGTGTTCAAGCCCTGAGTTGGGCTCTGTGCTGACAGCTCAGAGCCTGGAGCCTGGGTTGGACTCTGTGTGTCTCTCTCTCCCTGCCCCTCCCTGCACTCTGTCTCTTTCTGTCTCTCAAAAGCAAATAAACGTTTAAAAAGAAAAATGAATGAGAGTATATACGGGCGCCTGGGTGGCTCGGTTAGTTAAGTATCCGACTTCAGTTTGGGTCATGTTCTCACAGTTTGTAGGTTCGAGCCCTGCGTTGGGCTCTGTGCTGGCAGCACACAACCCGTAGCCTGCTTCAAGTTCTGGGTTTCCCTCTTTCTCTGCCCTTCCCCCACTCACACTCTGTCTCCCTCTCTTTCAAAAATAAAATAAAACATTGGAAAAAGAGAATGAGTGTACATACATTTTATGATGACTGAAAGTGTTTGGGAAGAAGCTGGACCTAACACACAAAGTGCATAACTACAACTAAAGCAAAGTTTTGAGGTCTTTAAATGGTGATGGCTTGATCCTTGGCCTTCATTAAAGCAAATACATATGTGTTCCTACTTATATTTATTGGGTGCTACTTGGGCTCAAGTTTTTCATTAATGACCCAGAGGGACTCTTCTTGCTGCGTGTCCCCTCAAAACTAAAGTTCAGAAACACCCTTTGCCCTTTAAGACTCTGTGACTATTGACATCTATGATCTTCTTCCTAAAGTTGAGGGTTTAAAACAAGAGGAGAGGCTGGAGACCAAACGTGCTCTCTGATGCCATTGAATCTTCTCACCCCAACTGCCTGAACCTCACTGAGAAGAAGCCAGACCTCTTTCAGCATCATGTGACTGCTTAAATCAATGCAGAAGAAGCAGTTTTGCACTCTGCCAAAAAGGGAGTTACAATATTTATAAGAATGTTAAATACATTTTCCATGACTGTCAGTAATGTGTCCTTGGACTTTCATAACGCAGTCCTTAAAGGAATGGATTTAGTTGAGAATACTTTAGACGATATTAAAAGTAACCTGAGTTTAATTTAGTACATGGGTAATATAATACTTGACAGCAGCCATTGTCCCAAGGATGATTAGAAACAAAGAGTGAGTGTGTTCACTGAAATGGTCTTATTGGTACTATAGTATAGTCTACTATGTTTCTGTTTCTCTGTTTTTTACTTTGTTTCTTTCAGGAGCTCAACATGGGGCGGGTGAGATTTGGGCTGTTCCACAGATGGCTCTCAGCCATGTTAAGTGGTGACGATGTGCAGGAAAACAAGGGGTTAACAAGCACTTTAATTTCATATATGTTTGGCTGCATCAAGGCAGAGGTGTCTGGTGAAAAGGATTGGACAAACAAGGGCAGCATGTACTGCTGTGGAGGCTCCCGGGCCACAAAAATGGAGACAATATCTCTGTGGGTGAGGTCAGAGCCCCTGCTGGGGACGGGTATGAGCCTTGGACAGGTCTGTGTGGGCAAGGGAAGCATTCAGTTCTGTTTTTCAGCCTTGCCACTACTGCCCGAGCTAACTCAATCATCCCTCACACCGCAGTTAATATTCCACCTCTTCCAAAGATATTTTTGATCCCACCAAACTCAGGTCTTCTCTGGATATTCACCTGGTTGACTCTCTATTCATTTGCTAGGGTTGTGTAACAGAGTACAATGCTGGGTGACTTAAAAAATGGAAATTTACTTTCTCACAGTTTTGGAGGCTAGAAGTCTGAGATGAGGGTGTCAGAGGATTTGTTTCTTCTGAGGCCTCTCATTATGGGCTGGCACCTTCTCCCTATGCCCTCTCATGTTCTTCTCTTCATACGCGTCGATGTCCAAATTTTCTCTTTATATCAGGGCACCAGGCTGATTGCATGAGGGCCCGCCCTAACAACCTCATTTTAACTTAACTACTTTAAAGACCCTATCTCCAAATGCAGTCACATTCTGAAATACTAGAGGTTAGAACGTCAGCATATGAATGGGGGCGGGGCAGGACACAGTTCAGCTCCTAAGACTCTCATAGAACTTCTCTCCTTCGGTCCTGTAATGTGGTTGCTTATTTTCTTGTTGTTTCTCTATTAGGCAGCAAGCAAAGAAATGAGGAGGTAAGAAGGGAAAGAAGGAGAAAGACAGGTTAGAGCAAATAAGCATGAAGCACTATTCAGAGGTTAAACAGTCAGGCAACTGAACAAAAATAAAGACCAGTGAGCTATAAAATAAGAGACTGTGGAAATGCGTGTGACTGAGGAGAGGTCTTCAAACTTCTCAGGGCTACACAACTGGAGAAAAGATGTCTGCCAGGGCACATGGGCACCCTCTTAGAGAATGCTACTCATGGATCTGAAGGGGGCAGACTTCATCTGATTCTGGGGCGTGTGTTTGTGTCAGAATAGGCGTGCTCTGTTTTGCCTGAAACAGTCACCCAAAAAAGGCGTTCGGTAATGACAGGCGTGTTCCACTGTTCCCTAAGCTCCCCCACTCCTCATGCTTCCTGTCTTTGTTCTGTTCTCCCTGGGGGCCCTGCACAAAGCGGGACATTTTGTTGCTTCATCCAGCTCTGCAGTCCTGTGATGTGGGTCCCTCCGAGTCACCCTGTTCAGCCGGGCAGTGTTTCAAGGGATCAGGAAACCGTTTTCCATCCCAGGAGCCAGCCTCAAAGTTAGAAAGTTCTGTGGTTTGGTTTGGATTTCGCTCATCCCTACAGAGAACTCGGTCTGCCAATCTCTACATACATGTCAGCATAAATAGCAACAGATGTACCTTCAACATGTAAAATCTCCATAAAATATAACAAACTCTGCTTTTCCATTTGGGATGAGTCATTAACCATATGTTTGTGATACTCTTTCATTTGCAGATCTGAGGCACACATTTTACCTTGCAGGAGACGCAGTGCTATTTCTTTTCAGAAGGTTCCTTCCTGTCTCCAGAATTGATTCAGCAATGCCTTGGTCTATTTCTGCGGGTATCTTGAATCAGCCCATGGAAAACGTATGGAATTTTCTTTACGTGAGCTGCATGGCGTGCCTGGGCTCTGCCCTTGGAACTATTCTTGGCCAGAATATTTGAAAACCCGCTCTGGTGCTCAAACTACAACTCATGTGACGGCTCAGTGGCTGGCTCCTTGCATGGAATATGCTGATTTCAGGGGAGCCTGTTTGGTTTGTGATACTTCAGAGAGAAACATGTGGTATTTGGCGAGGCTGCAGGCAGGGAATACAGAAGTTGGGTAATTAGTGGATGTCATTTTGTAGAGTGATAGGAGGGTCCTTTGTTTTGTGTCTTGTGTGAAGGAGTTGTATAAAAGTCTTTTCTGTACTTAGAATTCAGAAAGTAATCTGTCCTTGAGGAATTTTACCTCCTATGGAAGTTCATATTTTCTGAGAATTTAAATTTTTCTCTTCCAAAAGAAGGACTAAGCTTTTTATTATGAAGGATTTGGAAAACACACAAAATAAGGAATATAAAATAGTAGCATGATGAGCCCTCCTGTACTTATCACTCAGCTTCAACCATTGTTAACATTTTGCCACACTGCCTTTATTTATCCTGTTTTCTTTTTCCTTTTTCTTGTTTCTTCAAAGTACTTTTTAGAAAATTCTAACACTATGGATAACGCTTTCTGACCCTTATGCATAAGAGGCTTTATGCTTACACATCTCCAAATCAAGACATTTTCTTACAAATATCATAGTTTTATTGCAACCCACAAGATTTACAAAAATTCCTTATTATCCTCAAGCGCTAAGTCTATATTCAGATTTCCTGGATCATCTCAAAAACATCATTTTACAGTTGATTTGTCAAACTTGGATCTAATCGATGCTCACATGATGCATTTGGGTGTTTTCTCCCCTAAGTGTCTTTACTTTCAAATAGTCCCCTTGTCTCTGTTGGGGTGTCCCCCAAAGCAGACTTTGTGATAAGGACTTGGGTACAGTTATTATATGTGAGAGGCAGTTCTAAGAAGCAAAAACGACAGAACAAGAAAAGTGAGGCAGGAAATACCAAAGAGAGATGTATTGATGAGCAGGTTAGTGTGGGCAACTAAGGTTTAATTCTGCAGGGGATCCTCGGAGGAGCTTTGTGTCATGCATCCCAGAGTTGACTGACAGCAAGGTGGGTAAAATGGGGACGTTAGCGCTGACCTTCATTCACTCTTTATTGGTCATTTCTTGGGTGGTCTGCTCATGGGCTGAGTGAGCTCCTGTGATACCAGAAGAATGTCCGAGACAGAAAGGGACAGAGCCACAGGTGACCCGGGTGGATGCTACCAACATGAAGAGGACTCATCCCCTCTGGCTGTTGGGAACTCAAATATCGGGGGGTAAGAGTCAGCTGCATCTCTCCTCCCCTTCCTTCCTTCCCTCCTTCCTTCCTTCCTTCCTTCCTTCCTTCCTTCCCTCCTTCCTTCCTTCCTTCCCTCCTTCCGTCCTTCCTTCCTTCCTTCCCTCCTTCCCTCCCTCCTTCCTTCCTTCCTTCCTTCCTTCTTCCTTCCTTCCTTCCTTCCTTCCTTCCTTCCTTCCTTCCTTCCCTCCTTCCCTCCTTCCCTCTCTCCTTTCTTCCCTCCTTCCTTCCTTCCTTCCTTCCCTCCTTCCCTCCCTCCTTTCTTCCCTCCTTCCCTCCCTCCTTTCTTCTTTCTCTCCTTCCATCCTTCTTTCTTTCCTTATATTCTTAATTTCTGTCCTTCTTTTAAATTTAAATTTTAGTTTTTATGACTTCTTTTGGTGCTATTGATTTCTTGCCTCCCCTGGAAAATGTCGCACATTCTGGATGGGACCTATTATTTCCTTGGCATCTTAAGCTTGTTCCTCTCTCCCCTATATTTCCTGTGCACAGGAAGTTAGACCTGAAGTCTTGATTAGAGTCGCTTTCAATTTGTTTCAGCAAAAGTACTTCATAGTTGGTGTCCTTTCTATAGATTTCATGGAGAAGTTCCTGAGTAGTTTGTGTTAAAAAAAAAGTGAGCCCTTACTTCAGCTTGGCAGTTCCTCACAGCAGAAGGCACCTTGGAGATTTCTAGTCCCGCTTTATTTTATGGGAAAAGGAACTGATGACCAGAGAGATCATTGGCCATCTCTACTGTCACATACTCTGTTCACATTTATTTTACATTTTTCATGTATTTAATAACCTCCTGCCATCTCTTTCTTGCCCTGGACATTCCGCTGAAACTTGCTCTTCTATTCTACCTACATCAATGGCCTCCCTGTTGTATAAACCCTATGGACTCCTCTCAGCTCTCATTCTATATACTGTCTCCACAGCATTTAATATTAATAACTGCATTATCCCTCTTAAAATACTTGCTTTGCTTGTCTTCTCTGATCTCACTTTCCAGTCTTTCTGATTAATCCCTCTTAATCACAGCCATTTGCCTCTAAAATGTAAGTATTTGCTAAGATTTAAGAGACACCTGCCAGATATACTACAATTTAAAGGAAAATTTCATACCAAATTAAAAGAGGATTCCAGGAGTTGATACATAATTCCTGTACCTATGAGAATGGCAGAGAATTAAGGGAAGTGGCTTGAAACAATTCTATTAGTTCATGATACGTTTCCCAACTTGGAGAAAAAGGAACAGCACTGTGAGTGGGACACAGAAAAGATGAGACCATATTACTGGGGGGTCCATTCCCTTTCTATGGATGAGCAGTGGGCACCAAACTGGCAGAATGCCTCAGTGTTCATAGACTGCGTATCATTTTCTCAAGCCTAAGAGAATGATCTGGAGGCAAGATTAGTACAGATGAAAGATTTGAGATAATTTCCCACAAAACAACATCACAACCCTAGATCAGCAGCAATAAACAACAGTTATTGAGTTGAGAAAATATCTGATCAACCAAATGGCATGCGTAGGTACTAGGTATCAGAAGAGCAAAAGTTTCCACTCACGCTGTAGTAGATGAACAAGCAGAAACCTGAGGGACCCCTTTCTTTACTCCTCTCTGCAAGTGCTAGCCCAGTGAAGAGGTTCCTACCAAGTTGTCTGTGGTCTTACCTCCTTCTCTAACTTCCTTGGGAAAATAAACGAATGAAGTGATACTTTAATCTATGACATTTAGCCCCTCAGACCAAATCCTATGGGATGAGAGTTGGCTTTCTCACTATTGATGATAGATTCAGAACTTCTATCTTCACTCACAGATGAGACTGCAGAATAAAAACTGAAGCTTGAGACCTAGAAAAATTATACAATGAAAAGGAAGAAAATTAGCCTAACATTCAAAGAGAGACAGAGACAGAGAGAGAAGAGATATGAGAGTTAAAAACATAATTTGAAGCCACTTATATGCTAGAAGACATAATGAAAAATACACGACTCCATCACACTCTCAAGAAAAGAGGAGTTAAATGACCCTGTTAAACAAGACATGGGAGAAGAGAACAAAATCAAAAGGAAATTGCCACAGGTAAGTAAAACAAAGGAGAAGAATGTTATCACAGAATGAAAACTACAGTAGAAGAACCAAAACAGTACTCATGTTTAAAAAACTGAATCAGTAGAGAACTATCTTGAGGAAATCACTCAGAATGAAGAGGAAAGGACCAAGGAAAGAAAATAATCGGAGTGAAGATTGCTGCTATGGAAATCAAACAATGGGTGTTTGGTAGGTAGCTTGAAGTAGTAAAAAATGATCAGCAAAAAAACACAAAAAGGGAAATATGCAGTTTGCAAAGGCTCACCATAAGAGGCAAATGAATAAGAATTTGTCAGCCCCCCAAGGTTTCTCTGAGCAAAGACACAGAACTTTAAGAACAAAAAGAAAAATAATTCTACAGATCAGTATAAGACTGTTTAAGGCTTCAGTCACCCTGCCGAGCTTAAAACTGCATGGCTCTAATGTTAGACAGGTAGTGTATAACTTATAAGATCATCATGGAATGAAATGTGAAAAACACTTGCCAAAGTATTTAGCCTGTTGTCTGGCACATAATAAGTACTTGGTAAATACCATCTATTATTACAAGCATTCAGCAAGAGGAAATATATAACCAACAATAGAAATCATCAAGCTAGTCCAAAATTCACATTAGCAGTATCAGAGAATTTCAGTAGGAAAACTTTGGCCAAGTATTCCTTAAATAGTCAAGTTGCTATTGTAAAGGCAAAAGAAAGGCTAGTCAAAAGACCAAGAATTTGGGAAGTAAATCACCAATAAACAATTCATGGAAGGGGTCATTTGCAGAAGTATTCCAGCAATGGAAAAGATGAACCAAAAGGAATAGGGAAATTATGGGATTCAAGGGCCATTAGTGAATATGGATTAATTAATTCCTTTGTTCTTAATCCCTAAGAGATTCTGAGAAAGGCGTGGACCTTCTCAGGAAGGAAAAAAATATATATGTATACACACACACTACATATACATAGAAATGTATGTAGTATTTTAGGTTATTCAGAAACCTATGGGAATTAACCCACGGCCTCCTTTGGAATCGATAGACGACATATCTTATTTTAAAAATCAATCTAAATTTCAGTAAGTGTCATTGTTGTGATTACAAACAAAAATTAAATGTTAAATTTGTGATGGAATATCTATCTATATAGAGATCTATTTATCTATATATGGTATAAAATAATACTTTAAATATAACAGATATGGACAAAATTTCACAGTAAACAACACACCCATACATGCACACACAGACATCAAGAAGTGAAGGAGGTGAATGGCAGAAGGAAAAATGTGTGAATTGTGAAAATGTGTTTTTTCCATTTTTTTCAGAGAATAAATGAAAATATATGGCAGATTTGAAAGGTTTGAATGAGTATATAAAGACATAAAAGTAACAATTAAAAAACTGAAGACAGAACATACTTGAACTACAGATAATTAATTAAATACAGAATATTATGAATAAACAAAAATATAGTAAAAGCTAAAGAAGAAAAATCATAAAACAAATCACAGAAGCTATTGTAGTCTTGCTCTCACAAAACATAAAACAAATCTTGAGAGGATTAAGTCAAGTAATTTAACTGTCTCTCCTACAAAATTTAAATCCTCTGTAATATAAAAGAAAAAAATTCAACAACTCAACAACAATATTAATGATGTGTCTTCTAATGAAAAATGATAAGATATGACATGAAGCAGGAAATTGTGACCCAGAAAAAGGTGAAAAAATCAATTATAGAAACAAATCTAAAAATGACAGAGTTGATGGAAATATCAAGAACAGATTTTAAAATCACAATTTTAAATATGTTTGAGGACTTTAAAAAGAGTATTACATAAAGGAGAAAGAAATGGAACATATGGGGAAATTCTAGAGATTAAAAAATATAACATGTGAAGGGAAAGTTTCACTGGATAAAATTTATAGACACTATGTAATAACAGGTCAATCAGCTTGAAAGCATAGCAAAAGAAACTATGCAAAATGAAATACAGAGAAAAACTGAGAAACTTAAAGCCTCAATGACTTGTGGGATAATTATTAAGTGACATAATATGCAAATAATTGGAGTCCCAGAAGAGAAGTAAGAAAAGGGCAGAAAATATATTTAAAGAAATAATGGCTGAAAAAGTTCCAAATTTAGTAAAAACTATAAATTCAAACAACCAAGAAATTCAAGGAACCCTAAGCAAGATAAATGTTAAGAAAAAAACTACATAAAGACACAAGATAAACAAATTTCTGAAAACCCATTAATAAAAGGAAAAGTTTCAAAATATTCAGAAAAATAGATACATACATAGGCGGGAACACACATAGGAAACACCATAGACCTTTGATTTTTTTTTTTTTTTACTGAATACTAGATCTTTATTTTTCTTCAAATTTGGAGTGTTTTAATTATACAAAGATGACAAGTCAAGTTTTGTAACCTAAAAATATTTCATTAAAACTATAGTAATACTTTCATAAGCTATACAAAAAAGATAATGAGACAAACATGTGTGTTTATAGAATTGCAGGTCAGTCATGCCAGATCCCTGGGGAAGGAATTCCCAGCACGATGTTATCCGTCTGGGAGCACACAGAGCAATCCTTGTTTACACGCACACATTCATTTGCTTGTCCAACATGGTCAGCCCTCGCCCTCTTGATGGTTTCCTTCTGCTATGAATGTGCATGTCCAGTTGTCTGCTTCCTCATCCACCAGCCATTGGAGGAGGACTAGGGCCATGCAGATGATTAATTCGACCCATTCTTCTTGGGGGGGTGGTTCCTGGTGGCCCTCTTCCATCATCATATCTGGAATCAGAGGAGTTTCTGTAGCCTCTTCTCTTTTTCACATCTTGCTGAAACAGAGTCTTGAAAAACAAAATCACGGACTCAGCTACTCCCCAGAAGAAATCTGTTATCAAAGATAATCTCTATGGGGACTGACTCGGGTTGTCCAACACTTGTCCATTCAAGATGTAAACCATCTTCACCCCTTGTTTCCCGCCTCCATAGCAACTCCATGGACCTTTGGTTAAAAACAATACAAACAGATGACAGTGAAATGACATATTTAAAGGACTAAAGAAAAATTTCATCAACCTAGAATTCTTTATCCAACACAACTATTCTTTGAAAATGAAAGTGAAAAAATTACATTTTCAGGTAATCACAAACTGAGAGAATTATTGATTGGAGCTCTTCTCTACACTATGAGAAACGCCAGAGAAATTTCTTTATGCTGGAATAAGACACCAAACAGAAACTTGGATCGACATTAGGGAATAAAGAACTGAAGAGATAATCCATAAGTGGAAATATAGAATACTTTTTTCTTTTTTAAAACTTTCTTTAATAGGTAATTGACTTGTTGAATTAAAAAATATAATACCAATGAATTGTAACGTTTATATCATGAAGAAAAGTGAATTATATGAAAAAATGGCAAAAGGATGGGAAGAGAGAAATGAAAGTAAACCTGAAGTGTAATACTATTTAAAGATAGAGTATAAGTTAAAGGTACATATTGGAAAGCCTAGACCAAACATAAAAAACAAAACAAAGATATATAGTCAACAAGTCAATAGTAGGGACAAAATGAATCCTAAAAGTAATCAATCAATCCAAAGAAGCAGAGAAGGTAGGAAAGGAAAGAAACAGTGAACCAACAAACAGATAGAAAACAACATATTTATGATTTCATTAACTGTAAATGAGCTAAACACTCCAATTAAAGGCAATATTGTCACTTAAATAAAAGTCCAAACTATATGTTATCTAAAAAACAAATATTAAATATAAAGCCATGAACAACATGAAAGTAAAGGGATGAAAAATGACATACAATGAAACAACATTAAGAGAAAGTTGGACCGGCTATACTAATATCTGACAAAGTAGAATTCATAACAATAAATGCTATCAAAAATAAAGAGCGGTATTTCATAATGACAAAACAGTCAATTCAATAAGAAGATATAACAATCTTAACCGTGTATCCGCCAAATAGCCAAGCCTCAAAATACATAAAGAAAAACTGATACAAATGAAAGGTGAAATAAACAAATTCAGTTATATTTAATTGCATCAATACTTCCAGTTCTTGATAGAATAGACAAAAAATAAGTAAAGATTAAAAATACCTAAAAAATGTTATCAACCACTGTGATGTAATTAATATTTATAGACTACTGCACCCAACAACAGTATAATGCATATACTGGAACATTCTCTAAGGTAGATCATATTCAGACAAATTAACAAGTTCTAACAAATATGAGAAGGATTGAAATCATACATATTATTCTCTCTGACTAGAATGGAATTAATGTAGAAAAAATAAGAAAAGGATATGTAGAAATTACCCAAATATTTGGAAATTAAGTAACACATTTATAAATCACTCATAATCAAAGAAGAATCACAAGGGAGTTTAGAAACAAATTTTATAATTTTTTTAATGTTTATTTATTTTTGAGAGAGACAGAGCATGAGTTGGAGAGGAGCAGAGAGAGAGGAAGACGCAGAATCTGAAGTTGGCTCCAGGCTCTGGGCTGTCAGCATAGAGCTGGATGCAGGATTCAAACTCATGAACTGTGAGATCATAACCTGATCCGAGTCAGATGCTTAACTGAGCCACCCAGGCACCCTGAAAATATTTTTAACAGAATGGTGACAAAGTACATCATAATTTAGGCAATATGGCTAAACAGGGCTTACAGGGAAAGAAATTTAAAGTTAAGATTTTTTTATTAGAAAAGAAGGAACATTTAAAATCATTGACGTAGGCTTTCATCTTAGGAATCTAGGAAAAGAAGAGGAAATTACTTCTAAAGTAAGTACAAACAAGAAGATGATGAAGAATAGAAAGCAATGAAATAGGAACAAATAAACAGATTTTAAAAATCAATGAATCAAAACTTAATTTGTTGGCAACATCAATGAAATTGATTAACCTTTAGCTAAACTGATAAAAAAGAAGAAGAACACACAAATGATCAACATAAGTAATGTGAAAAGGGATATTATCACAGATCCTACAAACATAAAAATAATAATAGAGGAATATTATGAACAAAGTTATACTGATCAATTAGGCAACCTAGATAAACTGGACAATGTCTAATGATAGGTATTATACCAAAACTGATGCAAGAAGAAATAGAAAATTTGAATAGCCCCTTATTTATCAAAAACTTTGAATCTTTAATTCAAATTTTCCTTAAAAGAAAACTTCAAGTCCAGATAATCTCATTGGTGACTTTTATTGAACATTTAAAGAATAAGTGCTACTAATTTTATAAAATAATTTCTGACTCACTTGAAACACTGTCTTCAAATCTTTGCTGAAATGTCACTTTTTCCATGTAGATTGTATCCCATGCCCACCTCCTGGGGAAACACTAACTCTCTTCTTTGCCACATTTTCCTTCACAGTACTTGTCACCATGTACCCCACTACATACTTCACGTATTTAATTGTCTTACTGTCCCTCTCTCCACCATTAGAATGTAAGCTCCATTATGGTGGGAGTTTTTGTCCTAGAACAGGGCTTGGCATATAGTAAGTGTTCAACAAATACATTCTTATGGAATGAATGAAATTAAATATTCAGTTAATTTGGAATTTATTTTGTTGTAAGTTATAAAGTAAGCACTCAGCTTACTTTAATACATCTATTCTCTTATTGAACTAAAGTTGCCTTTAGCATATACTGCCACTATATATCAGTGCTGTGTATTCTAATCTATTAATCAGTCTCTATTCCTTCACCAACATCACATCTCATGACTGGGATATATCTCAAAGAACTTCTCATAGTTCTACTTTGAGAAGGCTTGTTCTTGCCTTACTGCAGTGGCTAGGATCTCAACACAATGTTAAATACAAGTGATGAGAACAGATATTTTGCTGTGTCCCTAATATTAATATTAACTAATATTAACTAATAACTGATATTAATATTAACTAATATTAATATCAGGTCATAATATTATAATGTTCCTAATATTAAAATTATCCATATAATTTTTAAATATATTGTCTGTTAGGTGTTTGTAATTCCTTGGGTTCAGGTTTAGAATTTCTAATCTATTTTTAGTTTGCCACAAGTGTCTATTATGAATAGGCATTGAATTTTGTCAGATTTTTAAAATATTTATTGAGAATGGCAGATGCCTATTTGTTTTTATTCATTTAAGGTAGTGATTACTTTTCAAATATTTAACCATCTTTGCATTCCTATGATAAACTTTACTTTGTTGATGATCTTTGAATATATTGTTGGATTCAACTTGATATGTTGTTGAAGATTTTTACACACATATTTATGAGATTGCCGGCCCATGGGCATATACATACACGTATTTGATTAAGTATCAACAGATCATTTTCCAGAATGTCTGCAATAGTTTTTATTATTATGAAAGTTTTTTTTCTATATTTTATATTTGGTTATTCACGGTATAGAAAAAAATGCTACTGTCTTATAAATTGATCTCAAATTAGGCAACCTATATTTGTAAAGTCTATGGATTCTTTTTTTTCTTTTTAATAGAAGATCCTATCACATACAAATCATATATGTTTTTGTTTTTTTCTTTCCAGTTCTTACTGTTTTGATTTCTTTCCAACATCGTTAAGGACCTAATGTAGAAATAATATGTGATATTTTGGGCCAAAGTGGCTAAGAAACAGGTATGTTCCTTGTTTTTCCACCATTTAATGACAAAGGATTTTGAAATGGGAGTGGAAAGGCAGAGGAAGAAGAAGAAGAAGAAGAAGAAGAAGAAGAAGAAGAAGAAGAAGAAGAAGGAGGAGGAGGAGGAGGAGGAGGAGGAGGAGGAGGAGGAGGAGGAGGAGGAAGCTTTCATCTCTGAACTACTCTGCAAAGAGAATGCAGTCCTGTGAACCCGATTGGATTTTTTTATGTTAAGCCACTGCATTCAGAAGTCATTTGTTCCAGCAGCTAATGTTAGTATAACTAATACAAAGAAACTTGAAAATTGGAGATTCACACCTTCTTGTAGGCAATAGAACTCAATATTATAGAGATGTAAAATTTCCTTATGTCAATATATAATTTGAACACTACCATAGTCCCTGGTAGGCTATCTATGGGAACATGAGAAATTCTTCTAAGTTTTATCTATAACAATAAATATTTGAGAGCAAAAATAAGAAAAACTAAACAATAAAGGTTATTGAAGAATTTGTCCCACAAGACATTGAGAAATAAATTAAAGCTTCATATGTATATGTAAGTACTATATATTTAAATATATAAAATTGTGCAAATACATATATATGTATGTACACACACATTTTTTAAATATAATTTATTGTCATATTGGCTTACAAACAACACCCAGTGTTCATCCCAACAAGTGCCTTCCTCAATGCCCATCACTCATTTCCCCTCTCCCCCACCTCCCCATCTACCTTCAATTTGTTCTCTGTATTTAAAGGTCTCTTGTGGTTTGCCTCCCTTCCTCTCTGTAACTACTTTTTTCCCTTTCCCTTTCCCCATGGTCTTCTGTTAAGTTTCTCAAGATTCACATATGAGTGAAAACATATAATATCTGTCCTTCTCTGACTGACTTATTTCACTCAGCATACCTTCCAGTTTCATCCATGCTGCTGCAAATGGAATGATTTTATTCTTTCTCATTGCCAAGTAGTATTCCATTGTATATATAAACCACATCTTCTTTATCCATTCATCAGCTGATGGACACTTAGGATCTTTCCATAATTTGGCTATAAAAATTGGAGTACATGTACCCCTATGCATCAGCACTCCCGTATCACTTGGGTAAAGTCCTAGTAGCGCTATTGCTGGGTCATAGGGGAGTTCTGTTTTTAATTTTTTGAGGAAACTCCATACTGTTTTCCAGAGCAGCTACACCAGTTTACATTCCCACCAACAGTGTAAGAGGGTTCTCCACATCCTCGCCAGCATCTGTAGTTTCTTGATTTGTTCATTTTAGCCACTTGACGGTAAACACACATTTGTAAATGTGATGTTGGTGAAGGAATAGAGACTGATTAATAGATTAGAATACACAGCACTGATATATAGTGGCAGTATATGCTAAAGGCAACTTTAGTTCAATAAGAGAATAGATGTATTAAAGTAAGCTGAGTGCTTACTTTATAACTTACAACAAAATAAATTCCAAATTAACTGAATATTTAATTTCATTCATTCCATAAGAATGTATTTGTTGAACACTTACTATATGCCAAGCCCTGTTCTAGGACAAAAACTCCCACCATAATGGAGCTTACATTCTAATGGTGGAGAGAGGGACAGTAAGACAATTAAATACGTGAAGTATGTAGTGGGGTACATGGTGACAAGTACTGTGAAGGAAAATGTGGCAAAGAAGAGAGTTAGTGTTTCCCCAGGAGGTGGGCATGGGATACAATCTACATGGAAAAAGTGACATTTCAGCAAAGATTTGAAGACAGTGGGAGAGAGAGAAGTTGTACTTTCATTTAGTAATGAAATCATAGAATGAATGCATGAAAACTTAGGTGCCTGTTTCTATAAACTTGGAGTGGGAAAATTTTTTCAAAGCATGACACTGACACTGGAAAGCATAAAGAAAGAGATGGACAGGTTTTATAGCATATGTAAACAATGTTATAAATGTAAACAATCTTAAAAATAATAACAATCTGGGGTGGAAATAGCAACGTACTGTCATACCAAGGTTTTATATCTAGCAGGACCCTGTAATTTATTGTCTAAACCAAGATGCTTTGGGAGTTAAAAGGATATCCTTTATATTTATGTCAGAACAGATAGAAATTAGAACTGTCTCAAACAGACTCAACTGGGTCCTTATAAATAAGACAAACATCTCAAGAGACCAAGGTGCATAAATGACTAAATGCAAATGGCAGTAAACATGAAATTATGCTGGACCTCACTAATAGGAAAGGAAAAATAATTAAAACAACTATGGGCATTATATTTGGTGCTCATCTATTTTAAAGATGAAAATATTGATAATGTTTCTGATGAGACTATCCTGGTGGGATCTCAAAATGGTGTCAATTTAGTTACAGACACTTGGGCAAAATATATGAAATTTTAAATGTCCTTATTTTGTAACTCTACATGTCAAATTACATGAATAAATTCTGAGAATATAATCAGACCAATAGATAAAGCTGTATGTAGTACCAGGGTGCTTAAAGCAGGGCTTTTCACAATGGCAAAACAACCGGAAACATCCCAACCATTCATCAACAAGGGTTTGTCTAAACCACTTGTGATATCTTCATACATAAAAGATTATACAGCCAAATTAACTAAAGGAATGATAGCTTTTGTAAAAATCAAAACCCCAAATGTCCACATGATGGAAGTTTAATTATCTCTCACATGAAGTCCAGAATGAACTCTTTCTTTTCTCTTTCATCTCTGCTTGAAAACCAGCCAGGTCTTGCATCAGCCTATCTTTTACTCCTAAAACCTTGTTACAGTCAGATAATAGTAGCCATCATGTACTCATATTGACTCTTTCCAACAATTTCCCTGAGTTCACAGCCTTGGTATGGGGCGTGGTCGGCTTTCCAAGTCATTGAAGGCAATGGTTTTACCAAATGTTTTGCCAATGCATGATGGAGTCCTCAGCCTTCTGGACTGCTACTTTCCTTGCCATTTGCCATCCCACTGCTAAGCCAGAGGATATGTAACTTAGGTTTTGGTTATGGAAGCACTCCACTCCAAAGCACCAATTTCTTTAAACCTTAAGGTAATGCTAGCTGCTATTGTCAACAACATAAAATACATGTCATGGCTCAAACATGATAGAAATTTATTCTCACTCACTTGAAGTCTGATACAAGTGTTTCTGAATGGTGGGCTGTTCTCTTCCAAACAGTATTTCAAGGATCCATACTCCTTTAAAGCTTGAGGTTCCTTCATCTCCTAGACTTCCTGCTCAGCAGCAGAAAGACAAAAAGACCTTTCATTCCAAAGGTAACATGTATTGCTTCTGCTCACAATCTGTTAGCTAAAACACAGTCACAAAGTGCAGGCAGGCTGGGCAAGGTAATCTAGCTGAGTAACCAGGAAAAAGAGGAAACGGACGTGGTGACCAATGTGTTAGTCAGGGTAGGCTGACTAACAAATGCTTCGGTGACAACTCTAAACATCTCAGTGGCTTAATCAACAAAAAATGTATTTCTGGCCCCCACAAAGTCTGGATGACATTATGGGCAGCTCTCCTCCATGTGATGACTCAGCAATCCAACCACTCTCATCTTCTGCCACCGTCTTCCCGACACAAGGCATCTTCCATGACTGCTAAGAAGATGGGAAACTGGAGAATTGTCCACAGAACTTTCATTCTTTCCAGCCAAAAAACAGTGCTCATTGCTTCTACTCACAATGAGTCCCATGGCCATGCTCACCTGTAGGAGGTGAGAAGTGGAGTCTTCTATATACTTAGAAGGAGAGAGGACCAGGTATTGATAAATGTGTGTAATATGTAACATAACCAGCCAGCTAATCTCTGTCACAGCTACATTAACATGACAATGTTTGTGGGTATTTATTTTCATGGATAGTCTTAAAATATTTGTGATGTGGAAATCTATAGAATGTACCATAACAGCAATGACACTATACCACCATTTACAACTATATGCGTGTGCTTTAGATGAAGCCCAAACCACTTCAGTCTATGGAATCCACATGAAATTCACTCCAAACCTATTTCACATTCTCCCGTTCTCCTATTGTCTTGAGGGACTGTCCCCCTGAGATCCAGGCATCCATGGAATAGGGGGTAGCAACTAATTGTTTTCTTCATTTCTTTTGGCCTGAAGCCCCTGCTGTGGCTGAAGTAGGTCAGAGAGTAATCTTTTCCTCTGCATTATTCCGGGTTTATATCCCAGCACTTCACCCCAGAAGTGGTGCAAACCTCTTTCCCTGATGTCTTCCGGAAAGCATCACCAGAGGCACTGGAGATTTGGGCAAAGAGCAAGGATTACATTTCAGATCCACACAGAAGAAAAATCCACATGAATGTTAGATTTTCCTAACTCGCCATTTTACAACTCCATCTCTGGTTTCTGAGTACCTGAGGTCCAGCCATGTATTTGGTCTGCTTGTCTCTTGTCAATCATGGCTTTCATGTCAACTGTTCTCTTTGAACAATAATATCAAGATCTTTTCCTAATTGTATTGTATTTGTTTATACTGTTGCCTCCAAAAGACAAATTCTGATTTTTTGAGATAACTAATTGTAAGTTATGAAGATAATATTAGGTATATATAGTTATAGTCAGTTAAGTAGTTATACCTGAATATGCATGTATGTACACACACACACACACACACACACACACACACACTGAGAAAGAAAGAGGTTTCAAACCAGCACATTAGTAGCAGTATCTATATGGTTAGAGTGAAAAATGATTTTTCTCTTTTCAATTTTTCCATATGGTTTTTACCTTTCCTATAATGAGCAAGTATTAACTTTTTATTAAGAAAGAACAAAAACAATAAAAGCCATTTAAAAACTGTATTTTTCACCAGTCGTTGCCAAAGATCAGTTATTTTGTAAACTCCACGTCTGTTTTCCCGTTCTGAATCAGTCTTGCTAGGGACCTCATCACACAGACTGCCGGGTGTTACTAAGATTGTTAGCCTGACTCATGGCGAGGCCGTGGCCGTCAGTGGGGAGGTGCGCATGTGGGTGGGAGAAAGCAAGGTTAGCATCCCCTTTTGTTTCGCTCTGTCATACTACCCTTTAGGCCAGATCACACGGCACTAAGATCTATATTCCCTAGGGAAACCTTCTCCTGAATTTAAAGTCGGAGCTGAGTAGAGGGCAAAGGTGACACGAAACAGAGCTGAAATTTTTAATAGAAAATGCCTCATGGTGCTTGCAGAGAGGAAAAGAAGAGACAGAGATGATTGTGTATTTTAAGATTGTTTGCAAATCAAACTCCTTTTCCCTCCTAGGTGTCTATGATATTTCCTTCTTTCTGAGGGAAAGAAATTCTAGAATATTTCTGATGGAGACTGATGGAGACAACTAGGTAGTGGTTTACTTAAAAGGTAATTGCTTTCTTTAGCTCAACCTGGTGAATTCTGTGCTTCTAAGATGTGAGGTGGAGTAAGATAGGAATGCAATGAATTTGTTCATTCAAAGTGTATTGAACACTTGCTCTGTCTGAAGGTCTGGCATTTGAATCAGTAAATAGTGACCCATGAATGCTGACCAATATCTGCGTGAGATGGGTGCATTTAGGAGCTTGGCCAAGGAAACATCTCTGCCCCACATGAGAATTCATAATTATTAGGTATTTAATAAGTTACTGAGTAATGAACGTGTGTGTAAGAGGTCAAATAAAGGTGTGAGAGGTACGGGTCTTTGGAAGGCCTCTGATAAGGAGACTTCAAAATGTAAAATATCTGATCTACCACTACCTTCCATCATCTCTGTCCCTCTGATCTGATGACTGATTTGCAAGGCTATAATTCAGGAACCTGTGAAGGAAGGTGCTCACATGCTTATAGCCCATATGTCAGTGCTTCTTCTCTGAATTTTCTCCAGCACACTCACTGAATTCACCCTAAGCCTATCAGCCCCCCAGTTTCCTTGAGAGGTCAAGGTGTATACTGATTCCCATGAAGGACAAGAGACAGTCAGCTGATGGGTGTCACAATCATTGTAATGCTTTCGGCACTGAGGAGCAGCCTACTTCATAATTATTCAAGAAAGTATTTTAAAACAACTTGCCTTCTTTGGTCAAGATAGGCCATTTGTCACTCTAAGTTCAGTGGCTCCTGACAACAAAAATTTAAATTTCCCTCAGGCAGACTCTGCTGTGGGTTTGGGCAACTCTCCCAGGCAGCAATTCTCCATGCAGTGATTCAGCAACCCAGGCTGCTTTGGTCCCCTTGCTCTGTCATCTCAACATGAGTCCTCCATGATCACCAAAGCCAGAAAGTGAGTGTTTGGAGAATTCATATGTACCTTCCTGTGCTCTGGCTCAGAAGTGACACATCGCTTCCACTGACCAGAGCAATCATATGCCCAAACACCTAACTAATGAAGGTGTAAGATATGCGGTCAAACACCTGGAATATTTCAAAGTATTATTATCTCTGATCTTTGTTTGACTTTCTTTTTTTCTTCCCAAGGAATGATTTAATTAGGTTGGCATAGGTACCAATATGGAGATGTCCGTATAGAGCACTTGTAGTATGCAGAATTCCTATTGGTACCTCCAAGGTAGCCAACTTTCCTGTGCTCAGAACGTATGTGGTTATTTTGCCACTTAGCCTGCATCCTGGTTTCATTTCCCCAAGAGAAAATACCATAGCAACTAAAATTTTTGAAACTTGGTCAGGGCCCCTCTTCTTTAAAAAAAAAAAAAAAAGGAAACTCAAAAACTGAGGCTTCATACATTTTCCTTATAGTGCATCCACCACACTCTTCACAACATGCCCAGTGGCCCACGGCTCATGTCTGTACCACAAGCGTCTAATATAAGAATGCCACCTCGTCACTAAGTATTGGCGGGATTATGGACCATGTACCAAGCTGGGCATATAGTGATAGAACTTTTACCCTCAGATTCTTTGGGTCTAACAAGAAAAATCAGTTGATTACTCTAGCACATTATGTAATAAACTATATAAGGAATCCTGAAGAGAATGTGGAAAGGATAAACTAATTAAGATTAAGAAATCCGGAAAATGATCCTAGAGACAGTGGCATTTGAACTAGAAAATATGGGAAGAGTGAAGAGAAACTGAAACTAGAGCCTCTGAATTCCTGGAGCTGAAAGCATGTGTTGGGTAAGGAGTGGGGACAGGGGAGGAGTGGAAATGAGGCTGGACAAGTAGGCAGAGCTCTATCAGGAAGGTCCTTATGGCATTTCCCACAACGAAACCTTCCTGTACCTGGCCTATTTTCAACCTGACCTTGGAATGTGGAAGTAAAGACCCACCCAGCATCTCACTGGCTCGATTCTTCCCAAATGTCAGGATCTCCTTAATGTAGTCTTACGATCAGAACCCCAAAGACCAGCTAAAACCTCATTTGCTTCCTCTGGTCTGGAGCCAGCTGGCAAAGTAATGAGCAAATAAAATCAACACAGTACAACTGGTGGCTGGTCACCCAGACATTCCTGTGGACACTTACGTTTGTGCCCAAGACTATGGTTGTGGCTTATAGCATCCCCTCCCCCATCACCCGTGTATTTGGTTCCTTCCAGAAGAGTGGACTGCAGGAGTGGCAACCCGCCAGGCTTTTCACCTCTTTGCTCTCCTAGACTGCATAACCCTATGCCGCTCCCAAGTCTCCCCAGCCTGGGCATTCAGGGCTTGGCAAGAACATGGAATTAAATACGTGGCAGATGTGCTCAGGGTCAAGGGGCTCTCATTCTTTTGCTGATTTGCAGTTTCTCTGACAGTCTTATTTTGTGCAGGTCCTCTGATTATTTCCTATCCCATCACACTATGAGGTCTGGAGGTCTGTGAATTTAGCTTTGAGCATATGACCAAACTCAGCAAGCCAGGCAGTGTCAGGGACCCTAGAGCTAGTCTACAAAAGAGACTGAGTAAAATGGCATCAGTAGCTGGTGATGGCAGAAACCAGTCACAAGAGAGTATATCTCAGGAGGTGACAGACAATGATAGGTGTTGTAAAGTCTTAATGTCAACCAGTATCTTGGCAGTTGAAGTTCAGTTCGCCTAGGGTAAGAGGACATTATCAACTTTGCTCATGCTCTGAGGAATAGATGTGTCTGTTACCAATCCAAGGAGCCGAGGACACTATGGTAATAAATGTTACACCACCTAACAACAATGGCCATGACCCTGAGAGGAATTGTTTGGGGAACTAGTCATATCAGACTGACTTTTAAATAGCTTGTCCCCTTTCGACCTCTGGTTTTTCAGCTGGGCAACCATTCCTGGCTTAAATGCCACTCTCTATCCCCTAAGGGGGTATTATATTTAGGTTTCTATGTGTTTGGAAAAAGCATATGCTTCCTTGCCAGATCTGGAGCACTTCTCAATTTTGATAAGATGGACAGTGACTGAAATATTTGTGTACAGTAATTCTGCACAGAGGAATCTCTGTGCAGGGACTTAGATTGTTAATGTCTTTAGAAGCTACTTCTCAGCTCCTTTCTCGAGATGGTGACCACAATGGCATTTGCAGGAAGTGATGCTCCTGTGGTCTGACAGCTGCATATAGATTTAAAATTAGGGCACCATGGCTGCCTGGTTGGCTCAGTTGATGGAGTGTCTGACTCTCGATCTCAGGATTGCGAGTTTAAGTTCCACATTGGGCTCCAGTTTGGATGTGAAGCTTATTTAAGAAACGAAAAAATTAAAAGTTAAAAAAATTAAAAAATAATAAAATTAAGGTGCCAAAGAATTGTTGTTTGTTTTCTATTCAGTTGGGCAAAGAACACATTTTAACAAGGCAGTTGTTGGCAGTCGTTAATGAAAGAGGATTACCATTTGTGGTGGGCTGAGTGAGGCCCCCAAAGATATCCACATCCTAATCCCTGGAACCCGTGATTATTACCTCATATGGCAAGAGGAACTTGGCAGATGTGATTAAATGGAGAACCTTGAAAGGAGATGGGCTACCCTGCCTTATGCAGATGGGTCTGAAATGACATCACAAAGGTCCTAGTAAAAACAAGGCAGCGGGAGATTTGACTACAGAAGAGAAGACAATGTGACCGCGGAGGCAGTGTTTGGAGTGATGTGGCCATGAGCCAAAGATCACTTAGGGCCAAAAGAAGCTAGAACCTCTAGAACCTCCAGGAGACATCAACCCTAAGGTCAAGGTTGACACTAGTAACTGTAAGAGAATAAATTTGTGTTGTTTTAAGCCACTATCATTGTGACTATATGTTATAGCAGCCATAGGAAACTGATACACTATCTTACACCAATGGTCTGCTTTAAAGAATGAAGCCTCCACTATGTAGTTATAACCTCTATGTGTTTTTTTTAATAGATTACTTATTTTTTAATTGAAGTAGCTGTGTGGGTAGCTATCTATCAGATTTGCTTCCTCCAAAATCTAGTTGGCTTGGTATAACCAAATTCCTTTTTAACTTTTTTAATGTTTATTTATTTATTTTGAGGAATGGAGGGGCAGAGAGAGAGAGAGAGAGAGAGAGAATCCCTAGCAGACCCCGGATGCAGGGCTCAATTCCACCAAACATGCGATCATGAAATGAGCCAAAATCAAGAGCCCGACACTTAACTGATTGAGTCACCCAGGTGCCCCCATAACCAAAATTTTTAAAGAGCCTGTGGCAAATGAGCCTCTGGAAGATCAGAAAGTCTTGTGCAAGACAGAAGTGTTTCTGCCACTCACTCCTAGAGGTTTTGACCATTCAGGGTGGCCATGCTGTGCCCAGAGGCGCATGTGTACTGCCATACTGTGCAAGCACTGGGCACAATGCATGAGCCGTCTGGGAGTCAGTGCTGCTGGGGTCGGGACACCAGTGATGGAAGGACCATGATAGACCTGTCACAGACCCCTCCACTGCCATCCTGAGGTTGAACAAGAAGCCGCCTTTTCCTGCTTTCACACATATTCTTTAGACTTTTTCTTTGGTGCTATACTCATCTTCAATTCAAAACTGCCCTTGAAATTCGCTTAGTTCTGATTGTGTCTTTGTAAACATGCTGGGAGTGGGGACATACAGTGTGATTTGCCTCGGCCCACATACCCCAGGGATATTCTTGGATCTTCCGTTCTTGGAGTGGACACAAATTGTTTTTAGTTACGTAGGACCAGGAGAATTTGCAAAGTTATCAACAAGAGCATAGGGTCAGAGAGAAAGAATGAAGCCAAGACAGGGAGCTTTAGAAATGTAATCTCATTTAATTTTCACAATTACCCATAAATTAAGGATACTATGTCAAATTCACAGATAAGCTGAGGACCAGGAAGACTTAAATTACTTGTTCAAAGTTACCCACTTAAAGTGGCAGAGCTGGGCTCCAAATCCAGACTGGCTTGGTTCCAAGGCTCTTGTTTTTCACTACACAATCCTGAAGGCAGCACAGGTTCCTGAACAGAATGTTCTGGGCATCCCAGCCTCTTAGCTTTCACCAAAGAGCCCAGCGGAGAGGAGGGGAAATCCATTCAGAATGCTATTCTCAAGTGGCCAGAAGAAATAGTCTTGTTTGGAAGACAGAGCCTTTTCTTTAAAACTGTACCCTCTACTCAGCTCCTCACTGCAGGAGAACATGACTTCTTCCCTGTGGCATTATTCCTGGGAGCCCCTGTGGCATTGCTCCGGTAATAACTCTGCCACCGAGATATGCGATCTCTAGCAGTTGTCCTCGAGCATCAGTGCTGTTCCATTTTGCCCCTCCCCCAATCCGGTTGTCCTCAGCTTCCATCCCCCCCCCCCCCACCCCCCCCCCACCCCCGCAACCTGCTCCAGAAGGAGAAAGGCAGTGCCCGGAGCTCTCCAGGAGAGCTTCATTCCAGGAGCAGAATGAAGTCCATGTCTCTTGGGGAAAGATTTGTTTTCTGTCACCTTGGTGATGTGGATGACCCAAGGTGAATATCCAAGGACATCTCAGAAGCTGGTTGACAGTGGCGCAGGAAAGGAACAAAGCCTGGGCTGAGTTTATGAAAGTTTTCCACTAAAGTCAGCAACAGCGCAAATTCAAACCAGGCACAAGGCGCTGGAGTCTCCATATGAGTTGTTCATCAAAGGGCTAAAAGAAAGGAAATCTGAGCCGGAGCAGGGTCTGGCCTAAAAGCTTTCAAGTGATTCCTTTCCGTAAGGAAACTATTTCCTTTGTCTGTACATGTTCAGGAAAACTGCCTTTTTGGAACCTGCTTCCCTCTTAATTCAGGTCACAGTTCTTTTGACTAATTAAAAAAAAGTCATGATATGGAAATGTCCACTGTTCTTTACACACCCACATACACACACACACACACACACACACACACAGTTACAAATATGTGGGTCCACTTGTTCATTTTGGAATACTATGATTTGGTACTTAATCTGGGCTTACTTAAAGTCAGTTTGATAAGGAAGGGCAGTGAAGGAGGGAGCACCCTGGGTATTCAGATTATCTGTGACCATACACACTGAAAATCGGAGCAATCCTGTGCCATTGCGATACCTCTTATATCCTTTAGAAATGTAGTGAGCCCGGAGCTCAAGTCCACATGTATCTGCACAGGGAAGAGACTGTTTAGCTAGGATTGCACTGATTAAGAGCCGAAAGAAAGAACCAAACCCCACCAGCAAAGGAGCCTTGGCTGCTGCCTCACCACAGGCTTCCTTTCTTTCAGCACTTTGTTCAGACAAAGGGCCCCCAAGTTCTCCATGTCCCATTCGAAGTTAAGTCCAGAGGGGTCTTCCCTCGGGCCCCTCTTTCTGACTCCCTTAAGACACCCCCCTGGGTGGTGGGCTAACAGTCAGGGGCTTGCTGGCATGTCTTCTGACTGTGCCTTCGCTTAATTGCATTATTCTCTCTTCTGGTTTTTGTTTCTTTCTTTTTTTTCCCTCCCGGTTTCAAATTTCCTTGTTTTCTCTGCAGTCTAATCAAATTCTTAGAAATTAGAGCTGGAAAGGCCTCTTAAACTCGTCTCCTCCACCCCTCGCCAGGGCACGATTGTTCCCTATGGTTAATTTTCCGTAGCTCCAGCCAGGCCTCCTAGAAGGAGTGCCTCCATGCTGGGGTTCCCACCACTTCCCCTTGGGAGACACCCCCTCGCCTCATAGACTTGACCGTAAGGAATACTTTCCAAATACCTAGCTGGCAAATTTCCTTTCTGTTGGTTCCTGCAACTCCTCTGAGACCTCCTCCCCTGGTGGTGGGGTTGGGTTCCTGCGTCCACTGCACCCCCTGCAGGAGATACTTATTTGATCTCCGCATAGAGAAAGGCTTTTTTAAAGTAGTTTCTCTTTGGGGGAAATGAGAATTTGATCTCCGAATACCTGGGGACCAAAATTATAAGGTCCTCAATTTAGGAGGCATTCACATATACTTGGAGTAGAGAAACTCTATAAATGAGAGAAAGTCCAAATGCTGCCCCTTGACTGTCTTTATTTGCATTAACCAGCTACTGGAAAATAAATAGTATGGACAGTCCTCCTTTCTGTTTATTAACAAAGTGATTGGCTTTATCACAGGGTGACTAGGTGCTTCTGTCTGTTTACCAGAAACTAGTCCTTCTAGTGTTGGGTGGGGGGGGGGGGGGGGGCGGTGTCCATAAGCCTTATCAGCAGAAAGGATGCCAAACAGTGCTCCTTGCAGACATGATAGAGTGTTCTGGTTGATGACCTGCTCTCAGACATGACCCAACCCTTAGTGGACTGTGGTCCCCAGTCAGCCTTTCTCCATGAAATCTTAATGTTTTAATGTTTATTTATTTTGTGGGGGGGGGGGGGAAGAGGAGCAGAGAGAGAAGGAGACACAGACTCCAAAGCAGTCTCCAGGCTCTGAGCTTTCAGCACAGAGCCCAATGCAGGGCTTGAACCCACAAACCATAAGATCATGACGTGAGCCAAAGTTGAAGGCTCAGCCAACCAGGCCACCCAGGCACCCATCTCTGTGAAACTTTAGATTCAGGAAACTTTCAAACAGATCTTGGAGTTTTAGAATAAAGAAAGCTTCTTAAGATGAATTAATAAATACGAAAAGAGATTGATGACTATTTCTGAAAGCCTACTTGAGTAATGCAGGAACCAAGTCAGGGCTTCGACAGAGCACAACATTCTTGGAAAACTGAGAGATCTGCCTAATTACAAATTTACAGTTTCCTTCCTTATTGCACTGAGGAAAAATACATTCATTAATGAAAAGTTTTGTGCAGGTTCCTTTATTTCTATCACACTACACGTGGCGGTTGTGTGATTATAACCTGCCTTTCTTTGGGTCTCCTTGGGGTAATTGCCAAAAACCTAATAAAGTTTGGGGAGCCCGAAAAATTGCCCAGCTGAATGGAAATATCGTTTTGGGGGAAAACAGCATTAACACAATAAAATCTTCTTCCTTTGTAAGTTATGGCTCTTCCCTTTTTTGCTTCATGCTTTAGTTTTACACATTTTGCTTAGCAGTTACTCTCATTTTGAAAACATCCCTTTCTCAGTTGCTTGGCCCTGACCAGCCCAGGTGGGAAAAAATTCTGCTTTTAAATATCTTGTTACACCAACGGTTCTTTTCCCCTTAGCAATAATTTTCATCTTCAAACTCATTTTGGGCGTCGGAGTGATTCCCAGTAAGGGATCCCCAAACACCTAGAGGTCCTGAAGGTAGTAATGGGAGTCTATATATTTTATATATTTCAAAAAGCCTAATGGAAATCACATATTTACTCAGAATAAGGCTGCAGAAGAAATCAGTAAAATATCTTTGATTTGGTTAGAAAGCAACTAGAAATACAGCAAGTCTGTGTGTTAAGAACAGGCAATTTGTGTGGCTGGGAAAGAGGCTGTTGCCATCACAGGGACTTGTGGGTAAGACTTGTAGAACTCCAGGTGTTACTCTAGCCTCATTACTTTGTTTGGCAGATTAACATTTTTGGAGCAAATAGTCTGAAGGGGGAGGGGGGAAGGAGCAATTTCTAAAAGGGAGTTTGCGGAGAAGAAAGTCAAGAATCGTCACTCTACAGTGCTCCTTAAGTGACGGCTCAGTCTTCTTGGCCAGGCACCTTTGCCTCTGATGCCTTTCCAGAAGAAAGGGAAGTTTTACCAAGAATCCAGTGACCCTGGGATTTGTTGGGGCATCTTGTGCGATTTCTCCCTTGCCTTCCTCCCTCTGCTTGCGCAGGAATGTGTTGCAGATTCTGGGGAATGGCTAGTTCTAGTCCTGCTCATGGTGGCCTCCACCGGTGCCTTGTTTTTCCTCTCTAGGAACTAAGAGAACATGGCATCATCTATTTCTCCAGTCGCCACGGAAGAGGGAGAGTCACCCAGGTATTTTCAATGTTTGAATTCTTTGGAGTATGATGCTTTATAAATACAAGTTATTATTACCCTATAAATCCTCAAAAAAGCAAGAACCCAAAGACAGATCCAAATAAGAAGATATTGTGCACACAGATATACATATGTTTGTGTATTTATACACACATCTACGCATATGTATGTATATCTTACGCACAGGTGTACATACATAGGTCTTACATATACTTGTATATAGACACATAGACACATACACTTTTTCCCTCTTTTTAGTCGGATTTATTAATAATTAGTGTTCCATTAGAAAATGAGTTTTACGTGAACGCCGCAGTCCTGGAAGCATTTCAGCGGCAGATCATATTTTACGGTTGGGGCTTCACAAGTCACTGCGGAGCACAATGCCATCTCCATATTCATATTTCAGATCTGTCAAGACACCCGGATAGTTCATGTGATCACATGGATTTCCATTCCAGGCCTTGAGAGACAAGGAGCATGGCCATCACAGAGAGCCGGGGCAATTAGACTGACTCAGCGCTGGGGTCTCAGCGGATGTCCTCTGGGTTACCATGGGGGACGCAGGCTGGTATGAGGTTTAATCAGGCACTAACAGCACCTTGCTGGGAACTTCATGGTTGATAAAGGCAGCCGCATCAGACCAAGTAGCTCCTACTTTTTAAAGAGAAAGCAGCCTCTTTTGAAATGTTAAAAAGGCAGGCTTTGTTGCACCATGCAAGACTCGAGAATCTGGAGGAGTCGAGGTTTGTTTGCTCCCTCGGGCTCCAGCTTTTTTCCTGGGTTTTGATAATAAAGTGAAAGATGCCCTTTAGGCTACATTTTTAAAGGATCCTCCTTGAGCCCACAGCCTGTTCTTCCCTGTGGGTCCCCCTGCTGGGCCCACTGTTAGGTGAGTCTCACTATTACCCCTGTTTTTGTCACACTGCTTTGTGTACCACATTGGTCACAACCAGGATCTTGTGCCACTGAATACCTGAATGCCTGTGTCAAGAAAGAAAGAAAAAGAGAGAAACAGACAGAATGAAAGAAAGAAAAAGAAAGAAAGAGAAAGAAAGAAAGAAAGAAGGAAAGAAAGAAAGAAAGAAAGAAAGAAGAAAGAAAGAAAGAAAGAAAGAAAGAAAGAAAGAAAGAAAGAAAGAAAGAAGGAAAGAAAGAAGAAAGAAAGAAAGAAAGAAAGAAAGAAAGAAAGAAAGAAAGAAAGAAAGAAGGAAAGAAAGAAAGAAAGAAAGAAGGAAGGAAAGAAAGAAAGAAAGAAAGAAAGAAAGAAAGAAAGAAAGAAAGAGAAAGAAAGAAAGAGAGGAAGGGAGGGAGGGAGGAAGGAAAGAAGAAAAGGAAAATAGTGTCCAAACAGAGCCCAAGTACACATGAATGGGGCCTCTTGTGAGGTCTCTAACTGCTCTTGTCTCTGAGAAGGAGAAGTTATTCTTTGCCTTGGAGTTTCAATTTTCCTTAACTCCTTTCAAATAGTTTTTATTCCCCACAGAGGTGGGTGGTTGATGGCCCTATTAAGAAGCCCTTAATATGCCTACATGTAGACTGACCACATCATTTACGGTTAAAACCAGGACCCTTTAAAGAGTAAAAGGGGGTTTTATAAATAATCCCCCAGGGACAAGAGGCATAGCCCAGGACTGCCACAGGCAAGTTGGGACATGGGGCCCCTCAGTCCCCCGGCAGATGTCACAAGCCCTGGCAGAGTTCACATGGCCCCACACATGGCCTCTGTCCTAACCTCGGATGCTTGTCTTCTCTTGGAGAGTCACAAGCTAAGAGAGTCCACTTAGCAAAATCACATAGGAACCCCAACGACAGAGATCAGGGACTTACAGGTGAGAAAATAAAGAGATACATCGGCGTTTCTTTCACAACTGAGAGCTCGGTCTTCTTTTCCAGAATTACTCAGCCCTAGTGGTAGGTCTTTACCATTACCTGCCCCTCTTTCTTGCTCTTTTTTCTCTTCTTCCTCCCTCTCTTTCCTAACTCAGACACGCAGCAGACCCATTTTGAATGGGTTACTGAAGGTGTCCATCCCCAACATCTCGCTCCTCCATAGCTCCCAGGGACCTTCACAGACACCACATTTCCTCGCCCCTACCCACTGCCGGCTCAGGGTTTTAGCCCCTGCCTTCTCATCCGATTCTTCCAGAGCTGCTGACCCCCAGTGACAGTGCTGGGACCCACGCCGGAAATAGTCACCGCCCACCTGCTGACCGTTCTGAAGACCCGAAGCACCTTGGGGCCCCCTGGGGGTCAGGAAGGGAACGGGGTGCGACACCTTGGCCACTCGCCACAGTTACATTACCCCATCCTTACAGCCTTTGCTGCAGCCCTGGCCCCGAGAAGGGAAAGGTGCCGAAATCCCTTCTCAAAAGCTCTTAGATACTGTGACAGGGTTGGGTTTCTCCCTCTCCACATTTTCATTCCACGAAATTACCGTATTCCCTTTCAAATGGGGTCAAGAGGAAGAAGAGTTAAAGAAGAAGGGGCAACAGGAAATCCGAGGCGCTTCTGAGGAATATTCCTGGGGCAAAACAACAGGGTGACAGTTATTTTGAGGCAAAAGGGAGAAGGAGGAGACTGGGGACACGAGTGGGATAATGAAATGTTGGTGACAAAAAGGTCCAGGAATGTGATCAAGTGCCAGAGGACCCTTGAAGGAAAGAATTCCCTGTTTACTCCCTGCGAGTCTTTTAAAGCCAGTTCTTAAACACTAAAGCAAAACTTTGTGTCTGTGGTCACAATTTCTCTCCAGCGTGAAACATGACAGTATTTAAGCCTTCATTGACACATCTGTAATGCCCCAAAGAGAAAGGGGTTAATGGAAAAGGTTGCAAACCTTCCGGTACACGGGGCTTGAAGCAGGCGTCAGTGCGCGCGCCTGCGTCTGCGTGTGTGTGTTCAGTCCTGGGCTTTTCTCTCCAGAAGATGTTGACGGTGGCTGCACTGTATCTTAACTGTCAAGCTATTTTTTCCTTGCTAGCTTTCATTTGTGTTTTTCTTCACCTTTTGGAGACCCCTTACCTCTCCTCTCTTAAATCTACACTCACCACAGAGCAGACATAATCCCAGATTTTCAGTAAATCAACACTATTTGCTCCCCACTGACTGAGAGAATTTGATACTGACAGACTGTTATACCTAAAAGAAAAATACTGCTATGGTTCCTCTCCCATTCTTCGCCTGGAAGGGAACACGGGGAGGAGTGTGTGTGGTATCCATTATAAATTAGGTAACCCGGGCCCCGTTATTCTTAACGTGTATTTCATGAAAGTGGGTGCGTATGTTACCCTACCCTTGTCCACACCTTTGACCAAACAAACCCCCGTACCTGGAGTACTTCCAAATGCAATGAAGTCCCTTCAGTAAGGGCACACGGGGGATTTATTCAGACCGCGGCAAGAGTAGAGTCCACTGCCCCAGATGACGCTCGCCCCACCGTGCGAGGGACAGAGGCTGCCACGTGGGGACGCTGAAAGCTACATGTTGACGGTTCTGGGCTCCATCTTAGGGAAGCACATTCTGGGGAAGGGGATGAAAGAACAGTTTTCTTTGTTATTCATCCCTGAGTCTATGATGAGCACGGTGGCAGGATTTAGATAGACTGTGTATTCCTGGGTCGGAATTACTGGACAGGACTGGCTTGAAGGTTTCTGACCCTCTCAACTTAGACATCAGGTCCTGAGCTCAGGCTTAAAGTTAGAACTGACTCCATGTTGGATATGACTTCTGCCAATCTGCCCCAGCCCGCCCCAGGGAAGGATCCAACAGCTGAATGCTCATGCTAGAGGCAGTGCGGTACCAGGTAGGCACTATGTAGGCTCCAGAGCGGGCAAAATGCCTCAGGGCATAGTAACTGGCAGCCACAGTCTTGGTGATCCTAGTCATCACCATGACCAATGGGCAAGGGAGACCGAGTTACTGTTTATGGCTTGGAAGAGCGTGGATAAGAGATTATAAGCTGTTTGAGGACAGTTTTTTCAAGGAACAAACGCCAGTAGCAATATGTACTCTGAAGGTATATGCAGGAAGGGGAAGAGGTTTTACCATCCGTCGATTATACCTATGAAATGATACAAACCTGCCCCCCGCCCCGAGAAACTCACGAACCGTATTCATTTATTAAAGGCAATGAGAACTCCTTCAACATAAAGCTAAATGTAGCTTTTCCCATTTTTATATGGTCTGAGGACTTCCTATTCCTTATCCTTCAGAATTCCTATTCATACCTCACAGGACCACTTCGGGAATGGCTGGCTCGGGCATCCTTCTGTGTCTGGTGCCTATCACTGCCCAGCACTGAGGAAGTGCCATATTTCACAAATATGGATTCAGCCCCAGACATTGGTCTAGGTCCTGGGGACATGGAGGTGACCTGAATAGACAATTCCTGCCCAGACCAACCTGCCATTCTAGCCTGTTCAAAGCTCAGTTTGATCAGTGAAGGTTCAACACCGGCCCAATCCATTAGGGTCACGACGAATGAACCGGAACCAGCCTGGGCCAAGCAGATGAACTGCCTGTGGATGTGACCCAGGGTGGGAGTCCCTGACCACCCCCACAGGGTTCTTCGGGTAGGATGTGGCCAGCCTCTGCCGTGTTGGGTTCTGAGACATTGCTACATTCAGCAGCAAGTACCCCACCAGACTGCTTTGCAGGGCATCAAGCTTTTGTCTGTCAATCCCAGCTCTGTGGCTGCCACAGCGTGTGAGTCAGGAGGTAAAATCACTCATTTTCACTTTACCTCGGTTTCCTAACATGTAGCAAATAGGGATGATTAATAATATTCATCTCCCATTTCATATCCCCTTTGGGAGATGCCAACCTCTCTGTAACACATAATATAGTGCCTGGGCCCTCTGGGCATTCAAGACTATTTAAATTATTTCATAAAAGCAGAATTCCATTCCTCCGATTTCATCCTTTTCAGCCTCTATATGTATTTTTTTTTTCCACAGGCAATGTTTCTCTTCTGGTTTCTGTTTTGTTTTCTGAGGGCAACGTCTGATGAAAGAAAACAATCACCTCTTCCTCTGTGAAGTTAAAAATCCCCCAACTTCTCCTTTGGTGCCCAGCCATCCCACTGCGTGTCAGCATGCATCTGTCTCCTTCACTCATTTTCCTTGGACCCTCTCTGTGTTTTTAGTAATTGATTAGGGGCCCTGCAGAGGTCTCCTCCACACCCTGTGGTCTGTTTCATTTGTGATGACCACACCTCCCTCACAACCCACTGAGATGTCAAAAGCTGCTATTCGGAGACTGGCTGATCAATTGAAGTAGGTTTTGGCTGGGAAGAGTCCCATCTCTTTGCCTTCCCTCCCCAGCGCCGAGATCTTCCTGAGATCCTCCTGATCTTGGGAACCTGGTAAGCAGAGAGCTCAGACTCAAAAGTGCTGGGACAGTGATGTGGGGGTTGCCTTTCTGTGCGGGAGGCAGGTCTCCGTCCCAGCTCCCAGCATGTGTAACCTTGCTGCAACCTTGCTGAGAGATTCTGAGCATGTGTCAGTCACAGACCGGCTCTTATCTCCCTCGTGTCCCTATCTTGCTCTTCTGGTTAGGGACCTAGGTTCCTAGGACCTGGGACTCAGCCTCTGGGTTGAAGCTTGCTGTTTTGCATAACCCCACCCCCCACCCCTTCCACTACATCGCCCAGGGGTGTTAATGAGCACTAACAATTCCTAGATCCTCTTACTTCCAGTCATCACTGTCACACATCAGTCAGTGCATTAGTTGTCCGTGTTCTTGGAGGCAGGCCCAAGAGATGGCAGAGAGAGAGAGAGAGAGAGAGAGAGAGAGAGATTGAGAGAGAGAACAGCGACTCTGAGAATGTGAGAGAGCTAGCCCATTTAGGAAGCTACTGTGAAGGGACCCTTGGGGGATGGTGCGCTTCTGTAAGTTTTAGGTAAGCTCCTCTAAGATGCCAGATGGTCGTCTTGTGCCACGTACTGAATGCCAGACACTCAGACATTGTGTGGTGACACAAACGAGTGCATGTAAAGCTGGTGAGATTTTAAATAAGGTCTGTGGATTCTACAAATGTCAGTTTCCTGCTTTTGATGTTCGACTACAGTCATGTAAGATGTTACCAATGGGGGAAACTGGGTGAAGGGTCCATAGGACCTTTCTGTATCCACTTGATGACTTCCTGTGAGTCTATAATTATTTCAAAAGAAGCAGTTTTAAATATTGTGCAGTGAGAATAAGCAAACATTCTATTCCCAGAAAAGTAGTTTAAAATTCAGGGCCTCCTTGTGGATCCTATGCACTCTTTAGCTCCAGTAAGACTGTAACAGACAAGGTTTTCTCAATAAACATTGAGGGAGCACTAAGGTGGCAGGTGCGGAGGATCTATTTTTAGCATGGTTTCACACAAATGACAGAAAATAGATGCTGGACGAATGATTGAGTGAATGTGAGAAGAAAGGAAGACCCCATCACCCCAACTGGATGGCAGGGGAGTCACAGTCCTTTATTCTCGCCACACACCGGCTTAATGGTTTGGAATGGAATGTGGAACCCCAACATGTACAGCAGTTGGCACATTTGGTCATAAAACAGGCCTTTTGACAATACATCGACCATGATTATAATGACAATGGCTGTCTTCCAGTGGTGGGACCCCAAGAGTCAGTATTTTCATTTTGATAGTCTCACACTGAAAGGCAGGTAAGAATTTTGACAACGAAGGCAGTGGGGCCAACCAGAGCCTCCACACACAAAGCCACTTTGAACCTTTGTAAGCATGTGGCTGTCCCTGAGAGCTGCAGCAGGCCTACAAGACCAGTTCTTCAGTACCCGAAATGGATTGATTTCACTGGAGTAAAATAAAGAACATGAGTTTGGGGAAAACCAAGCATCGAGATGATCCAGCCACTTGAGCTCTTTAAGGAACTTGAGTTCCAGCCTTCCAACCTGCTCTTTCATCCTCCCTCTGGATGGTAGGTAGACAAGCCCACCTGCCCTAACCAGGCCCATTGGCTCAATCTCCCCCGGATGGGAGGGGTTGCTGACCACCCTTGACAAAGTAGAGGGGAACAAGCCACGGTGGGTACAAAGTGACTGTCTCCCCTGTATTCCAGAATGAAGTCTGGCCCTATAGCTCTGCATGCTGTCATCAAACAATTCAAGAGATCTGACACATGGGAGAATGGTAAAGCTTCCTCTGTGCAGCTCCAGAAAGCAGATAGGACAGAATGGTGAAAGTTGGAAAGCCTTCTCCGGACAGAGCTTTGGTACTAACTATTCGATGTCTCACAAAACAGAATGAATGGCCTATTCAAGAGGGAATGTGTTTGCCACTCTGGCGACATCCCCGAAAAAGGTGGATGGTCACCTAAGTGACATGGGATAAAAGTGTTTACTTCACAGGATAGAGACTTGAGGCAGAAGATCTGTCCTGACCTTCCCAAGTCCAAGTTCACATGCTTCTGCCAAGTTCAGCAGGGACTCCTGAGGAATTTGTGAGGCCCTAGCAGAGCCCAGTAAATGCAAGCAACCAATGTTTCCCCACCATGTCCATTCCTATCTCCCCACCAGGGCTCAGGACAATTGTCCTGGCAGCCACTGGTTTCTGCATTTCAGCTCTGACTTGTATGGACTGCACCCTCTTGTTGAGCAGAGGTAAGAGCGAGGGAGTGGAGGTGAGTGAGAGGGAAACTGCAGGTCAGTCTTCCATGAGCGCTCTCTAGGAATTGTGATCCTTTCCCACAGGGCAGGTGGGTGGGAGATCACACACAGATCACCATTTGCTCAAAGGAACCCATCAAATCCCACAGCATAACAAAAGCATTCAAATGTTCTCAGGAAATGAATTCCAACCTCTCCTCCGAATTCTAACTCATTATATCATTAAAGCTTACTTCAGAAACCATGTCAGATTCTAAATTGGAAGGACGCTCATAATCTCTGAGCACCTACTATGTTCCCTGTGCAGTAGCTTGTGGTTTTGCATCCTTGATACAGAGATATGGAGAACTGCCTTAATGTCTAACAGTAATGACGGGGGGAGGGGGTAGAGGAGGAGTGGGGAGGCTTTGATTTTAATGTAATCGCTTCAACATTGTGCAATAACTGGTGAATCACTGTTCCTGGACCTCCGACTTTTCCTCGTACAAGTGGATAAAGATTTAAGAGGGAAGTGACTGGGAAACTTGTGTTTGGGTTAATGTAAATAAGACACAAGGTTTTCATGCCCTTCTGCTTTCACTGGGGACTCATTTCCCTAATACAGTCTCGTTGTAAAACAATCCACTCCCGAGGAGGTCAACAGTGAAAAGTTTGTCTTCTGAAATTAGTAATCAAAGAGTGAAAATAATTAATAGAGAAAACAGCACAGTTCCACACTGCGTTCCCATGTAGATGTCTATAGAACAATAAATCAGTGGGGGAAAGAAACAATATAGGCATTTACAATTAGGCCTCATGCATAATGCCCTGGAAGGAGGATTTGTGTTAAAAAAGACAACATCTGCCGCAAGTTGGTTTATAAATAATACAGCTAGATATTCAGGTAATGACATGACAGACGGTCTCTTGTGTCCTTGTCCTTTTGTGTCCAGTGCTGAATGTGTTTACATCCCGCAGCTTATGACATACATGCCTGGCCTGTTTGTGCTTGGGCCAGGAGCTTCTTTCTCTCTTCTCTAGTTAAATGCTTCTTTGCCCAAACCATAGCATTCCACATCGACGACCCAGATATCCAGAGAAATCTGCTCCATTTGGTTTTAATTGATCCCTTACTGTGAGAAGGTAAGCGCCTGAAAGGAGTGTGATCAGATGCACACTCAGCACTCTCATCCATGAACCAATTTCTTTTGTGTTGACACCCAGGCTTGGCAAAAAGAGTGATGGTTAAGGTCAAGTGCATGAAAGCTAATTCTAAACAATGATGGATGAGCTAAGGCCTGGACTCTATCTTATCTAGGATGTTCTGCTAAAAGGTTGGGTATTTCTCCCCCATTTTGAAAAGTCTCCTAATTCTTAAATTAATGAAGTTATCATAGACCCACTATTTGTGGGGGATCTTTTCCTTTCTTTTATTATTCAGCTCTTCGCCACTCTGCTGAC
Organism: Hyaena hyaena; assembly: GCF_003009895.1. NCBI lineage: Eukaryota > Metazoa > Chordata > Mammalia > Carnivora > Hyaenidae > Hyaena > Hyaena hyaena. Next base: position 2,285,657 of record NW_024080646.1, read on the forward strand.
AGCGGTGTGAGTGATGGCCTTCAAGCAGATGATTCTTCTTTGCCATGAAGGAACTGATAAATACTGCCTGTCTCTGCAATAAATTGTGCATGAAATAGTCCACTCTGGTAATCTACAGAGTTATGGTAAGGGAAATGGCATTGTGAGGAAATGCAGCAAAACTGCAATTAACTGAAACCCAATTGAATGGAATCCTCAAATAACCTGAACCATGTTTTTATTTATTACTGTTTGTGTCTATTTATGTTCTACATTGGGAAACAAAGTCATAGCAAAATAAGATGCTGTTGAGGGCCTAATCAAAAAGTTCATTTTCACAGTATTTAATATAATGAGTAGACATTTATTTCAACCTTTGCTACCTGCTAGGGCTTCAGTGCTGTGGTGTAAGATTTCTTATTTATAATGATGGCCCAGGGACCAAGCAGCACCCAGAATTCTTAAGTAAAACTAAACATAAGCTTACCAATGTTCACATCTTACAAGGCAAAAGCAAATTTATATATGATATACATGTTTTTCTGCCATGAAGATTAAAATAAAAGATTGAAAAATAAGATATTTTAAGTTCTAAATCTCAAGCTCTGGTTTGGATATTAAAGATTTTTACTGTACTTAGAAATGCACAACACATTTCAAAACTAAATTTAAATAAGTCGTCAGGTCAGTTTTGGTTAGTTTTTGGTTTTTTGGATGGATGCTATAAATTGCACTCTTTTCTTTTGGGGGGGGGCTTTTATTTATTTGTTTGTTTTTTTGTTTATTTATTTCTCTATTTTTATTTTTATTGGAATTCCAGTATAGCTAACATACTGGAGTGTGTGCAATATAGTGATTCAACAATTCAGTACATTACTCAGTGCTCACCATGATGAGTGCATTCTTAATCTCCTTCACCTCTTTCATCCATCCCCTTACTTACCTCCTCTCTGGTAACCATCTGTTTGTTCTCTATAGTTAAGAGTCTGGTTTTTGGTTTGTCTTTTTCCTCTTTGTTTGGTTGTTTTGTTTCTTAAAATCCATGTGTGAGTGAAATCATATGGTGTTTGTCTTTCTCTGGCTGCCTTATTTCACTTAGCATGATTCTCTCTAGCTCCACCCATGTTGTTGCAAATAGCAAGATTTCACTTTTTCCCTAATAGCTGAATAATATTCCACTATCCATATATACCATCTCTTTATCCATTCATCTCTCAGTGGACACTTGGGCTGCTTCCACAATTTGGCTGTTGTAAATAATGCTTCAGTAAACATAAGGATGCATATACCTTTTCAAATTAGTGTTTTCATGTTTTCTTTGGTAAACACCAGTAGAGGAACTACTGGCTCATATGGTAGTTCTATTTTTATTTATTTTTTTAATGTTTGCTTGTTCGTTTAGAGAGAGCAAGCAGGGGAGGGGCAGAGAAAGAAGGAAAGAGAATCTCAAGCAGACTCCATCCGGAGTGTGGAGCCCAGTGTGGGACTCAGTCTCACGACCCTGAGGTCATGGCCTGAGCCAAAATCATGAGTCAGACACTTAACCGAAGGAATGTTAACCAGGCGCCCCTGTTTTTAATTTTTTGAGGAAACTCCATGCTGTTTTCCACAGTGGCTGCACTGGTTTGCATTTCCACCAATAGCACACTGTTTTCTTGAAACAGTGATGGTGTCTTTTCTGAAATATACACATACTCTTTAAGTGTTTTTCTCTAGGACTATGACAATGTACAAACACTGCTTGGCTTGTGAACTAACTGGGTGTGTTCTCTGCCATTTCCACATATTGACCTAACATGTACCAGGACCCTAACTATAAACCCAAATATTTTGTGTCTTTCCCATGGATCTCTATTAACATGTATTCTGATATTAGTCATTCACAACAGAGTATAAATTTAAATCAATGTGTTAACTCTTTGGGGGATGTTCCCAGTGTGAGAAATGTCTCAAATAGTGAAATAAAATGTGTTTTTCATCATTATACCAGCATCAGGGAGTAGGTAATGTGTTGGAGATCAAGAACCTCTCAGCACCATGCTGTTGTTGGCATAGGAAGAGACTTGGAAATTACCCACTAACCCATTCCAGTTATTTAGGCTCAACTTATATTAAGGCTCTGCTTTATGTCAAGCATCACACTGTTTCCTCAAATCTGCTATCTCATTTTATCCTAAAAAAACCCTATGAAGTTAGGATGATTATCATTATTCCATAGATAAGGTCATTGAGATCCAAAGAATATTAACTTTGGGGCTTAAGATCATATAACCAGTATATGGCAGAGCTGGTGTTTATAAACAAGTTTTTGGCTTCCAAAGTAAAGGTTGGTCAGCTACATGACTAATTGGGAAACATATTAAAAAGAACAGGAGGGCACGTGGGTGGCTCTGTCAGCTGAGCATCCAACTCTTGATTTTGGCTCAAGTCATGATCTCAGGGTCATGGTATCGAGCCCTGTGTTGGGCTCTATGCTGAGCATGGAGCCTGCATGGAATTCTCTCTCTCTCTCTCTCTCTCTCTCTCTCTCTCTCTGTCCCTCTCCTCCACTTGTGCATGTTCTTTCTCTCTAAAATAAAAAAATAAAATTAATTAATTAAATTAAAATTTAAGAATTATAGGAAACATAAAACTTGCCACTAGTGTTCAAAATGATGAAATTCTTGGGAGAAGAGAGAAAAAAGAAATCTTTGTGTTATTAGCTTTTGCAATAGTAATGCTATAACAAACCCCTCAAAACCCAGTGGATTAAAACAACCTTTAGGTTATCTGTGGATCAGCTGGAAGTTGGCTGATCCAGGCTGATCTCAGTTGAGCTTAGCATCAGACATCAGTTTGGATTCAGGTCTGTTTTATGTGTCTTTCATCTTCCTTGGACCAGTGGGCTAGCCAGCATTCTCTTATCATGGCAATGGCAGAAGCCTACAAGAGTAAGATTGGCCACATAAGGATAATTAACATCTCCATTTGTGTCACTTCTGATACCATTCTATTGACCAACTCAAACTCAACATTCAGGTAATCGTTAGTGGAAGGAACCCATCTCAAGTCCTTCAAAAGTGTCATTCAATCATGCCACTGATCATAGCAAGTCTGAAATTCTACAGGGAAATGGCATTGGGTGCCCTTTCCCTAGAGGTAAGAAATGTTCCTTGGTCTGGCCCCAATTGTGTTCTCTATACATCTATCTTGTATCTACTCTTCTCCGCCACTTGATTCCAGCTTCTGGAAGGTCTTTCCTTTCCAAATATCCTCTTTGACCACTTCCAATGTAGCCAGTAGAAAATATGTTTGTTTTGAAGTCTGAGCAGCTTTCTCAGACTCCTTCCTATCTCTAGAAACTTTGGCAGCCCATAAGACTGTTTATAGCTTCAAAAATCTGTCTTGTTACATATCCAGCTGCATTTTTGACAATACAGATCTCTCAAAAGCCATGTGAGTTTTCCATGTATTTGATTCTAGTCAACTCCATGTGTTAAAACCACATGCTTCCAACCCATGCTTCACCAAATATAAAGTCTCACCTGTGAGTAGTTCAGTCTGATCATACTTCTATGGGCCTATGCCCTAATCTTTCTACAAGATTCTTTGTTTAACCCAGACAATACATGAAGCACTATATTTTTTTGTTGTCAGTAAAACAAAGAGGTGTTATAATCATCCCTCTGTTTTGGCCTTTATATTAAGAATATATCTTTCTGTTAGCACATGGATTTGACTTTTTTTTTTTTTTTTACAGAATATATCATACTGGTCACACCTTTGATTTGGTGAGATCTCATTTTATTTCCAACATTGGGATTTCTGGACTTTCTCCCATCCAAGTACTAACCAGGCCCGACCCTGCTTAGCTTCCGAGATCAGACGAGATCGGGCACGTTCAGGGTGGTATGGCCGTAGTGGATTTCTGGACTTTCTATATACCTTCAAAATGCTGCTTGCAAAAATAACCAGTTCATTTCTGAGTTCTCTGTCTCTTGGCTTCTCAAATGTTGTAGTAAGTGGCTACAGCTCAACTTTCAACATTTTGTCACAGGTCTGCTCCCTCAAATCCACAAATTAATTACATGCACCATATACATTCCAGATTATTATAGGCAACACCAAACTGGTGTTTGCCATTATGTAACATGGGTTCTCACTTTTCCAACTCTTCTGTCAGGTTGATTCTTTTTGCCACTTGATTCTAGCTGCACTAATTGTGTATCAATCACTGTCTTATTCCCAAGCCCCTGACACATATTTTAGGTTTCTGTTATGGGAATAACCCATTTCCAATACAAACCTTCACATTTATCATTTACCTATCATGATGTTCCATGACAAGTCATCTCACAATTTATCAGCTTTTAAAAACCATAATATGTTAGTGTTTATGCATCTGTGGGTGGCCTGTGGGCAGGCTAATCCATGCTGGGCTCAGCTGGGCTCAACTCCAAGCTGCAGGTTAAGTCCAGATCTGCTCTAGGTGCCTCTCACCCTCTTTTGATCAGCGGGTCAGCCAGGTCATGCTCTTCTTACAGTGATGGAAAAAACCCAAACATTTCTTTGGTGATGGTAGAAGCCCTGGAACATTTGCAGTCTTTACTTGAATCCTGTCTCTTAACATCACGTTGATCAAAGCAAGTAAGAGATTAGACCCTCTGTTAGTTAGCTTTCTACTGCTGCCATAACAAATTACCACAAACTTAGTGGCTTAAAAAAACACAAATTTATAATCTCACAGTTCTGTAGCTCCAAAGTCAGACACAAGTCTCAAAGGACTAAAATCAAGATGTCAGCAGGGCCATGTTCATTACTAGAAAGAAGTACTTGGAAAGAATCTCTTTTCCAAGTTCATTCAGGCTGTTGGACAAATTCAGGTCCCTGTGGTTGCAGGACTGAGGTCCCTGTTTTCCTTCTGGCCATCAGTCAAGGATCCACCTTTGCCCCTAGATTCCGCCCACATTTCTTCTGCTGCTTATCTATCCCTCCACCCCTCCCACACCCCGTCCCATCCATCTTCAAAGTCAACAAGGGTATATCAAGTCCTTGTCGTACTTGATGTCTCTCCAAAGCCCCCTGGTGCTGCACCGCTTCTGCCACACCTGTCTGATTGACTTCAGCCAGACATATAATTCATTTTTAAGGGCTTTTGTGATTAAATTAAGCCCATCTGGATAATCTAGAATATTCTTCTTGATTTCAGATCTGTAACCTCAATTCCACCTGCAAAATTCCTTTACAGCTGTGCCTAGATTTATATAATTGAATAGTCAGTGGACAGAAACCTTGAGTTTTGTCTACTGAAGACCCCAAGTCAAGGGGCATGGATATGTACTCTGCTTACCATGATATGGCAGCGAGCATCAGTGGGGGAAATTATAGTCTTACCAAAAAGAAGACAGAAAGACTGAGTATATTGAAAAATCAAAACCAGGGGTCAGCAAAACTTTTCGGTAGGGGATAACTGGTAAATATTTTAGGCTTTATGAAATATATGGTCTCTGTCATAACAATTTACTTCTGCCATTGTAACTCAAATGCCACCACAGGCAATTCATAAACAAATGGGTATGAATAAACCTTTACAATAAAACTTTACAAAAACAGGCAGTGGGCTGAATTTGGCCCACAGACTATAGTTTGCCAACCCCAGATATAAACTGCCACAGTTCCCCACCAGGCTCCTTCTAAAATAAGAGGCCTGTGATAAGTCATGTCTTGGAATATCAAGTGGGCCCCAAGGTAACAAAACCAAACAAACGTTAGTTCCTTATCACAGGAACTGATTTTACCCTGAACAGCTTTTTGTCTAAAAGCTTCTTTCAAATTGGCATGTTCTACCATGTAAGGTAAGGTTGATGGACTGGACTATTGCACTGATTATCTGTCAGTTGGCCACACTGTGCAAGATTGCACCAAGTGTTTGTGGGCAAATTACACACTGACTGTCCAGGAAAGTCTTTGAACATCATACACACCTCGATGCTTGAGGCAAGAGCAGCCCAAGGTGGCAAAGTCACTTGGGATATGTTGGTTGCTTGCCTATGTAAGGATTGTCCCTATTCCCCATAGTAATGGTTCTAGCAGAGACATACTACTCTACTGGAAATTTCTATCACATCCTCTTGGGAATGAGAAGGGCATTCTGAAATCTGGAAATGCTTGTTGTGTGGAAAGACACTTGTCAGAAACTCTGAGTCTTCCAGAATTTAGTTCAGTTCATCCTGATAAACACCGAACATCTACTAAGTGTCCAACACTAGGGTAATGAATAAAAATGACCACCAAGTCCTTCCTGTGGCATATTGACTGTAATGGCAGCCACACTGGTTCCTGGTGGAGATGCTCTGGCAGGCTGAACAGGGTCTCTTTGCATTAATCTTCCTAATTTTTTGACTTTCTTGAGCATTTTCTTGTGGAGCATTAAGCATTTCCTTTGTAACAGCTGATTAAAAGGTTGCTATTACTGAAGAAAACAGATTTAAAAACAAAAGTAGTTAGTAGCTTTTATCCATCATCAAGGAATTAACCAATTGGCAACAAGTGGGACAGCTCAATTCCTTTAGCTATCTGAGGCCTAAATAACTTAATTGGGGAAGCATGTTAAAAGGAATGGAATGGCATTCATTATGGATTAAGTTAATACATTTCAGGCCCATCACATGGCTTAATTTAACAAATTCCACATCTTACTGTTTGGCAGGAAATGGCATCTCATGAACATCATTACCAGTCTGTCAGCTAGTTGAAAAGACTGACTCCATCTGAAAACTGTTAATCTTAATAACAGTGTGCTTTGTCTTAGTGAAATCCTCTGGTGTGCTTGGGAAGCTTGGGACTCTACTGCCAGCCTCCCGGAGGCCCTCCCTTCCCGCCATGCTCCTCAAAGCGAGGAAGAAAGAAGTAACACTCACACTTTCCAGTAAAACCCATCTGAAATGGAGTGGGGTCAGTCCACTGTTGGGAAAACTGGATGTATCCTCCCACGATTACCTCTAAATTTTAAACAGAAATCATTGAATTATAACATGAACATATTTCTATGTCATTAGATCAATTATACTCCTGATATAGGAAGAGGAAAATGAAGAACTTGGTGAAAAAATCATACAAAATGCTACTTTTTATTATTGGCCATCTACTGTGGTTGCAGGGAATCTCCATGCATTAACTCATTGACTCTTCAAAGTAAATGTGCAAAGTCAGTGTTGCTACTCCTAGTTTGCTGGTAAGGAAGTTGAATCTCAATAAAGGTAAATAATTGGGCGGTGGGTGGGTGGTCACGTCTGTTAGAGGCAGGATTTCAACCAAATCTTATTGATTTCAGTCCTTCAGATTTATAACTTCCACTCCACCACATTGCCTCTGGAGAAAAATTGGGGCTTTACTCACAACGCTTGAAGTGATCAATCTTCCTTCAACACTCCAGCCAAAACATGTCATTTCCAACTTGCATGGATGGTATTTGGTGAAGACACTTATCAAGAAGGGATTCTTTCCCCTTTGCTCCTCCCCTCTGTAGGACAATACGCAGGAAGAATTCACGCATTTTCTCCAAGTCTCAGATGAGCCACAGATGAGAATAGAAGCAGGCTGCAGCTTTCCATTTCCTATAAACCACGGGTCACAGGACTTCCTGGCCTAGCATGGGACAGCCATCACAAAAGGAGAAAGAAGCTAAAATTCATCTGTTTATAGCTTCTCTTACTCTGCCTTCATGACTCCTGTATCAGCTTAACAGTGCCATGTAAAACAACCACAGCATCTTGGCAGCCACAGCAAGAAGTGTTTATTTCCCATTCACGCATCTGCAGTCATTTTGGGTGGCTCTGATTCAGGCAGTGGCTCCGGGTTTGAGCCGATGCTGAGCAGACCCTGGCTGAGCTCCGAGTCTGGGCCCTGGTATGGATCAGAGAGTGTACTGGATTGTGTTCATTTCACCTTGCCTTAGGTAGGTTTCTGGTCTGCTCTGCATACCTCTGGCTATTCTGGGACCGGTAGGGTATTTCTTCTCTTGGAGATGGACTGAGTACAAAAGAGGCAAGAGAAAGAAAGCATTGCTCTTAAGAATCAGAAGAGACTGTCACTTCCACCCATATGTCTTGGCACCATCCCATGTCTTGGATATAACATCTCACTGACTTGAAAAGGAAATTACAGTTCTACTAGCAATGAAGAAGCAAAGACGGGAGATTCAGCACAGGGAGGATAGGAATAGCCTATGCAATACAGTTTTCTAGCAATCAATTCTTCCACTTACTTATAAAGTCAGCACTTGCACAGGCAGAGGGGAACCCCCCACCCCAAGCTCTTTGAACACCAGCCAGGACTATGTACACACTAACTGGCTTGGTGAGTACAGTGAACACCATGTCAATCATGTTAGGCTACAAGACAAGGTCATCCCTCTTATTATCATGGAGTGGCTTTAGAGTTCAGCACTATCCACAAGTGAGGGTGGGAGTTGATGGGCTCAGAAGCCTGGTCTCTAGAGATGACTGTGGACCTTTTCCAGGAGGACTGGCCTAGAGCAGATTATTTCACCGTGGTCGTCAACATTGTTATATAGAATACAGTCCTTACAGGACTTTCCAAGAGATGCAGCTCACTCTCAGATAATGCCTACGTCTCACTTTTATCACCATGGCTAATGGCTATCTTTTACTCATTGATTCAGCATTTATAGAACTTCAACTATGTTCCACACACTGCCTTAGGATTTGGAAGTAGAAAGCTGCCAATTCACAGCTCAAGCCCACTGGGAGATAACCATCTAGTTGACAAGGCAAACATGTAAAAGAACAATAATAATTTTTAAAAGAACTAATAATTATTGATCACTGATTGCATGTTAGACATTATTGTGTGTTCTTTTTTCATGTATTAAATGATTGAATGCTAACAACTCTACAACGTACGTAATGCTATTACCTTTTTTTTTAAATTTTTTTTTTAATGTTTTATTTATTTCCAGGAGAGAGAGAGAGACAGCGTGAGCAGGGGAGGGTCAGAGAGAGAGGGAGTCACAGACTGAAACAGGCTCCAGGCTCTGAGCTGGCAGTCAGCACAGAGCCCGACGCGGGGCTCGAACCCACGAACCGCGAGATCATGACCTTAGCGAAAGTCGGACGTTCAACCGACTAAGCCACCCAGGCGCCCCGCTATTACGTTTTAAAAAAACAGATGAGATAAGCGGAATGTTAGAAATAAAACGGATGAACATATGGGAAGGAGGGAAGAGAGAGGGAAACAAACAGCAAGAGACTTAATGATAGAGAACAAACTGAGGGTTGCTGGAGGGAGGTGGGTAGGGATTGGCTAGATAGGTGATGGGTACTAAGGAGGGCCCTTGTAGTGATGAGCACCCAGAGTTGTATGTAAATGATGAATCAGTGAATTTTACTCCTGAAGCCAACATTGCATTGTATGTTAACTAACTAAAATTTAAATGAAAAAAAAAAAAAAAAGAAAGAAACAGATGAGAAACTAAGACAGATAAAGTAATTTGTCTCCAGTCACAGAGTCATTAAATGGTAAAGCCAAGATTTGAACCCAGGAAATCTGCATCAGGTTTCGTCTATCAGTATGATGAACTTCCATCAAAAACTGACAGGTGCTAAGAGATTTAAGGTTTGAATATTTGGTGCCCTTTGTAGCAGAAAGAGGGGAGAGCACCTCACTCTCCACAGACAGTTTTCATGAAGAAAATAGCCCTGGGATTGGGTGAGGAAGGACAGGGTTGGCACATAGATAAGTGAGAGAAGAGCATTTCAGTCAGTACGGGCCATGCATGGAAGCCCAAGAAAGCAGAATTTAGAGTTCAGTGTGGTAGGAGTTGAGGATAACGGAGCTACTTTTCCTTGGCAAGATGAACTGGTTTGAAATGAGCTTCCTCTCCTTCACGATTATAATCATTTTTTGAAAAGAAAGCTCAAGAGCTGGAAAGCTGGAGAAAGAAGAAAATCAAAACATACAGATAATACTCGAGCATAATGGTCTACCCATAAATGAATAACTGAATATATGTGGGAAATATTTTTTCACTTCGGTGGAAACATGCCCAAATTCAGCCTGTCTTGTGATGGCTGAGATGAGTTGTAGCCAAGGATGGGCCTTTGCCAACCATTTAGATCCAATCGAATGCAAATTTATCTGTGATTGAACAAAACAGAATAAATAAAATAACTAAGCCCATTAGAAGGCACTTTCAAGAGATTGAATCACTAAAGGACAATGCTGAGTTGACTGAAAAGTAGAGAAAATCATCCAAAATTAGTTTCCACTTAGATAGGGATTGACTAAATAATTTAGCTTCCTGGGAGGTGACTTCATTCATTCACTTAACAAATATGTATTTTTAAAAACTCTGTTGAGTACTTACTCTGACTTGGGCTCTATTCCAGCCTCTGGGTATACAATGGCCCACAAGTGTAGACCAGGAACCACTCCTGTGGAACTTCCATCTAATAGAGGGGACAGAACAGAGTAAGGAAGTGCTTGGTCTGGCACCCACCAGCGAGTGGCCTGGATTCCACACACAGGCTTGTAAAGTATGCATCTTCCGAGAGACAGATTTCTTGAGCTGTTGAATGGGAGACTCTTTATGTGCATTAGAGCATTCCATGCACTTTGAGCATTTGTGCACGGGGTGGGGTGGGGAGGTCTCTGCACTATGAAGCCTCACATTCATTCTCTGCTCCTCTGTTGGTGGCCACATGGGGTCTGGACTACCGAGGACCAGGTTCACAAAATGGTTTAGCCAGCTCTGGCAGTCAGCAAACCGGTTTAGAGTAGGAAGGGACCAAGATACCTTTTCATGGGATTCATTTCCAGATTTGGGGCTGATTAAGATATGGACACAGAAGCTAGGCAGATGGGAAAAACATATCGGCTGTGTCTCCGCAAAGGTCATTTCGGAGATTCTAGAACTTACACAGTTGAATGGAAAAAAATACCATAGAGCCATACTTTTATTTTGAAAAGTCCTTGCTATTTACGCAGAGCTGTGTTGCAGGACTATAGGAGAGGTGTGCTCACCAATCAGAAGCTGGGTACCAGGAATTATGCAGGTGCTCCACACAGATTCCCATTGGATCCCATTCTGCGTACCCACGCTTACCCTCCTTGCTCACACATCACACCTTGTTCACACATCACACTTAGGCTACTTGAACCTGCTTTGCTCATATTCATGACATCCTCCCAATGACCAAGGGACACAAGTATAAAGCCTCTTGCCTTTGAGGACAATTCTGAGCTGTAATTTAGGCTATGGGGATATCAGGATGAAATCTGACTCTGTGAATCTCTGGCTGAGATCACACATTGCTTGGTTTCTTCCCCTTCCCTAACTTGGCCCTGACTCCAATACCAGGTTTCCTGAGGAGGCACCCCTAATACATTAGTGTGTACAAATCTACATCTCAGGGTCTGCTTCTGGGGAACCCAACCTAACACACTGGACAGCCTTAACATGTTCTTCTATTCAACAATATCAGACTTTCTTTTATGTATAAAAGTATAAACCAAGGCTGTTTCTCAGAATTGCCTTCAGAGATGGGGAGTTATCTGATTCTCAAGTAAAGGAAGGTGGCTTGTAACACTCAGGAAAGGATTTTTTTGCGACCAGTCGGAGAAGATGGGGGAGACCTGCTAGTCTTAAGATAACAATCTCTAAAAGACTTTTTAACGTTTATTTATTTGAGAGAGAGAGAAAGAGACAGAGAGAGAGAGAGAGAGAGAGAGAAAGGGAGAGGGGAAGAGGGAGAGAGGGAGAGAAAGAAAACCCGAAGCAGGCTCCACCTGGTCAGAGTGGAGCCCAATGAGGGGCTCAAACTCATGAACTGCGAGATCATGACCCAAGCCAAAGTCAAGAGTCAGACACTTAACCTACTGAGCCACACAGGCACTCCTCTTCCAAAGACGTTTTTAGGGAGGGAATGTTAATTTCAAATAGTCAAGAGATAGGCACAGTATTTGGGCAGTGAAATATTAAGTACCTATGACTGCACTTTTAACCTTCTTACCTAGTTGTTAACTAGGGTGATGCTGAACCGTCACAGAGGGCAATCTGTGTCTGTATTGGTCTACCAAATGATGGGATGTGGTCCCAGTAACTTTTGGGAGTGCGTACATTCAGGCAGCAAGTCTCCAGAATCCCAAAATTGGCCTTCGGCTCGTATTCTGATTTTGGTGCTATTCTAGACTCTGAGCAAAGTGGTGAACAGCTTAGAGCACAACCCTGCCCTCATAAATCATTAGATTTAAACGGTTCTGTCTTGGATGTCCCCTCTTTCTTATTAGTAGAATTTGTGGGAAGGAATGCTGGTAAGAGCAGCAGGTGGCATGGGGCAAGGGTACATAAGCAACAGGGAGAACAGTAAGGGAAAGAAGAAGAAAAAACCTCACCTCGAGTTGTATGTATATTGCTTCTCCGCCAGAGGCACGCCACGAACTCCCCGTATTAACTACAAACCTGCTTGGAGATGAACAACATATGCAACAGGTCAGCCAGGAAGAGCCACTGAAGTCACATGGTGACTCACCAGGCTCAAAGGCACAGCAATAAAGTAGGTCATGAGCTGCTCCCCTCTTTTGAGGATGGTGCTGTATTTCTTGGTTTTATGAGAAAACTCCCTGTGATTCCAGGCTCCACAGCCTTGCAGTACTAGTCATTCCTTCAAAGCGATTTCTTTCCTCCCCTAAAAGGTTCTCCGCAGCTGTCTGGCACAGAGCTATGTGCGACTGAAAGCAGACAGCTACCTGGTTTCCATCACGGCGGCTAAGAGAGCTAATAGGCTCAGGCACGGGATTACACATCATCCCCAACATTCCGGGTAATTTGTAAAGGAGACACCACTTGACTCCAGCCTGCTTGGGATGTGTCACAGGAAGACTTCAACTTGCAGAAATAGAGGTTGGTGAACAGATCATCCTGAGGTTGAGCAACTTTTGCAGAATTGTGTTATGGGAGCCGAAAAAAACACTGAGTTGTAACACACCCTCTTAAGCATCTAATCGTTTTCTCAGGACTCTGGGATGAGGCAAGAATGAGCTACCCTGACAGCCAGCTGACTTGCCTGAGCAAGTAGCTCTCGGGCTGGCCCTGGGTGAAGCAGACACCCAGGCTTGGTGTTTGGTTGCCAGACTCTTCCCGGCAACCAAATGGGGATAGCAATACTTACACACCAGGTGGAAACAGAAGGGACCGAGTTTTCAGTGGAAATGGTAAAGTTTTTGTGCTCTTCATTAAGAACCTTTGTGAAAACAAGGCATTTAGAGTCTCAGCTGCTCTCAGATGTGCCTCTAAAACCCCATGGCCGAGAGAGCCCTATGCCTAATGGAATCCATGCCCCGCCCTTCTCCCCTGAGTCCCTCATTCCTCCATAGTCTCAGTTCATGGGATGTTTATTAGATTTCCAAATCCATGAAGATAAACTTCTCTTCCTACTCTAAATTGGGAAAAGCCAGGAGATTAGGGAAAGTTAATGATATTAATGAGTATTATCATTATTAATAACACTTATTAAGCACCAACTATTCACCAGCCATTGCACTATATGCTTTCTTTTTTTTTTTTTTTTTTTTTCATTTAATCAACACAGCAAGCTTAAGAAGGAGGGAGCTGTTAGCATTATCTCCATTTTACGGAGGAGGAGACAGGTTAGGTGATGGTAAAACACTCACCCAATGTTCAGACACAGCTTATAAATAGCTGAGTGAAATTCAAAGCCTGTCTGATTTCAGAGCCCAGATGCTTAACCACTACACTGGTTTCCTTTTCACACCTCCCACACCTCAGCCACATTCCTGCACTCAAACAGCCCCCAGCCATTCCCAGCAGACTGTCACACTAACTGCATTTAGGACAAGCACTGTCCGTGACTGGGCTATCACAAGTGTGTTTGTTTAGGACACTTTGGGTCTCCTCTGTAGATGCATCCTCCTCTCCTTTCCTCTTTAAGCATGCAGGTCCCTTCCTCCTTCCAAGTATGGAAATTCTACAGGTATTTTCACCTTGCTATGAATTTAAGTCCTCTCTTCCAGGGCCAACATCTTATGGAATGAAGGACTTTCCCCTCTTAAAGAGCTTGTGACAGACCTCAGCAGGGAGGTAGTTTGGAAAAGGGAGATCTACTCCAGCTCCTGGATGGAAATGACTACACCTCTGAATCCCTCCCTGAGTCAAGTTTCCACCTGGGCACACAGTAGGTTGCTTGGGTGAGACTGGGAGGCAGGAATGGGTGTTTGCCCAAAACCAGTCCAGGATTTCTCAGTCTGGGGTAGGTCAAGCAACCCAAAACCCTCAGACCATGGTCACTTCACCATTGAGGGGCTTATCTGGGGCTGTAGATTGGAAAGAAGTCAGAGCTCCCAAACTCTGAGAGGGCCAAAGTGGGCCTGACCTGAGAGAGTTCTTTACCTCCAGAATAATTCTCTAGTTGTGGGAACATACCACACTCCCAAAAAAGATCCCCTAAAAACTTGGATTTCTCTTGGAAAAAGTAGGTACAGTAGTTAAAGGAAACACTTTGGAGTTAGACCAGTATTGGGATCCCAGCTTTGCATGAGAGCTATGCAGCCTTAAGTAGGCCAGTTCCCTCCCTGAGCTCCAAATTCCTCTATCAGTGGGAAGCCTGAGGGGAAGAAATACAAGTAAAAGTGGGCAAATTTTAAGTGTGCGGTGAATATTAGCTATTATTATTTATATGATGATTGTTAGGTAAAACACTTATTACAAGTGCTCGAAAATATTAACTCATTTAAGTTGTAATTCTTATATATATTATGCTGGGTGAAATAAGGCAGTCAGAGGACAGATACATGTTTTCACTCATGTGTGGATCTTGAGATACTTAACAAAAGACCATGGGGGAAGAGAGGAGGAAAACCACAGAGGGTGACAAACCACAAGAGACTCTTAAATACAGAGAACACACTGAAGGTGGATGGGGGGTGAGGGAGAGGGAAATGGGTGATGGGCATTGAGGAGGGCACTTGTTGGGATGAGCACTGGGTGTTGCATGTAAGTCAATTTGACAATAAATATATTTTAAAAAACAATTATTATACAAAATTCTTAGCATCAAACTCATTTCAAGCTATTCAGAGTGGCAAGTCATTATTACTATTATCATTATCATCATCATCATCATCATCATCATCTCCAGGAGCTTGGAGAATTCCAAAATTGTGGACAATAATGGATTTTGTAGCTGATGGTCTGGGGCTTACAAACTTTTCAAACTTTTTTGAAAAGTTTTTTCAAACTTTCAAATGTGTTAGAAAGTGACATGGAGCCAGGAACATGGCATGGGCTTGATGACCTGTGTCAGACAATTTCCTTAATCAAGCAACTGTGGGGGTTGGGGGAAATGGGGAATAAAGAGGTCAGATCTGAGAAGTCCAGGTAGGCAAATAGTACTGCTCTGGAACACAAGCATAAAGGAAACAAGTATTTATTAAGATTTCACCATGTGCTTTCACATAGTCTTGCTCATTCAATCCTCCTAGTGATCCTTGAGAGAGGTAACAATTTCTTTCTTATAAATGATTGAGCAGGAGTGCCTGGGTGGCTCAGTCAATTGAAACTATTCAAAGTCCCACTTTTGACTTTGGCTCAGGTCATGATCTCACAGTTCATGGGCTGAGCCCGATGTCGTGCTCTGTGCTGACAGCGTGGAGTCTGCTTGGGATTCTCTCCCTCTATCCCTCTCTCTGTCTCTGCCTCTCCCCATGCTGGCATGCTCTCTCTCTCAAAATAAATAAATAAACATTAAAAAAAAAAGATTGAACAGACTCTTGGAGAAGCTGACTAACACAGTGGGACAGGTGAATGCCAAAACCAGGAGTAGAGCCCAGGACTGTGTGACTTCTGTCTGTTATCCCCTGATGCAGGTGGTATGGTCATAAAGCAAGATATAACAAAGGAGATGCTCATCGAAAAAGAAAATTCATTGGTGTCAAGTTCTCGTACCTTTTTATTGGATATTTTCTGAAGGTGAGTTCAATGTGTGTATTTGGTAAGGCAGCTTCCAGTTTCCACTCTCGGGGCTGCCCCATCATCTCCTGGCCCCTGATATTCCTGCCCACTCCTCGGACAGGGGACCAGCGTTTGGCCTTCAGGAAGGGTTGTGGGCTTTTGTAGCCATTAGCTGTTAGAGGCCAAGGCAATAAGATGGATGATGTCTCTATTTGTCTCTTTTGATTTTTCCTCCTGCGGAAAAGGCTCATTTGAACTGAAGGTGATGGCAGAGTATTAGGAAGAAATCGGCCCAAAGCTAACATGTTATCTGATGACGCAGACTCACTTATTAACTATGCCCATCTTTACTGAAAAACCAGACGAAAAAAGCAAATGAAGGAGGACATTTTCAAACAGGCCTTCAAGAATAGGATTGTGGATTTCCTTCTCCTTTCCCTTTTCTTCACAACTATATTCAATGCAGTAGCAAAGTCAGCCAAAAATTAGCTTTTTCCATGTTTCCTGTGCTATATATTGTTTTGGTTTCACTTTCTCTTCTCTTGCCACTTTTGAGAATATTTGTTTTGTAAAGGCCCAGTTCTCTGACACAGACCCAGCTTTCTCCCAGAATTCACATATCATTAGCTTCACAGAAAACCAACTCACGCTTCTCAAGGCCCAGATTTTCAGATCCTTGTGACAGAGAGGAAGAGAGACAGACAGACAGACAGACAGACAGAATGAGTTTCCTCTGCATCTGTAGGGGTTAGGCTCCCTATGTTATCAGGGGAGGGGAGACTTCTATTGTAACCTACAGTCACTAGTTTGTGGGAATCATCATATGTTTTTTCTTCATTTCAGAGTCCATCCATCAATTTGCAAATAGGAAGGTAGTGTTTACTACTAAACCGCAGCTTTCCTTGGGTCACTAGCTCAACAAAGCAATTGCCTGAAATGAGCAAGGTGTGTAAAGACCAGCTCTTCCCATCTGAGTTCTGAGATGTAAGGCAAGTCTTATTTTTGTAACCTACCTTCTGTTAAACCTCTTTTACTCTCCTTCCCCTGTCCTAATGTGTATCCTTTGGTGCTCTTACTGCTTGCATATATCATTCCCATAAGCATTGTTGCTAGTGAATGGTTTGAGGAACATTCTTTCTCTCATTCACATGTATACACAAATATACACATATGCTACTATATGCTATATACAGTATATATACATATGCTTTGCTACTACATATACATATATACACAATATGTATATATATATATATATATGGATACACACACACACACACACACACACACACACACAACACATGTCATGTGCTGGCCTCTGTGACAGGAGCTGTGGGTCTTGAGAAAGACAAACTACTCTCACGATGCTCCCAGGCTAGCAGAAGAGAAAGACATACATACAGAAATTAATTGTAAATGCTATAATAAATAAAGTAACACCAAAAGGCTCAGTGGCGTTGGGCTTTTTTAAGGCTTAATAAAATAAGAAAGGCCCAATGAACAAACTCCCTCTTAGGTATCAATCAATCACTTAAGAATTACCCATTCAAGGGTTAGGGACATGATCTTTGCCAGTTCTCTTGAGCGCTGCAAGGTGGTTGATTTCATGGTTGTCCAGCATTTCTGGGAATAATTGCAATATAGAAATGATCTTATTAGATATTTGATATCAAGAATATTAGTTACCAAAACCTCTGTGTTACTGCTATACCAAGAAACTAGTAGGTAGACTGTCTGTCTATGGAGAATTTCTAGGCACCTGCTGTTTGCAGAACTTCCATCATCTTGCAGACACTGACCATCAATTCCTTTCCCTGAACAGAAGTTCAATGCCTTGGTGTACAGTTGTCTCTAAGTTCAGTCCTTGAGCCTGTTTGGGGGATTCTACAAAATTGCTTTATCTGTTTCATAGCCATGTGACTCTTTTCAGCAAAAGGCAGCATTACCTTGTGGGCCAGGGTGTGTTTTTCATGGATGTTGTTTATATCAGATTCCATTTCTTTCATTTAAAAATATATACCAGATTTTTAGCAAGAATGCTTTTCTTTCCTATTTGGTTTATTTAACTAACATGCCACAGGCATACTGCATGCCAGGCACTATATTAAATGCCATTCCACAGAATGTTTCAGGCACTCCTCTCCTTATTTCTATGAAAGAGATTTTCGTATCTTCATTTGTCGGCTGGGGATACTGAAACCCACAACGATGAAGTCTCTTGCATGAGGTTCACAGGCCAAAGGTGGCAGAGTTAGAACTAGCGCCCTGGCTGGCTGAGTCCCAGCCCAGTGTATTCTTAGCGACACCACAGCACCCTATGCTTCGTGCTAACATTTGAATTTCCCCAGAAACGCTGTGGGTAGACCTACAGCTTCACTTTCTGTGTGACAGCCTATTTCCAGCATCGAGTGGTGGCATCTCCAGCTCCTGTTAAGTCATCATCTAGGACAGGACAGGCAGGAAGATGATCCTTGGAAGAATTCAAACCTTGCTCTCTGTGTCTCGCTTTATTTGAAAATGACTTTTCTCTAGCAGTTGGCTTTCAAGTAGCACACTGGACTTATAACTTCTTGAGCTCAGAGATGCTCTCCTGAGGACATGTTCTTTATTTTAATTGAAGTCTTCATCATTGGCTGACTTCCAAGTGGTCTACCAGATGTCTTTTTCTTTGCTATAGCTGAAGCAGATTATGATGTTCCAGTTCATTTTTCCAATTTGCTGTACTTTGCTGGCAGCCTGATTTCTTTAGCAAACCACACTTGAGAGGCCAAAATCATGGAGCAGGCGGCAACAAGTGAGCCTTCAGAATGTTTTCTTAGATACTCTGAGGCTAATTAAACACACATACACACGTGCACACAAACACACAGGCTCTTCCATCTTTTGCTTTAGAGGTTAAGCCTGAATTTTGCTAATTTTTCACATACATGTAACTTTCTCAGGATGCTCAGCCCCAAAATTAACCCTCAAGGGACTAACTAATCCCCCAACTGGGATCTTAAAGAAATCTCCTTTCTCAGAAATCTTTCATTTTCTTTTAGGAAGCTTGAAGAAAAATACCCACTGCCTTTCCCTGTTCTTTTCTTTAGTCCTGTCTTTTATGTTCTGAGATGCTTCATACTGCAAAATGAATTGTGTATTGTGTGTATGTAGGATCAGGGGAATGGCTTAAAGTTGATTCTACTCTTTAAAGCAAATGCAGAGTTAGTTAATGCTTACTTGTGACTGTAGCATCTAGAACAGTTTCTGGTACTTAGTAGGGGCTAAAAAAAAATATTTATTGAATCCACCAACTCAAAGTCAAGCATCAACTGGTTGACTAAGGCAATTTGGAAACTTTCATCATTTCTTATTTTTCACACTGACTTTCACAATCAATGTGACCTTTACTCCTAACTTAAGTGGCATATGATGAGGGGTTTCATTTTACTTTCCGGTTCCATAGAAGAGCAAACCAATTAAACATATAATAAAACAGATGGGAATTTGGGCTTTATAGGAATCTGAGGGTCTGAGAGCCTTCTGGGACCTGCCACGGAGTGAGGACTGGAAATCTCCATCTCTTAGCCAAATTTTGCTAGCCTCAGGTGACGGTGTTAACACAGTGTTAGGCTGCCTTTTCAACAAAACACAAACAAAACCAAACAGAAGAAAAACAATCAAACCGACCCCCCACTGCCCACGGGCTGACTGAAGCAGCGGGATTGTTGTGTTGAGGAAGGGGCCAGAACAGGAGGAGGTGGCACTTTCCTAACAAACTGTGTTGTTTGAACAATTTTATTTAGTTTGGAAAAAAAGGTCCCTCGTACCGAAGATTTATTTGGAAGTTCTGGGCAGATTAACTTTTGGTAAGAGTCCGAACTAAAAACTTTATTGGGAATGCTGTGTACACTCCAAAGACCAACAAGAGACTTTAAGTGAGATGTGATTAGTATGAAGAAAGTTACATTTATTGTACTCTTATGTATAATTGATCACATGAAAGGCCTTTTGTAACCATAAAAGAGACAGTCCATTAAATTGTTTCACCCTGAGGATTATACAAATTTGTGGATATCAGACTGGATCACCAGCCTATTGGTTTCACAGCAATGGTAAATCATTAAGATGCTTATTTTTATTCATATATCTTTCTTGCGGTTTATTATTAACCAAATAGCTCCTCCCAGTTTTAGCTTTATTTTCAAGCATCCGAACCAATCGTTCTGCCTCTTCACCACCAGCAAATGATCAAACTAGTTCCTCATAGCTTCACAGGTCACATTTGAGGGACTTTAAGCAGAAAAAAAAATATTGGGCAAGAATATAATGCTGCATTATTTAGTCATGGACAGGGAGTCTGTAAAGAAAGTCAGATGCCATCTTATCTCTTGATGTGAGAGGCCATGACATCCTTGACATTGTTTTGTGCAAATTAGTTGAGCTCATTTCCCAGCATTCCATTACCCAGATAAGAATGTGCTCAGAGAGTTAAAATTTAAGTTATGAACATTACCTGAACATGTGGATTGAGCAAATTGGCTCCTATGCTTATGCTAGAAAAGGTTGTTGAGGTCGATTGCCATTCCTTCTTCATCTCGGGTAGCTCAACAGCTCACAGAAAAACATACGTTTGAACCCCTCCCATAGATGTTTCAGGAGGGTACAGCTGCAAATCACAGCCTGTATCACGGGGTGAGACTGAATCCAATTTATCATCATCTGTTCTCTTGATTTACAGTTTTCATTTGGAGAAATACGCGTGGCAGATCTCAGTCATAAGAAATGGGGGGTAGTTGATATCAGATGGCTATGTTGACATGTAGAACTTCTCCAATTAGGCCTCTCATATTTCTTTTTGTCCTCGTAAGGAGTACTCAGCCTCGTGTTTTTTGAGTATTGCAGAAACTTTGGGACATGCTTGCCTCCAGGGATGCCTCCAGTATCTACAATTCCCTTTGTCCCCAAAGCAATCCATGCATTATGCCAATTTTTGCTTTGTCCCAGGTCAGTTTCACTTAGAATTTTAACTGGAGAGGTCAAAAAGCGTGTGTGTATGTACAAATCTAGGGTTCTGTATTTGGTTGAGAGAGAGAGATAGAGAGACAAAGAGACAGAGGGAGAGAGAGAGGGAGAGAGCAGGTGAAGTAAAGGTAGAGAGATTGAGAGAGAGATGGAGAAAGAGGGGGAGGTGGTACTAAATAAATGGTATTCAGTTTTAACCGAAGTCTCTCAATTAGCACTGAACATTTTTTTTAAAACAATCAAGATATTAAAGCTAGAAAGAAGTTAATGAGCCTTTGGAGAAAGTAACTTCTAAAGATCATTTTGTGCTTGGGATGGTAATTGCTTTATGACATTTTGATGTCATTACAACATGAAATTAGGAGGGCAAAATGTTTCCAGAGTGTTTCTTTGACTATCCTGTTAGGAAGCTATTAAACGGCAAGATTATACTGGCAAAATGATTTCAGCGTGTGCCTTTGGATACCTGCTTTGCAAACCATCGTGAGCTGAGGCTACAATGTAAAATGATTCCAGCATGTGTCTCTGAAAAGGCGCCCACTCCAGTGCTGTTATGTTCAAATGGCAGTGGAAGATTAAACTGGGAAGCAAGAACGTGTTGGGGGTGGGGGAGAAATTGGTGTAGATTAGTCTCAATTATGATGTCAAAATGAAATGAGACGATCGTAAGAGTTAGGACTGAACTTCAACCCCCTAGAACCAGGCACTGTCTGAGCCATGACGTTCCTGAGATGCTGAAACTTTCTACTTCTTCTCACTGTAACAGTGAAGCCCTTTGTTGAAGGACTAAAGCTGCCTTATATCACAAGAAGTTGCAAAACAGTATGGCTTAGGGTAAGGAGGAAGGTCAGTTTATAGCTGGAATTCTAAAACTGCACACATATAAGAAAAAATGAAAAGCAAAACTTCAAACCTCAAGAAGAAATTCCTCTGCCATTGTACCCAGAAATTATAAGTAACAATCTACAAAAGAGTCTGCCTTTTAAAAAGAAAAGTCTGAAATATACCCAAGAATCACAACCAGGCACACACCAATATTCTGTTTTCCTCATAATCTCTCCTTTTTTCCCCAGATGTTGTCTCCTGCTGTGCAATCTTCACATCCAAAGAGGCACTAGGAAGTGAACATCTGGGATGCTCCATTATTGGAGTTAGTGCTCAGAGAAAAAGAGGGCTGAAATAACTAATGTTCTTTTCTGTCAGTCCATAAAACCATACTTACTTTTCAGATGTTCACCAGTAGGTCAGGGTCTCATAAAATTTAACGTAACGTAAAAGTCTCTTGGTCCGCATCTTTCGTGCTTAGCAGTGGGTTAATTTGAACTAAGGGTAGTGTTTTGTGTGTATAGTCAGTATATTTGTGGGTATGGATATGTATGTGTGCTTCTGTGTATGTGTGCTACCATGGCTTCAAAACTATGATTGTTCTAATTGTAGTTGTTAATGGTAAGAAAATGTATAGCCTGTACTCAGTACTCGAGTAGCCTGCGCTCAGAAATAAAGAAATAAGGAATTGGTTGAGATTGATATCACCCATCACAAACACAGTGGGAAAGTTGGTTCTCACAGGCCCCTGACAGCAGAGTGCCAATGGAACCATTAGGCATCATGCCCACCTTCTCTTCTCACGATACCACATTTCCCCCAAACCCTCTCTTCCTTTCATAATTATGTAAAGAAGTGTGAAATCTCCATCAACAGACAAAAGAGAGATGACCTAGGGACAGATCTCCTTGACAGTGGGCCCATGATCTTTCTACATCAAAGACATTGGAGATAAGGAAGTCTAAACAATTTTCTGTTTCCCTCTCCAAAATCCCTGCCTTTACCCAATTCTTTGTTTTAAAACCAAAAGATTGTGGTTTGATATTAGCTGAACATTGATCAGAATAAAGAGAGAGAAGGAAACCTATCCAATTTCAATGATATTATTTGGGATTTGTCTATGGGAAGCATCTTGGAGATTTGCTTTTATTTGGGGAAAATGCCCATATTTATGGGGTTTCCTCTGACTGCATAAACCTTGCTCCATGATGCCATCGTAGCTCTCAGTGAAGTTTGAATTTCAGCTATTTATGTATTTTATAAGCTCTTTGGAGAAAGTGATGCCATAACTACTTAGTATTATTATTAAGCTTATTATATGCATATGCACTGCCACTTAGTTTTGAAGAGTAAATATTTGTGCTAATTATATCAGTGTCATCCGCTGTGCTAATTATATCAATATCAACATGTTGATATTAATATAATTAATTAGCACAAAGATTTACTCTTCAAAAATACATGGCAGTGCCTCTGATTCATTTGCCATGAGGGGAGCGTGAGTGAAGTACAATTCCATAACACTATATTTAGGCTCTGATATGCAATCAGCTTTAATAATTACCTAATACTGTAGGTGGCCTTAGACAAACGAAATAGGAATTGGATGCAAAGATGGAAATACCTGAGTTGCTTTCTCCCAACATTCTACTTGGTCATTAACCAACTATCCAAGTACAAAGCTGCCCCTAATTAACCCTGAAGAACCAGACAGAAAGGTAGGTGGAATGAATTAAACTGTTAAAACATAGAGAGAAAATAATTGTCCTGACTTAATTGTTATTATTAAACAATATTGGGCTTGGTACATTTTAAATGGAAAAACCACCCAGCAACAAGAATCAGAAAGGGGAAAAGAAAGAGCATGAGTCATAAGCCACCAGAGCAGTGAGAAGATTCTAATTGGAGGCTGTGCATTTATGTAAAAAGTTTTTGGTAATCACATTAGTGACAAAGACATTATAATAAGAATTAACATCTATTGTTTTTATTCTATGCCAGAAATACTTTGAAGTGTTTTCCGTGTATTATTTCATTCAATGAACTCAACTCCATAAAGAACAATCACCCTTGTTTCATAGAAGAGGAAACTGAGGCTCAAGAAATGCAAATAATCTGGCCCTGTCACCATAGCTGGTGAGGAAGTGTGTCCAGACTGGTGCCCAGCCCTAGCCCCACAAATCTCTTCTGTGTTCCCAATGGACACACAACTAATTACGCAGGAACAGGTGGCCCAGGAGCATTTGAAGGATAGCTCCTTACACTTATTTTACTGAGACAGGGAAGAGAAGATGCCTTGAAGCATATGCTTCCCAAGAAGACTATATCCGGGCTGTCTAGAACAAAGCACAAGTCCCAACTACCTCTTGACCAAGAAGTTAGCAAACATAAGGGTTAAGTACAACCAATTCTATTTTTTCTGGATTCATAAGCCAATATACAGACTTCCAGGTGGTATTTCAAATGCCAACCCCCTACATTTTTAACAAGGTCCTGATGATGGGCCAATTTAGAAAAATAGATTTTTATAATCAGATCTTTGGGACACCCTCATCCCAATACAAATGGGGACAAAATTGAAACCCAAATTTGGTGACAGATCAAGGCCAAAGATTCCAGAATGAGCAAAGAAAAAAAAAAAAAAAGCCAGAGCTTCAGACCCCCACTTCTGTGTTCTCTCTGCCAGGCCACATGGCCTCTGTTGACCCTCCTCTGCAGGATTGGTCCAATGTTGTTGAACTGTCCCCCAAATTTATGAACAAACTTCAGAAATGCCCTTATGTTCTTCAATCAAACAATGAGAAGAAAGAAATTAAGAATTATTGCATTTAAGTGCAAGCATCACTACTCCTGCCATTTATTCATCAATTTGGCCACCATTTTCTAAATCTTTGAATGACTCATTCATTATCTCAGAAATCTCCTTGAGTGAACAAAAAAATCAGTTGATATCGTTCCATGTAAACAAGTTTCCACCTTCGCTGGTGATGTTACTTTTTGCTCTTTTAAATTTTTGAGTATCATCTATTGCCATTTCAGCCAACCTTGATGAGAGACCACTCCAGAGACGGCAGAAACACAAGGGAGGCAGAAGGCAGAAGACATGGAGAGGACACAGATCCAGGAGTACCGTTCTACTTTTCCATGACTGCTCCTCCGTCCTCTCTTGTTCTTTTCCCAGGCCAGTCATTAAAGACTTGGCCCTTGATGCCTTTGCATGCAGGTAATGTCCCTTCTCTAGAAATGAAATGATGCCTACTCCATTATGACACAATTCCTTTCTTCTCCCATGCCTCCTCCCACGGTGGCTTTAGTTTTCTCTTCTCAGAGCCTCACACCTTTCATCTCACATCTGACATGTCCCCTCCCACCTCTTCTCCTGCCTTAAGGCTTCTGTCTCCACCCTGTCCAGGTTCTGACATTCAAGAACAGTCCTGTTGGCTCTGAATGTTCCCCCCCCCACGTCCCTTCATTCCTTGCTCACTTTTCTTTATTTCATGACAGATTTTTTCAGCATTTAGAGGGCACTGCCTTCAACGAGGCCCTTGTAAGTATTATAACACGTTGAATCTGTGTTTTTGTTTCTTTCCCCATGGAATTCACAGGGCTCATGGTCATCGTCAGAGTCAGCACTTAAGAGAGCTTTTCATCTTCCAAGAACTCTTGAATTAGTGGACTTGAATATGAGGCTCTTCTGGTCAGGTAGCTAAGTGCATTAATTAAGCTCCATATGCTTTGTTTCAGGAGAGGGTCACAGACAGATTTATCACTTCCTTTGATTTACTTCAACCAGTCTTTTCCTTCTTTCTTCAAAAGCTATAGCCCACAACAGACATTTTGTGGGATTTTTTGGCGGGGGGAGAGGGGCGGGGGGGGCAGGGCCCATCAAAAAAGTACATTCTTCTGGTGGAAAAGACTTTGTTTCATGCCTTGACTCCTATAATGTCTGTAATTCAGTCCTAAAGAGAAATAAAACTTTTGAGAGCCTCCAATGACCCAACATGTGGCTTTTCTCTCTACATCTTTCTTGTCACTGACTTTCGCTGGAGCAAATTCAGCTCCTCCTTTGTCCTATTTCTGTAGAGATTACATCCTTACATCCTGCCTCCATCTATTTGTCCCTGTTCCAAGCCTCTTTCTGTTTCTTCCAGTGGGTCCTGGTCTTCTGCTTGGGATCTTGGATTAGACAAAAAGTGCCCTTAGAAAGCAGCTCCTCAATGTCCTATGACAGCACAAACTATGCCTCAGAGAAGCACAAGTAGGCCCCTGTCCCATCCTCTGTCTCTCCTTCTCCCCACTGTGACCCGAACACCCCATTCCCTCCTTGGCTTGCTCCCTTCCTTTTCTTTCTCCTCTTCCTGTATTTTCTTCCTTCCTTGCATTCCTCCTTCTTCTCTATTTTCCTTTGTCTCTCTATTTCTTCCTTCCTGTCTTCCTTCTTCCTTTCCTTCTGAAAGAGAGTCTCTCACCTGTTCAGTAACTTGTCAGACAGAAAATGGTCAGAGTGGGTTTTGAACACCAAACTGAGAAACTCAAAGTCCTTTCGTGTTCCAACTTTGAAAGAAGCTGGTGTGGTAATTTCTAAAAGGCTTGGATCTTTGATAAACAGTTGATTGTCTTCTACATTCCCAGAGAAAATCATGCACCCTCCCTACATTCCATTTCCCTCATATGTAAAGCAGAGGGGTTAGTTTAAGCTCAGAAGATCTTCTAGTTTAATTGAAACCTGTAGGCATCAGAATTAGAATGTGAGCCTCAGACTGTGTATTCTTAATAAGAGGATAATAATAACTGCCCCCTAAGTTTGGGGTGATAATTAAATTAGACAATGTACATAAGGCCCAGCGTGGGTTTCTTACACATAGTCAGAACATAATAAGAGGTAGCTACCATGTATATATTGTGAAACTATAAAGGCCAAGCACTGTGCTAGGTACTCAAGCCTCCAATTCTTCATTTAGACCAGCAGGGAGAGAAGGGGTCACCCACAGTGTCATTTACATTCTATGTAAATAATATCTTAACCCCCCAAAATATTCCTGAGATGCCTTTCAGCATAAGTAACTGAAGGCAAAGAGGATATTTTGGGGCTAGAATCTTCCCATGCCTTACAAATAATGCTTATAGGCAGTTACCAAAGGGACCCTGCTCATAATATCCTTTCCTGGAAAAGCATCCAAGGTTGGACCATTTCCACAAATAGGACCAGGAAAATTCCCATGGTGCTGGAGCACTTGTTTCCCGGGGGTTAGTGGGTCAACGACTGCTCCCTTTTCCCAGTGGAAAAGTGCAAGTTATCCCAC
The DNA here is from genome assembly GCF_003009895.1 of Hyaena hyaena. NCBI lineage: Eukaryota > Metazoa > Chordata > Mammalia > Carnivora > Hyaenidae > Hyaena > Hyaena hyaena. The sequence goes on from NW_024080646.1 coordinate 2,312,735, forward strand.
GGGCCACAGTGCTGAAGGAGCACTGATGTGGTGTGTGGGAAAGAGCACAGATTGGATGAGAAGACCTGGATTCTCCTCCCAGCTCTGCCACCAGCCTGGTTAGATTCTGGGAAAACCACTTCACCTGCCTGGCTAGATGGCTCATTCACACTCTCGTGCCCTAGGACACCGGGAGAATTCCAAAGACAATACCAATTCCTGGGGTCCTCCCCAAAGGTCCTAATTCAATGACTCTGGACTGGAACCCAGACATCAGTATTTTTGGAAAGCCTGCCAGGTGATTCTAATATGCAGCCACGGCTGAAGCCACTTGATTAGACTATAATTCCATAACCTAGATTAATCTAAATCACTATTGTCTAAATACCTACAGCATTGAAAATGAAACCTGGGCAGTATAATGTACTAGGTTGTAATGGAATGTTCTTTTTCATAAGGCCTGCCCAGTTTCCTTCCTTGGTAGAGAAGTCGCATTGATTCATGCATCTGATAAGTCATTCTTATGTGCCTACTATGTTCAAGGTGCTTGGAAATGCCACCAAACTGCTTGATTGATACAGACTCAATTGCTTAGAAAAGCAAAAGTTTCCCCTTATCCAATTCACTTAATCCTCTGGGAAATGGTCAGAATCTCAAAGTACTTTTCCATCTGGAAAAATCACTGGGGAGAAGGCCTGTGCTGCTGTAGCTGACAAAAAATTTGGCTGGCCTCCTGTCTTTGCTGATAGCTACTCAGAGACTGGGTGAGAATCATCCTCTGTTTGTGCCCTGAGCTTTATCCTTTCTGCCTCAGGTTGCCCTCACAGCTCCAGAAGATGATGGAAACTATAATCAGAGAGCTAGGAAAGAGTGAAGCAAAGCTAGAGATTGGCCCTTAGCTTTGCTGTTGACTGAGACAGAAGGCAGAACACTGAGGTACTCAAAAGATTTGTATCTGCATAAGACGTAAAGATGCCTTTTTCAAAGATGTTTAATCTAAATCCAAATATCTACTTATAGCCTACCTCTTTCCAGAAAAGAATTGAGGCAAAGGATCAAAATTTGGCTAGACGCCAAAGCAGGTTTCCCTCAGATAGAAGCCAGGTTGGTAAGCCACCCCTTATAACTTTTCTGGAAGAGTAGCACCACTGTCTCCATCTGTTAAATTTCTGTGTCCCATTCTAGACTCTCTGTTTATGCTGCTAATTTTCCATTCAGGAACTTTCAAACAACCAGACTTTCTTGAGAGCTAGTGAATATTATTGTGAGGGAGCTACACATATTCTTTGAATGAGGAACAGACATTTGTGGTCAAGTCAGAATATGAAGAACATGAAATGAGTGGAGAGGGAAGTGGCCTCAGAAAACCACCTTGTCCTTATACCCCAAGTTTAAACAGGCCCTCCTCAGTAAATCAACTATAATTGATGGCAAGGAATTTCAAAGATTATTTTTACATGAAAGCAAACACAGATATAGGTTAAGTAAAATGCAAAAGTCCCATATATTATTAAGACAAATCCCAACATTTCAAATGCATTTCTTGTCTCAGTTCTGGGATCAGCACCATCAAGTGAGGATATAGATGACCTCTAAGGCCCCTTCCGGGATTGTTACCATGGTGCTGGGCACTTTTCCATATTTGACTGTCCTCCATGATATCAGACTTCTTTTTTTTTAAGCTTTTTTTAAGGTCTTTATTTTTTATTTTTGAGAGACAGAGACAGAGAGCCAGCAGGGGAGGGGCAGAGAGAGAGGGAGACACAGAATCTGAAGCAGGCTCCAGGCTCTGAGCTGTCAGCACAGAGCCCGATGCGGGGCTCGAGCCCACGGACAGTGAGATCATGACCTGAGCCAAAGTCAGACGCTTAACCGAGATACCCAGGCACCCCATGATATCAGACTTCTATATGTGATCGGTCTGGTGCTCATTTTTAAAAATAATTTCTTTTATTTTAAGTTTACTTATTTATTCTGAGAGAGAGAGAGAGTGTGTGTGCATGCACGTGGTGGGGAGAGCCAGAGAGACAGGGAGAAAGAGAATCCCAAGCAGGCTCCACACTAAGTGCAGAGCCTGATGAAGGGCTTGATCTTACAACTGTGAGATCATGACCTGAGCCAAAATTAAGGGTCGGTTGCTCAAATGACTGAGCCACCAAGGCACCCCAGTCTGATGTTGATTTGAATAATAAAGTCTATATTGACTTGGCTTCCTTGTGGTTGGCAATGTGAGAAGTTCTAGTATTATCAACCTCTGTGTGTGTGTTGGTCTTATTTCACTAATTGAATTAATCTCTTCTGGAGAGCAAAATCCATGACTTTTGGGTCCCTAGTAGTAGAACCAAATATTTGTTTCATGAATGAACTCTGGGTCTTGACTGCTCTCTAGGAGAAATGAAAAGACGTCCCTACAAAGAGTACCACTTTATCAATTCAGTCAGTATCAGAGCATCATTTCAATTCCTGTCTGCCTAAACCACTTCTGCTTCAGAATGATGGAGAAACTGTACTTGCAGGCATTTATCTGGATAATGGATAAGAGAGATGGTAAAAACTTGGGACATTTTGGGAAAAGAGTGCTTTCTGAAAGAATCAGTAATTTTTGGGAGAACATCACCTCAAATATTTCCATGTTAAGTAATGTCAGATTTTACTGTACTTTATTTTTCTAACTTAACAAAAAAGGGCCATCTCCATCCACAAGTCAATGAATGATGTCTTCTCACTGAGTTATCTTGAAAAGTCCCAGGGAAATTATTTTGAAAAAGACTCAAAATAATCAATAAAGGAAAGGCTCTGTTTCTGTTGTAAATCTGATCCAAATCTTGTTACTGTGTTTTCCCACTGACATTGTTCTGTCTTATGGAAATTCCTCCTCTAGCACTCAGTTACTTTACACACCTTCTCTGTTTAGGGGAAACAGGAATAATATTGTTCACCTAGCCTTTGGCGCATTCTTCTTCTTCTTTTTTTTTTTTTTTTTTTTGCGCATTCTTCTTATGAGACTGAAGGAGGTAGGGCTTGTTGAATGTGTCCCTTTAAAATACAGAAATGCTTCACTTGGCATTTCTGTTCTTCTATCTCAAGGTCACTGACATAGAGGGCTTGATTGGGAGCAGCAGCTTTAAGGGAGGGAAGAAGTGCATCTTGTGCTACTCTGGGCCGCTCCTCTCTCCACCCGTTGCATTCAGTGACATGGGATATGCCCAAATCTCTTTTCTTGGCCAGGTTTGTCCTGAGCGTATGTAACCACCATCTGAGTCTAGAAGAAAAGACTCCCATGGTTTCCTGATAATCTGCCCTCTGGAGCTCTCAAGCTCCCAGTGTCCTGACAGACTGTTCTCTGATTGCAGAAGATTCCTATTTAGCCCCTTCTCTCTGCATGTGTGCAAAGATGTTCCGTATTCTTTATCTCCTAGGAACAAGCTTGGCATTTAGAAATGAGCCCCTTCTTGCTAAGGACAGGCTTAGGAAGCTACCTGTCCCCCAAGAGTCAGAAAAACCAAAAGAACCACTCAGTAAACACCATTGCAAAGTAGGAAATGGCAGCAGCCTTGGTAGTGCTCAAATGCTCTGAGCTGGGTCAGCTGATGGGACTTTCAGCCAATAGCAGATGACGGGGAGTTTTATGACAGTGACCTGGAGACTAAAGCAGATGAAGCTATCAGCTCATAGCACCAGTGCTAAACTCCAGGCAGGAGAATCGCAGCTCTGGGTCTTTCTGACTGCCTCTAGAATGCCATTGACCAACAAGAAGGTTGTCCGCTAACAGGGAACAAGAGGTCAGTGACTAGACAACGTGGATGGACTACCAGTCATTTCCAGCTGGCACTGGTGTGTCCTGCTGTAATGTTAGTGAGGTATGCCTTTGATTTTTGAATCCCCCATGTCTAAGACTAAGTAACAAGTTACAGCTTTGAATGGCTGTAGGAGAGACTAGAGTGCTGGCGGCATTTCCTGTCCTGATTTTCTTCCTGAGCAAAGGTTCAAAGTACAAACCTAATGCCCTGTCTTTGACAGGCTCACGGCTCCTGAAGGTTTGGAGCCCTATCGGGGACTGGAACATAATTGGCCCTCCTTTTCATCCACTTTCTGACTCAAGCTAATCATGGTTTCATTAACCTCAGCAAATGGGTTGATTAAAATTGGTTAATTAGATTTGGTTAAAATGGGTAAATTAAACTGATTTCGCTAGTAGCTTTTCCTACTGTACCAGATCTTGGCATTAGAAACCAGTACCTATAAGTCTCCATCAAATTGGAAGATGGGGTTTCCACTGAGGCAGGCACAGGTCCTAAATAGGATGCAGTCAATTTTCCAGGTGTTCACTTGAGGGGCAATGGGCTAACATGACCTAATGGTCTCTAGGCCTGGACATGCTGTTCGCAGAGCAGCCTTTTGAAAGTGTGCCCTTCCATGTCTTTTATCGTATCATTTTACAGTGTTGTTCATCTGGGGCAAGAATCTGTCTACACACAGGGCTGCTTCCAAATGGTACCTAAGCTAGCAGTTCACAAGTACTCAGCAAGAGGCTTACTTACCCCTCCAGATCAGCCCAACCTCAGAACAGACTGCTGCTGCACGAGCCAAGTGGAAGCTCATGTTTTAAGCAGTGCTAATTGGAAGTGAACATCTTATAAATAATCCATGCCCACAATCTTTGACGTGCATATACATTCAGCAAACCAAACCAAACCAAACAGATTATATTCAGAGCGGTTCAAGAGGAAGGCCTGTGACATTCGTGGCCTTTCAGTGCCCATACAGAGAAAGGGATGCACAGAGATTCTGGGGTGCTGTTCTCCTCCCCTCCTTCAATTATACATCCTGTATTCACTGAGTTATGTGTTCTAATAAAATAGGCAGAATTCAGGTATAGGTATCTTCTCTCTCTCTCTCTCTCTCTCAAAAGTGAACAGGATGAGGAAAAGAGAACTGGGCTTTCATGGGTTTTGGGGGGCCAAGGCAGGTCTGAGTAATTGGAACCAATTGACTTAAGTGAAAATTTCTGAAGCTGTATTTCATGTGAGTGTTTGGCATTTTCAGGAGAAGGCTGTAATTATGTTGCTTGGAAAAATAATTGGTGGTTTGGAGCCACACAGATGTACAGTGCCCCTGAAAAGAGATGCATTTTCTGAGAGTGATAGGAAATGTGGTGATTCTTAGGACCCATTCCCCAAATTCCTTTTATACTTATTTTGTCTCTTGCATCTGTTCCCTCAAAACCACAAGAGCTTAGCATAGTTCTGCAGTGCTGTTCAGGGAGTGAGGTGGGGGAGTTGGAGCTGAATTTTCCATATTCATGCCCTCAAATAGACCCTCAGGGATCCCCTGTGGGAGGGAAAGGGAAACTCAAGCCCGGTACAATAACATACGCTTCTGGGGTCTCCACGCTCCTCAAATCTATTTTTAAAAGCATGCTTTAGTAAATTATATATAACATATAGCCCATCATGAATGTATGTGTACAAAATGATGAAATGGAATCACTTCAGATTGTGAATGTCATTCAGTTCCTTCCTTCAAAGGTGAGCCACACAGCCTTGCCTCAAGATTGGGCTCCTGTGGTATGCAGGTCACCACCACTTGTCTCCCCATGGGCTTTTCTTTTTTCTTTTCCAGAGCCATGGCATGGCCCTTGGGGACCCTGGAGACCACCACGTTTGTAACGGATGCCTTGTCTGCATTCCACAGCATCAGGAAGCCATGGGTAAGTAGAAACTACCCTTGTCAGCCCATTCATGAAACCGTGGGTCTGATCTCTCTCAACTCCTAGTCTTGAGGGTGACATGGGACAGTTTGAAATTGAATTCCTCAAAGTCATGCTGGAGTTTGTAGCAAAACAACAACACCAAAAAGACAACACAGAAAGGTGTTTCATGCCTGGTCCCCCAGCACCCCATAGAAAGGAAAGTGGATGTTTCTCTCAGACACCACATTTATTTCATCTTCCTGAAGGTCTGGCAGTTTCCCTTGTGGAACCTCCTTTTGAACTGGGCTGCCACCTCTATACGAGCCTATGGTTATTTGAGGGCCGCTATACTGGACGAAGTCACAGAGTTTTCTTCATCCACTTCTCCCTGGCCGGCCCACAGAGGCAACCCATGTCCAGTGCCTCATCCATGCCACAGGGACAGAAACCAGCAAGTAAAGTGAGATTTCCACATGCAGACATTTATCAGGAACTGAGCAAGGAGGCTGTGAAATACTAACGTCTATAAGGACGAGTTGATGAGTTCAGAAAGAGCCCCTCAAGCTCTTCCAAACCTGGAAACTTCCTAAGCAGTGTCCAGTGTGAAGTCAGCCTGAACTGAAGCATTGGAGAGGAAGCGGCATGTCTGTCCCCCTTTCTCGTACAGAGCGCTTTGCAGAGGATAAAGAGATGGGGCTGCAAGGCAGAAAGGGAGCCTCCCGACTGATGATCGGGACTTTGCGAAGGTTGCAGCATGGCCATAGCCATTCCCTGCACAGTCTTCTTGGGCTGGAACGGCCTGAAACCACACTGCTAGTGCCTAGCTGGCCAGGAGGCATGGAAAGAAGTCAAGCGAACCAAGTAGGTAGTATTCCTGAGCTCAACAAGGCTATCAGCATTTGCTTGCTGGCCACTAGACAACAAAATACCATAAGGCAAAATCATGAAGTAAAAGAAAATGTATGCATTGTGAAACCAAATGAAATACTCTGGGCTAAGTTCCAGAGCATAGTCTTGCATTCTTCTTTTGGGGGGAAAAGAGGGCTAAATTTCATTAGCTAAAATCCTTTAAAGCATCATTTATATGCAGTTTTTGGAAATGAAGAATTTGCCTTTTAATGACAAATCTGCATTTCATCATAAAGATGGAACATGACATCCTTGGCTTGGTTATTCTCTGGAGAAGTAGGTCCTTGTTTGTACAGTATGTTTAGAATAGAGCAGAGGCAAAGACCACAGTAAATTTATTTCAGGCGCAAGAGAGTGGATGCATATAAACATAGGAAGCCGGAGCCATGAACACTGTAGCTGCTATTCCAAGTGGTCCCAATCCCATTTACCCAGACTCTAGAAACAACTGCAGTATTCAGTTGTTTCCAATTGCACCTCTAAAGACAGGATAAGTCACAAATATATGAAATATTTTAGAATGGCTGATAAAAATATTAACATTTTGATAATGTGGGCCCTACGTGTCAGAAGCGTTGTGTTAGGAGCAGTTAATGTCAAAAGCAAGTTTAAGTACTTAAATAATGGGCAATGGGAATGACCTGGGTATTCTATGCTATTACAATGCTTCAAATCCAGCGCCTTTAAAACTGCATAATAAAATGATATTTATAGCCTAATTGTATAGTGCCTTTTTTCAGATTGCGGATGAAGCAAGTTCACAGTAGCTTTATAAGCTACTATAAAGAATAACTAAGCCAGACTACGGTGTTTGAGACTGATTGTAGAACCCTCAGGGGGATGTGTGGTCAAGCATAATTATAATCAGCTCCACTCGTAACAACTCATCCTGAGGTCACTGGTCTTGTGTAAGGAATTGGGTTTGTACCCCTTCAGGGATGTGGGACCTTCCACCATCACCATGGCAGGACATGAAGAGAGAGCTAGAACGATTACCTGGGGTTGGAACTGGATATTTTCACATGAAATAGCCAGAACATAAAGGCAAAACTACCAGTGGCAGAGACGGACCCATCCCCAAGCACCAGGGAGCTCCTATTCCCGAGCCCTTTGTACTGAGGAGAGCCTTGGGGACCAAGGCAGTTCAGATTGGGCACATATGTTGCACATTCTCTTCTCTCTTTTGTGTCCTGTGATTATCTTGGAGACCACATGGTAAAGATGGAGGTGACAAGGGATGGGAGAAACCTGGGTGGCTTCATGGCACAGAGCCTCATGCAAAATCATAGAAGACTGATAGGAGGAACAAGAAATCTTTATTACGCTAAGTTGCTGAAACTATAGGGTTTGTTTTAACAGAGTCACATATCCTAATTCAATGCCCTCATCCTGAATCAAAGGGATAATCAATTCAAATCGCCTCTTTGCCTAAAACTGTGGACGGAGCCTCAGAGAGATTGAATCCAAGTCAAGGTATATTTACCAAGTGCTGTTCCATGTACAACGCAGCTGAACGTGGCAACTCTTTTCTCAGTTATTACCCAGGCTGAGTCTACTGTTCTTTACATAGAGTAACACTTCATGATCCTGAACAGACAGCCCAGATAACTAAGTCAAAATAAGCTTCCAGTTCCTCTCCATTAATGCACATGTATGTTCCTCATACATGTACACACATGTATGTGAACACAGGGTTTTAGTTGCCATTCATAGTCTTTCCTTGGGACAAGGTTCACACATTCATTTAAAGCAGGACTCACCAGAGGAGCCGGTTAGATACTTCTAGGGCTTCCTTTGAGAAATAATTCCCCAAATTTAACGACTTGACTTGACTGGAAACACTGAGGTGCAAAAATCTTAGAGGATATCAAAACACAATTATTCTTCTTCTATGAGGGAATTATGTTAAAATCATTCTCCTGGCAATGCCAGGGTGGCTCAGTCAGTTAAGAGTCTGACTCTTGATTTTGGCTCAGGTCATGATATTACGGTAAATGAGATCGGGTCCCACATTGGGCTCTGCACTCACATTGTGGAGTCTGCTTGGGTTCTCTCTCTCTTTCTCTCTCTGCACCTCCCCTGTGCTCTCTCTCTCTTTAAAAATCGGTAAATAAATAAACATTTTTTTTTAAAGTAAAAAAAAAAAAGTTATTGTTCTGAACAGTCAAGCACAGAGACGGTCAATAGAAGCTTCAACCACAGCAAGAATAAGGACTTGATCCTCGGTAGTGAAAACAACACCTAGCACTCCTGTACTATCCCTCAAACTGAAACCACAACAAGTTTGCATTTAAACGATTCAAAATGCCACATACATTCAATTCTGTGCCTGGGCCAGGCAGCTCCCAAGGCAGATGGTGCACAGTGTTTGAAAACTCGGTATTATTTAAATGAAACAAGCATCCCATTGCTCTCGATCATACTGAACAATGAAGATTTCACATCCAGCGATTCCATCAGTGGAGCTCCCTCTGTCTCCATTTGTAGCATCGGACAGATAAATAAATACTCTTTAGATCAAGTTATCTGCCTGATGTTGCTTACAGAGACAGAGATTCTAACAATCAAGTTGGTTAGTGCTGGGTCATTATCGTCTTCCTCTGAGACCTGCTGTCCCAGGGAGAAGTGTGCAGTGTGCTGCGATATGACTTTAAGAAAGTGCTAATGTGCCTAAGATGACTTGGAATTGCCAGCCTTCCGGGTTGTGGTGGGGACATTGGAAGGAATCAACGAACATTTCCGGGAGATTACAGATATCGCTGGGGAAATTGTTAGCGAGCACACAGACTGACTTTAGACACCTGCAAAGAACGGAATCATTGCAAAAGAAGGGGAAGGAAAAGATAAAGCCAGAATGCAGTACTCCATTCGGAATAATAGCACCCTTTCCCTCCAATGCCTCTGTACCATTTTCCAGGTCCCCTCTCTGACTTGGCCTCTCACTTCCATATGGTTCATACTGAGTTGCTTTATTTGCCGAAGAACCCAAGTGATGTGGTGCAAAGGACTTGGTTTCTGTGCTTTAAAACAACAACAACAAAAACAAGCAGGCTGAGAGCAGGAGGGATCAACACTGCATTCATCTCCAGAAACCATTCCCACCTCTCAGTAGGACAATCCTGACCTTAATTCGCCTCTTGGTGATCTGTCCCTCACACCCCCACTCCTCCCACCCCCAGCTCTTGAGATTCACACTCCACACTTTTGCTAATTCTTGGGAGAAAGACATTTATCAGGACGAAACAGGAACCTGAACTCCCAAGGGCTTACGCGGGCAGTCATCACGTTGGCTCGCTCTCTGCTCTGAAAACAATGACTTCTGGATACCACGGGCAGAAGTGACAGGCGCCTACAAGAACCAGGCTGTGACAGCCGGGAAGCTACTGTGTGTTACCACAGAATCCACCAAGGGGAAAAACTTTGAAACATTTTAAAAATGCAGGTGCACAAATTACTCATGCCAGGAGCGGCGGTGGCACTTTGTAATAAAATCTTATGTTTATTTTCCACTGTTGAATACACATACCTTAGTGTTCCCAGAGAGAGAAGCCTGCACTGCTATCCAATGAACAGTTTGCAGATGGATTAAATACATGTACCAATGAAATAAAACGTGCAGATTTGGGGCTTTTTGCCTCCTACCTTTGCTCTGGGCCCAGAGCTCCCCAATGATGACACGGGAGGTTTGTGCAAAGATCTGAAGTTGAGAAGGATTAGTTTGAGAGTCAGATGGAAAAGGACACAAATGAAAATACTTCTGCATGAGCCTGACAACCAAAACTTGGCAATGAGTGATTTCCTAGCTTTGGAGCCTGTGATAAATGATAGCAAATGAAGGAAGTTTCCAATGGTTTCAAGGCGGGCAGGGCAATGGCCAGAGAAACACGGTGGGATTTATCAGTCAACAGGACTTCCTGGTTCTCATAGAAGCTCTGAGGGGGGGATCACGGTATATGAAGGATCTTTGTTGTTAATATATTTTCTGAGGCATATAGTTTGCAGGGGCAAACCTTTAAGTTACTACTTCCTGAGAATGCATTCATTTGAGCCAAAATTTATTTCAAGCCTAATAAATTGAATAGCACTATTATTGGCACTGTGTAGGGGTACCAAATTGTACAAGACAAGGGGCCAGCACCCACGGCACTAATTATCTAGAGGTGCTCCCAGACCATGCGATGTACAGCAGAATGACCTGAGATAGGCAGACAGTAAGCTCTGTAGAGGAAAAAGAGGTCCCTCTGGCTAAGGTGATCAGAGAGGAGATTAGAAGGGCCAGCCAGGCCCCAGGCTGTAGGTTTGATGCATGACCCAGTGCTTAGGGAGAGGAGTGGAGAGCCAGGGCTGGAAGGACGGGAAGATGTGCCCAGTTGCTCTCCAGGATTTGGTTAGGCAAGGAGAAGCCAAGAGTCCTGGAAATGCACACGGGTGTGCCGCTGGGCTGGTCCAGAGACATAACCCATGATTTCTAGGCCTCTTCATTCCACAGGCTGCCATTTGGACCCCAGGGCTCCTGTTATTGCTAGGTCCAGCCAGCTTTCCCTGGGAGTCCCTCAGATGGCTATTCGAACTGGTAATGAAAAATCCAGAAGACATGTTGACTAAACCCCATTTTGTACACCATGCACACACATACCAGTGCTATGCTGGCCACTGCCCCACCCACTCCACCAGCCTGTCTGGGGCTGGGCGGCCAAGCAGGTCGATTTCCTTGGGAAGAGAAGAGAGCAGATTCCAGCCCTCTATGCAGGGAGTTAATATTCTAGTGTGCCTATTATTCTAGGGACGAAGGGAGACGAGGGCACGAAAACAATTCTCTTCGTGTCAGAAATCCTAACGAGGATGCACAATGGCCTGCTTTCCCCCAGCCTGGTGACAGAATTTGCATCTGCCACAAAGGGGAGCCCAATCTCCTGTCTATTCAAAGCTTTCAATCTGCTTCGGTTCTCCAGACCCTGCTCGGAGGCGGGGTGGGGTGGCGCCAAACTTTGTCCTCAGGCATTACACAGATGAGGGTGCGGTGCCCAGAGGGGTTGGCCCTCACCGTTGCCCCGCTCTCTCCTCCTCAAGGGGACAAAGGAGAGCAGGAGCACAGAGAAGAACCCAAGAGCCATTTCCTCCCTGCTGTGCATGCTCTCCCTGGCCCATTCTAAATCAGGTAATTGGCATGTGCACACTGATCCGCAGTGGTGTGTGGCACGCTCGCCAATCAGCTGTGGCATCTGTACAGCTGGGCAAACCTGGCACGTAGGTGTGTCAGCCGGTGTTCAAGAGCTAGCTATCCATCAGCAGCCATCTTGTTCTGTTTGTTTGTTTAAGCAACCACAGATGCGAGAGAGACGGGGTGGGGAGGGAGTTTCCAGCCCCTCTCTCTTACAGATCTGACCTGAGGTTTAGAATCTTCTTTCCCACTCCAAGCACTCTGGGCCATATTAGATTCTATTTTTGTGCCCCCTCTTCAACCGGAATGAGGTTTGCTTTGGCATCTGAGCTACCACATGCCGTATGCTCTTTAGTTCCTGTTTGCTGTAAAGCTTGCTTTGGGTCTTGGGTATCTTCACAGCTCATTCTGTGGAAACGAAAGGAGCGTTTCGGTCTTGAGGTAACTCCCAGTAGGTCGCTAGCCTCCTCCAGATGGAACTCTGCCCTGCTGTAGCCTCCGTGAAGATCCGCTGCCTCCAGCTTTAGCAATTTTTTTTTCTATCTAACAGGCAACAGCCCTGAGAACAACTGTCTTGGAGGAGGGAGGAAGAGACGAGGCTGCACACTGCCGTGCGGGGAAGGGAGCCATTTTTAAAGCCCTTCTGAAATGTTCAGTTGCACACTCAAGATCCCGCTTGTTGTAGAGCTTCAAGCAGGTGAAAACATGAGATGAAAGGAAATGAAGTGGCCGCTGACAGACTGGAGAACATGGCTTAATCAGCAGCTCAAATCAATGAGACCAAGGCTGGCTGCCCCCAGCAAAAATCAATGGGGGAAAAGGGCTGCTGGCCCAGATCCCTCCTATCTTTGTGTCTGGCCCGGGACCACCCAGAACTCTTCGTACCCCACGTGCACTTTGCTTTGCCCCAAATGATGATGTAGGCTGTATCTTAGCTCTCCCCTGAAAACTTCCTGGAAATCTAGCCTCCTATCCCACATTAATAAAGATAGGCCAACTGTTGTAACAAGCAACCTCAAATCCCAAAGGATTAACACAACAAAAGTTTATTTCTCCCTCACACAGAGACCAAAATGGGTATTCCTCTTCTGGCAGTTTTCCTGGGTGGCCCTCTTCCAAGCCGCGACCAAGGGAGCCAGGCTTCTCCCACCTCGAGATGCTTCCAACTTTACTCTAGGGTGGGTTTGTAGAGCAGAAGAGAGCATTGGGAAGGCATGTTGGGTACTTACCCTTGTTGGCCTGGAAGTGACACTTGCGACTTCTGCTTACATTCCATTAGCTTGTGTTTGTCATCTGGCCCCACCTAGATGTGAGGGGTCAAGAAATTATGAAGCCCTGGCCAGGTACCTTTGGGGTTCATATAGTTGAACCCTGCCATTTCTCTACCAAATAATACCCACATCCTCTGACAAATAAAACTCAGAGTTAATAGGACCACCGATTAGAAATGTTTCCATATCCCTACCTACTCTGTACCTCTTCTTTATTGCTGCAGAAAGCCAACAGCTATTGAATCCAATTTGGCCTGTTGCATCATCTTTTTCCTCTTATTGCCTAACTTTTATTAAACTTCATAGGACCCATTTTCCTTTGTCTTCGTACTCTTTTTGCTATTCTCTGGAATTCCTCCAGTTTCCATGCAAGTAATGTTGGTTCTTATCCTTAAGGTAAATCATTTGCCAACAGTTGTTACAGTTGTTTCCCATGGTGAGCAGTTTCAAGTTGTTTAACGGAACAAAATTCCTGAGCTTGGAATTGTAGGTGATATTAAAGTTATTATTTTTCACTTATCCTGGCCTTCTAGAGCACCAGGAGATTTTCTGATACGCCATATGAAAGCTCCGGGTAACACCTAGCAGAGGACCAGCTGAGACACAATGTGTAGGGCAGTGCCCAGCCCAGGTCTTACCCACAATCTTCTTCTGCAGATGTTTACTGAATTTAAAAGTGCTGAGATGCCAAGGAGTTATTAAAGAAGTGGGACATGGTACTCCTCCAGGGAAAATCTCCAGCCTTCCTACCTATTCAACAAATCATCTTTAGACTCCTACTTTCCATTAACATTTTCTTTATATGTTTCCTAAAATGGAATCATAATGTCACCCTTTATTTAAAAGCCATACCTCACTGATGGTATCCACAAGGCCACAACCCTCTGATGTTTATGGGCCTCCACAATCTGAAAATGATCGGTTCGTGAATTGAACAATTCATCCACTGAAGAAATGCTTACTGCTCGTAACTATGTGCACTGTTGTAGGCACCTAAGGAAATGAAAATGGATGAATATGGTTTTTGACCTCAGAGAGGCCATGGTCTTGTACAGGAGATAGATAGGAATGAAGACAAATAATTTTAATATGGTGCAAGCCCTACATTTTTGCTTTGTTCAAGACAGCAAGTTGGTGCAAAATGAAAAATTGCTTTGCTCTGCCCTAGAAGAAAAGAGATCAGAGAGAGTTCTGCAGGAAGAAAAATACAGTGTTTGAATTGGGTCTTGAGAAATGAGACCGAAGTTTCTTTCTAAACAAGACGATGATATGGAAAGACAATCTAGCCGTAAGGATGGCGTTTGCAAGACAACACAGGCATAAATTAGTAGTGAATAATGACAAAGATCTCAGTGAGATAGGAACTTAGAGAATACATGTGGGTGCACAGAGGGAGGGGGAAGGGAATGGCAAAGATTATTTTAGATAGAAAGTTCCAGAACCCTGATTGACATGGCTTAGGATCTAACAAGGCTTGTGGAAGGAGAGAAAGAGGGCAAGCTATTCTTCTGAGTTGTTCTTGCCATGAAGCAGGATCCCATGAATTCTGTTCTCCGGATTGTCCCCAGTGGTCAGGCCATTGTACTTTCCACCCACACTCAACATAGCTTTCATTCCCAAAGCACCTTCTGGCTCTGTGCCTTTGCACGTGATGCCTTCCCCACATCCCAAACCTTGCCGATTCTTTTGCAGACACTCTATTCCATGTGGACTGCAAGCAGAGGGTCCACAAACACGCACGATGGCCCTGCTCCCCAAATCCCAGGTCATGTGGAATCAGCCCCTTGCCATTTATTTGTCCCTAACGTATCTCCAGTAGGTTCATTTGAAAAGCTCTCCTCCCCCTAATTGGATGGAAGGGGTGGGTTATCTTCTGCCACTTGTATCCCCCACCACACTCAGCAGTCAGCTGGCCACATAGAAATCGTAAAATATATCCTTACTGATTCATTGAAAGGGAACACTTGTGAGGTCAGCTTATGCTCACTGGCCCTAGAAGTACCTTTGGTGGTTGTCAGAGAGCAGATAGTGGGGACCCAGTCTGAGATCTGCTAAGTCAGCTGTTTAGTGGGGGTGATCTGAGTCTTTAATGAGTATCCTAAGTGGTTTTTTTGTGTGTGACCATGGGGAGTTGGGAACCAGTGGCCTGTAGCAGGGCTTAGCAAGCTTTTCTTGTGAAGGGTCAAATAGTAAACAGTTTAGGCTTCGTGGTTCAGATATGCTCTGTGTTGCATATTTTTTTTCTTCTTCAACCTTTTAAAAGGTTGTTGAATGTAGACACCATTCTTGGATTGTGGGCTGTATCTAAACAGGCTGTAGTGTTTCCACCCCTGGTCCTCTAGAACCTTCAGAGACATATGAAATGCAGTGACTCCAGGTGTGGACAGTCCAGAGAGAAAGCCCCACTTCTGGTCCTTGCAGGGAGCAGGGCCTACTTGCCCTACAACCTTCCCGTGTACCCCAGCATTTGGGAATGTATCCAGGCTTCCCGGTGGACATTGTCTGATCTGCTCAGCACTGTGGAGTGGGTGACTCCCTTTGCCAGTTCCTGGGACCCACACCCCTTGCTTCCCTCATAGGAGGTGCTCTCAACATTGTTAACATTGTTACATTAATACCAGCAAGGAAGGCACCAAAACCAGAGACAGGGTTGCAAGTCCCAAACCCTCTGCATCTCCCAACCTGTACGTAGCAGATTGCTTTCTGTGGTCATCTGATTCTCAGTCTCTAAATGTCTTCAGGACTACCCTTTATGTCACCCTCCACTCACCACCATTCCCTGCTTTAGGTCCTCCAAGGGCTTTTTCTCTGGGGACAGCAGAAGCCCAGGCCCATCCTGAAGCCCACAGTTTGACGATGGTTAAGGGATCGCTCTTCTCGTTCAGCTCCTCAGTGAGATGTGAATTTGCACAAGATGATTCGATATATTTTCCTTGTGTGTTCTTCAGTCTATTTGTACTGCCAGGTGAATTTTTGACATTTCAGCGTGTTGCTCTAAACTGCCCATGGTAAGGACCTGCCCCTGCCCCTGAGTAGGGCTTTTAAGCAAGAAGAGCCAGAATAAACACATACAAGTGTCCTTTGTAGTGTGTGTCGGTGCCCAGGTAGCCCTTGGTTATCTGCACGTTCAGTCCTCCTGAGGCAGTGATGAAAAGGGTAGCGAGCCCGCCTTCTGAGATGGTTTGTAGACAGTCCTGCCTGCAGACTGAGAGTGGACAGGATGACCCCTCCAGTCCCATCTGGCCTTGGGATTCTATGATTTCTCATCTGAGTCCATTTTGTGCCCTGGGCTCATGCACATCAATTAGAAACACAACAGTTTACGCTTCTACAGGAGGGAGGAAAATGAACCATAGCAGTCTTCCTATCCGAACCAGACCTCATTTTTCCAAGTCACCACCTTACTCTCATCTGTAAAGTGCTAAATAGCCTGAGACCCAGTTATCTTTGTGACAATCTCTCCCCAGGTGCCCCATCATGGTAATTATGCTCAGCGGGAACGCTCTAGCTGCCCATCTCTGGAGTTAAACTCATTAAAAGAGGAGAGGCTGAGAAATCTCCACAGAGGGCCCCCGCCCTTGAAATGATGGGCATTCCCCTTCCTTGACTACCAGGATTGGGGGTTGGAGGGGTTTGGGGTCTGGTGTAAGACTCTAGATTGCCACAGAGCTTGCTTTAACCTGGATTTGCTGCTCTGATTTGTACTTTGGGTTTGCTATTGGGTCAGGAGAGACGAAGAGCAGAAGCGAGGCCATGAACAGCTTCCGTCTGATGAAATGAAGTACAGGTGAAACAAAGCCATTAAGGTTGCTTATTCCAGACATTGAATATGATGGGTTGATCGGAGATGACACTCCCTTGGAATGGATTAGTGAAAAGGAAAGGAAGTTTCTGGAGGAAAAACAGTAAAAGCTCAGACACAGGAATCTCAGAGCCTGGGAAAAGGACTTCGTTAAGAAAGAGAGAAATGTGTTCAAGGAGGAGAAAAGCAGGAGAGAACAATGGAGGGAACTGGAAGATGTTAAGCACTCTCTAGGGGAATACAGAACATTCTGGTGTCTCTGGTTTTGATGGGCAAGATTTTTTAAAAGACAATAAAAAATTCTCCACTTGTCTAATGAAATGAAATGTCAGAGATGTCCTGCACTAAAAGGCAAGAAGTGAAAAATGTGTTTGTGGTTGTGTAACTGGTAACTCTTCCAGTCAAAAATAAACATCATAAAGGCCACATCCTATTTGTCTAAGCTGGGCACCAATATTATTCCTATAATGGTCAAGAAGGGGGCCACCCTACTCAAGTATCTGTCTGTGACAATACCTGGAAGAATCCTTCAATGCTGGAATTTATGAAGACAATAAAAACATTAATTGAAATGACTGAACATATGCTATGAAATGAGAACTATGTGCGGTAAACCATAAAGTATAATTATATGCAAGAAACCATAAATGAATCTATACTGGAGGTCTGTTATCAGGTTCCATTTATTCCTCATAAAAGAAATAGTTAAAAAGAAAAAAAAAAAAACACCCTCATAGATGGCGTGGATAAGACTAGCCTTTGTTCTGATTTGTGGAGAATTTTCTTCTTGGATGTCCAAGTGGTTCTAAACCTCTTCCATGTCTCCCATACAGTTTTTAGCCCGCAGACGTCTGCACTGGAATTATTGTTAGAGTACTATGTTTATGGGGCTCTAAACGACTCCGGGTAATTTGGAGTGGCGGGAAGGGAATCCAAGGTATTTCTTCCTTCTCTTTCTGCTTTGGGCGGCATTTCTGCCACCACTTCTGCGGCCCCAGCTCCTTGAGTCTGGTCCTCCTCTGTGACTCCAGTAACACACTGAACTCCGGGCTCTGCAAATACCACCGCCTCCCTCGGAACATCAGGCCCTAGAGGCTTCCTGTTTTTATAAGACTTTTGCCTTCCGGGCACCTGTTTCTTGTTTTTGTGTTTCAATCCTCCCAACACCTTTGTAACTAGCACCCTGTATAAAAGCCCCCCACTGAACAAGCTCTGTGATTCTGACTGGATTCTGGCTTTGTGTAGGTATTGAGTGGTACTTGCAGAAAGGAATTAGATAGCATGTGTTTTTTCAGTTAAAAAATCAGGGACTATACTAATTTATTGCTTCAGAGCATTTGCTTTTTTTCCAATGCCCACCTCAAAATACCAGAGAAGTATGGCTAGAGATTGGTCGCTTTCCTCTTTGCAGATGGCCTGTATGTCTACCTAAGCTATCCTGAGTGAAGAGGGAGCTGCGTCGCTCCTTTTCTAGGCAGAATAACATCTAACAAGGACCGAGGTTCAAAATGCATCTCTAGTTGGGCAGAAGTACTGAGTCAATGGCATCCCCTGTGAATCACTGTTAAGTCCTGCATGGCCGTAGCAGATGAAGGCTTTAGTGTCTCACCATTTCACACTCATGGTGGGCGTAGGTGAAAGCAAAGTTGGTCCAGAAGCCACTCAGGTGATTTGTTGAGCAAAAGAAACAGAGGTAATTTTCCAGGGAAGAAATACTAGGGAAGGGAAGAACAGGGGTGTCAATCCCAGGAGCTGAGAATGTTTTTGAAGCCCCAGGAGAGCTGAAGATGGTAACTACCTGAAAGATATGCCGGGATGTATGGCGTGGTAGGAGAGGAAATGTCTAAGCGTCACTTTATTAAGGAATCCCAAGGGGGGGCGAATATAATAGGAATGAGGGGGGGATGGTCGGAGGACCACATTCAGTAACTCAATAAACACTTTTAGAAACACCTTCTATATGCTAGAGACTGTGCATCTGGCTCAGGGAATAGGGAGAAATAAATGAAACGGTCTCGGTCCGCATGAAATAAATAAAAACTGAGTCGAAAGGAATCACAAAGTTCGGTGAAAGAATACAGATGGTGTGCAACATATTGTGGAAGTCAAGGTGTGAAAAAGAGAGGAACTAAGGTGGAAGACTGAGGCAAACCTGGGTATAATGAAGACTTCAGAGAAAACAGAAAATAGAAGCTTAATTTCTCATGGCGAGCTGGGTAGGGACTGGAGCAAGTTTCTCACTCAGACTCTGGCACGTCTTGGACATTGACAAAGTCAGATGTTCCTGTCTGCCCACATAGTCATTCTCGTAGAGCATCCGCCACAACATCTATGCATAGTGTTCTTTCCAAGTGGAACGAGGGGTGGAAAGATGTGCACAGAGGGGAACTGGCTTGTCTGGGGTTCAAAAACGCAAGCTTTGTACCCTGTATTCTTATCACCTTCCCCTCCCCAAAATCAAGAAAATCTTCATGTCCACCAGCTAGTCTGTGTTCCCGTACACGTACCTCATATTGACATTGTCGGTAATTAGAGTTAGCTCAACATGGAAATTGTGTGTATATATCAAGGACTGAGCAGAATAGAATTTACTCTTTAGTACATAGGCGCGGTAGGTCACCATCTCCATAAAACTCTGGTTTGCTTTGTGTGTAGATTTTAGAGATTTAATTCTTAATTGTGAGTTTCTTTACTTTGCCAGTTCCTACCCCAACTGTGAGGACCTTTTGCATGGAGTTTTCATAGACCATTTTTGTTATCGCGTATTTACATACTCAGGAGTTGCTTGTTTAATGAGGCAATTGAAAGAAATAGTGTAATCATGTGTTTATAAGACTTAATGATAGACCTTCGTATACGGAGACAAAATTATAACACCAAATCTCACTGTAAAAATTCGGCTTAAAATTTCAAGAAAGGAAAAAAAGGAATTTTCTCTCTTGAGTTGTAGTGTTTCAGATGTGTTCAGATTTACTCGGCAAATTGCTGAAAAGAACACAACTGGCTTTGAGGTTCGGTAAATGGGAATTTCAAAGAGCACAAAAGTGCATCAACGTTCCAGTTTCAACTTACTTTAGATTTCTATAGCTGAAAAAATGCCAGAACTTTTCTTGGATTTAAATTCACCCCCACCTGAAATCGTAATGCAGGCTATCAAAATCCAATCGTCTAGAGTGAATTTTCCTGTTATCGAAGTTTAATCATTGAGATGGGAGAGCTCATCTCCTCCTACTCCACACCCCTTTGGAACTGGGCTTTCTCTCGGGTGTCTGACACACTTTGTGTGGCCATATCGGCAACACCAGCTACAATAATAATAGGAACTCCCCTTTGTGGAGAGTTTGCACGCTCCGGCTGGCATTGAGACACAGCTCCGGCTGACTTCTAACGACACTTGCACCGTGGATGAGGCTGTGTTTTACTGACGTGTGATTCTCAGACAGCCCCAGTGTTTACTTCTCATTATGGAATTGGTATTTAACATTCTCAGCACAGGAATGTCAAGTGAAGTCACATTGCTTCGGCGGCTGATTTCCCTCACCAGGTCCAGGGCCTTTGTCAGAGCGTATGGACTCTGAAGGGAATTCACCCCAGTGGGGGCTTTTAGGGAGCAGAGGCGAGGGGCAGCAGCACTGCGTGCAGGAACGTGTGAGGGTGTCACTGAACCCATGAGCACCGATGACAGCGTTCTGAGGCCGGTGTCCTGAGCTGGTGTCAGGTTATCTTTTAAACTGTCGATGGCTCCCAGAAATGCACTTGGTTAATTGCAGAACATCCCAATCTTTATGGAGGGTACAGTATAATCCCCCTCGCTTCTCCTCAAGCAGCCATGCAGTTAACATGATGGCTCTTCCTCTAAATCATGGTTGCATTACGTCAAATAGAATTTGTCAGCCATCAGCTTACTGAATGCAGTAATTGATCATTATTCCCCAAGAAAGGTAAAAAGAAAAAAAAGGCAACAATTAAAGAAGCCATGAGAGAATTTATTAAAGCAAGGAGGAGAGGAAATCTCCAAAACGCTTTCATCAGGTTAACTGCAAGGAGACAAGGAGAAATATAGAAATGGTACTTTAGGTCCGTCATTGATTTGCTCAGAGGCAAAGCCCTGAAGAAAACAACTGATCAATGCAGGGAGGATCGGTTCTGCTGGGTGCCCTCTCAACGTCCCTCTTCGCATGGCAGCGTATTAATTGCAGCAGCGTTTGCTCTGAATGAATTTCTTTATGTTCTTTCATTCATTTATCTGTTAATTCGTTATTAAACGTGTCGTTCAATTACAGGGGTTCATATTACCCAGCTCCCGCTGCATTGGTGCCAGCAGTACTGCCAATGCTGGGCTGCCTCAGAAGAAAGAAACAGAACAAAAAGAGGCATTGCATTTTCTTACAGTTTTAGATCGGGGTGTAATATCAATAACTTTAATGGAACCGGAGTTTGTGCCCTGATAGCAACCCTGCTGCTCCTCAAATAAATGGCTTGGCTCCGCCTCAGCATTTATCTGCCAGGGCTCGGCTTTATCAGGGCACCAACTCAGATTCCATTAATGTTATCTCTTAATTAGCTATGCGATTAACCTGTGTTACTCCTGCACGATAATGAGTTGAAGACAGAACCAGAGAAGTTCAGCTGCCTTATAATTCCCTCTCCAGAAGCCAAATCATTCTGGAAACCATTCCGGGGGAAAAAAAAAACACAACCACCTCAAAGTAGTTCTGATTCGTTCTTCTCTTGGATACAGGGGTGAGTTCTGCATTCTTTGGAGAGAAGAGCAATTGAAATTTTAGCTAACATTTATGATGCTTGGTACCAGACACTGTTCTAGTGCTTTCTATTGATTATCTCCTTTAATCTTTATAGCAGGTCTATAAGGTAGGTCCTTTTACCATCCCCACTTTACAAAGGAGGAAACTGAGATACAGAGAGGACAAACTCTCCATCCCAAGGTCACATAGGTGGGAGATGACTGGACCAGGGTCCAAGTGCAGGCAGCCCACCGGGTGCCTAGGCCCGCAGTCATTCCTCTGGGGTCCTGAGTACAGAACTCAGTGGTAAAGAGTCATCTCATAAAGGCAAACACAGCCCCTGCACCCGCTTTGCGGCTGACTGTCCCAGCTGAGCCCCGAGGACATTTTATTCCCACTGGGCACATCTGCGGGAGGTACATTCCTCGGCTGCGCTGGACGAAGAGCTCTCCTTGCTTAGATTTTCTGCCTGTAGAAATTTCTCTCCAGTAGATCTCAGGGGAGCGAGGCTTGCACTGGTGGACTTGGATGGCCCTGAGCAAAATGTAAAGATGGAAAAATGCCTTGGCTTGCCTGCTTCTCCCATCTTTATTCTGTGTCTTTTGTCCCCTCGAAGTCGGATCCCCTCCCCCACTGCCCTCTCCCTCCCCTTTCTGCCTCCGCCCACGCACATAGGTACGGCCCTCTTTTCTGCTGAAATTACCCAAATCACCAGAAATGTGCTGTCTGGACGAGCAAAATTGAAGGGATCACGACCTCGTCGACGCCACCACCAGTAAAGACGACCCGAGCGGCAAGAGGCCCCCTCTTCGGAGCCTCTCTTTCCCTGCGGTCTCCTCCCCCAGGCGCGCAGTGGGGGGTGGGGTCGGCCGCAGAAGTGGACAGACTTTTACAATGTAAACCTATTGTTGGTGGGGAGGGCTCTGCATGGAGCCCCTAAGAAGACAGCACCACGCTGCCCCCCTTCCTGCCCTGGGCTCACCATGGAACCAGGCCACCGTGCTGGAAACAGGACACGCTAGGCACTGTGGACATGCGCTCTGGCTGGAGAAGAGGTACTTCTGTCTCCACTCCTCCTCCCACACCGCTCCTTCCCTGCGTCTCCGCGGGCTGTGCCCTCCCAGCCAGTGGAGTACCATAAAGCCCTTTCTCCAAGGAAGTTTTAGCCCTTGAATTCCATTGTTAAACTATTCACCTGCTTTTCTCACCCCTAGAACACCCCATCACCACCAACCTTTCCAGAATCCTAGAGCTTCTTCTTATTTGGAGTTGCCCCTATCGAGATCAGACCATGATATTATAGATCAATCAATCACATTATTGAGCGTTTATGAGAAGAAGGAAAACCCCACCTCGGGTTGGGCGTCGCACGTTCCACTGAATGAACTGATGTCAATCCGTATACGGTCCCTTACGATGCCAAAATCAGATATATAAACTGTCAATTCTTTTTACAAGTAGGCTTACTTTAAAGCGCATTGTTTACGGGCGATTGCTGTTGTGTTATTTAATACAAAATATAAAAATTAGAAATAACAATCTTTAGGAACCGTGTTTAAAAACAATTACCTAAGGGATAGAAAGATCTTTTTGTTGTTGTTTTGTTTAGGGAAACACCCACCAGTTCTGCCAGGAGTTTGTCTAACCCCTGACTATCCCTCTGTTCCTTTCTCCCACTTTTGTTCCCAGACTGGGAAAACATGAGAACAGTTTCTGTTTTACAGTTTGTAGAGCTTGCAGCCTTCTAGGCAAATCTAGAAAACATAATTTGTCTGGGAATTACAGTAGGAGGAAAAGATGAATGTGAAAAGAAGAAAAACAGGGAGGAGGAGGAAGCTGCCCCCAATCACATATAGAGAATATCAAACACAAAAGACACTTTAGCTCAAATTTTGATTCCATTTCAGCAAGGGGTGGGATTGAGAGGGACGGTGGACTCATTTGACCACATGGTCAGGACCGACCAAATTCATTCCTATTCAGCTAATGGAGAATTTCGAATAAGGTAAATGTTGCCTGTCTGATATTTATAAAGGGCATTAAAAACCACAAATCTCGTGTGTGTGTGTGTGTGTGTGTGTGTGTGTGTGTGTGTGTTCCCAAAGACTCAAGGAACGGTTTCTCATCTACGGCTTGCTTCTTTTCAAACTAATGTTTGCCTAGGTGACTGCATTTTCTCTCTGAGAGCTCAAGTTTGTTTTTAAGGCAACATTAATGACTAATGGTGAGTCATCCAGTTTTGTGGCTTGGTACAGTAGTTTATATTTATATAATAGCTTAAAATTCAACTTTGAGCAATGTCCACAGCAGGGAAGAACAATTAGTAAATTCATTAATTGTGCTTTTGTGTACACTTTTATTCTCAAGGCTAATTATTTGTTTAAATTATTTTGCCTCTATCAAAAGTGTTGCCACATGAAAATATTTCAGCTTAGGTTTCTGGTGTGAAATATAAGGCTTGGGAAGTTCAGACATTCTTTGGAAATGTAATCAGCTTGCATTTGCTAATGACTGGTACTCAACGTGGAGCCTTTTATTTAAGCACATAAGCAATTAGTTTGGGGAATGTAAGTGCACAAAGAATCATGATCCATGCCGCTGCATATCCTTTCTGTCTGCTGTGGACAATGGACATCTTCCACGTTTGACTTTTACATATAATCAAGCTCAGGTGTACCGTAAGTTGGAATCACGCAGTCTTATGCAAAGCAATGCTATAAAAGGAATATATCAGTTGCCAAGCCAATGCGCCAGTGTACATAATACAAGTGAGGCTTCACTCTTTTTGTAGAGAGGGATGAAAATCCCCTTCTCCTCTCTTTTCTACATTCTCCGTGTGTCGGGGCTGTAGCTGTAAGATGAACCAGCTGCCGCTGGAGCGGATGCTTTCCAGGTCCCAGTTCCAGGTGTGGGGCCGGAAAAGAGATTGATGACTTCGTGTAGGCACAGCCAGCTTCCTCCACCAGGTCCAGGGAGCGACAGCAGAGCAGAAACAGCCAGCCCTCCCTTCTCCAGCATCTTCCCAGCCTGGCTCAGTCCTCAGGGAGAAGCACAGTCCAGAATGCACAGAAGGAGAAGGACGATAAGGACTCACTCAGCACCTGCTGTGCCTTGGTGCTGGGCGAGGCATTGGACCAACAGATTTAATCACTGCAACCTCCAGGAGAGGTGGGCGTCGTGAGTCCCATTTTTCAGAAGAGGAAATGGAGGGCAGAATGTAGACTGGAACCCAGAACTGTATGCCTGCAAATCCAATGGCCTTCCTGTGGTACCATGTTGTTTTCCTGGCATGTAGTACAGTAGCTGGCCCTGGTGGATACTTCATTCATTCATTCATTCATTCAATATTTATGGAGGGCACACTACGTGCCTGAGGATGAAGCTGTAAACAAGTTAGATAATGATTCCTGTCTTCAAGGATTTTAGTGATAAGCAGATGAATGTATCTCATTCTAGTAACGAGTGTGTGTTCAGTGAGGTTTGGCCAAACGCAGGCCAGGCCTATAGCACTGCTACTGTAGCCTTAACACCGTCACATACCTTCATTTATGTGCCTTCAGTGCAGCAAGTTTTCATTCCAAGTGAAAACAAACCAACAGACAAAGCCCAAAAAACCAAGGACCTGGTTATCAAGCCTCCAAAGAGAAGAAGGAAGACCGTGAACCCCTCCCAAGTGCCCCAGTTATACAAAGAGCCAGTTACTACAAGGTGGTGGTGGCGGGGTGTGGATGACCTGGCAGGACTCCAGCAGGGAGCTCTATCGCTTGGGCAGAGTGGGCTCTAGAATATGCTTCTGTAGTTATTGTGGGACGACAGTTTCCGGCAGCCAAGGAGACAGACCATGGAAGGGACGCAACCTACCCCACACATGAGAGAGAACAGAGGTGGATTTCAGGCCAAAAGTACGGAGAAGGAGGATGTGCCTTAACTCCCCATGGGCTGCTTTAGTTGTTACATGTTTGTGTCCTGAGTCTGGTCACGCTCCAAAATCAGCTCCACTAACCACTGGAGTCACAGATGGGAAGGACCCATGAGGTGCCCTAGCCGAGCCTGTCCAGCTGACAATCTATCTCCAACAGCACCTTCTAGGCCCCTTTTCCCCTAGTGTACACATCCCAGAGGACTGCTTTGCTCTGTCCCTCAAAAGCCAATTCTGGAAGCCACTCACAATATATTTTAGACCAAACATGCCGCCTGGGTGGGGGGCTATTTTGAATTTTCCAAAGCACCACACAGAAGCCTGGTGTCAGGAAAAATCGCCGAGCACCTTCTCCTCGTCTGATGGCACCGTCCCAGCCTGAGGTCTTAGGTTGGTCAGGCATCCTAAGCACATGCATCGGGGGAGGGAACACCTTCTAAACAAAGCTGGCTGTCCACAGAAGGCTTATTTCTGTGGACAGTCTGCATGATAACCACCGTTCCTGGGATTCAAGTGATCATTTATGTGCACAAAGAGAGAGCCACAAGATGTTCCTCACAGTGTTGTTTACGGTTAGGAAAAATCCAAAACTAATCTCCATGCTCACTGATAGAAGATTGGTTAAATAAATCATGAACGAGCATATAAATGTAAAGAATACTATGAAGCCATTAAAAATAATAACTGGAAGAGTACTAAGGGCATAGTGTTTCATCCCGCTATTCAGTGAAAAAGACAGATTGCAAACAGTATGTAGAGCACACCGTTATTCTCTGTCTACTTTTCTAACACACTTGCATGAAGAACAGAATATTGACATAATTGTTTCTTAGTAAAGAACTGACCAGTACTGTTTCCTTCCCAGCTCCTTTTCAACCTTTCCTACAATGACTTTGTGTTACTTTTGCAATTAGGTACAGAAATGTTACTTGAAAACATTAAATTGTGCTTCCTTTTGACCTGCGTGCTATATTTCCCACATTCACCAGTAACCGAATCCCTGTAACAGGAAGAAAGGTAAAGACAATTCACCCCTTCTCTCCTAGCTGGCCGTTGGGCAGCCTGGGTGCCAGGGTGTCTCGGGGAGCAGTGCTAAACTCTTGACAGCTGCCAGCTGTGACTCAACGGCTCTGCTGCCCAGGAAGTTCATGTACTAAACGGACTCCCAGAAGCTTGAAAGGGTGAATGCCCTTCCCACTGCAGAGAACATCAGGACTAAGGGATTTCATGCTCCTTTGAGGATACAAAAACACTCAGCCAGGTTTTCCTGCTATAGCATCACATGTTCATCCAGAAAAGATCTTATTTATTGAAGGTCTGTCGGTAGCTTCCACAGCGTATCTTCCCTGTAAAGGGGTGACTGACATCTAGAAGGGCCAAGTGTCTTATCCTGGCACGTACATGTAATGTTGGCCAAGCCAGGATAGGGCCCTGAGATTGACTCTAACTCCTTCAGTCTCCAGTGTCTTGTCCCGCCCTTAGGTTGTCCACCAAACTCCTATGCGTACCTCATGGCCTACCTAAGCATCTCCTTCCTAGTGAATTCTCCCAAACTCACTAAGCAGAGACAGTCTTTTTTCTCTCTTGTCACTATCCATTATACATAATCCAAATGGTGCTTTAAAATTTTTTAATGTTTCATTTATTTTTGAGGGAGAGAGAGACAGAGAGAGACAGAGAATGAGTGGGGGAGGGACAGAGAGAGAGGGAGACACAGAATGCAAAGAAGGCTCCAGGCTCTGAGCTCTCAGCATAGAGCCCAATGCAGGGTCTGAACCCATGAACCACTAGATCATGACCTGAGCCGAAGCCCAGACACTTAACTGACCAAGTCACCCAGGCGTTCTTGATCAAATGATGCATTTTTGATATTACATTGCCATTATTTGACCTTGAGTCTGGCTCTCTCACTGGAGTGGAGGGCAGGGTTTATCTCCTTGCATTCCCAGTGGCTGGTGTGTCACAATCATTTAATAATAATCACAAAGATTTAAAGGCATTACAAAGCTATAATCTGCCACTGCTTCTAAGAGTCAGGAGGCGAGTGGAGACGTTGCATGCTCCTGACTGTGAGGGAGCATGCTGCTGTGTCCTGGAGTGGCAGGCACTGTGGTCGGAGGCTGTGGAACACAATTTGGAGGCACAAACATTTTCCTGCTGCCAAGGAAAAGTTTCTATACACCACCCACTCACTAAGGAAGGTGGGTGGTGTGTAGAAAGTGGAAGCTTTCTGCTGGAGGATTACCTGGAAAACAAGGTATTGGGAGTACAATGGGGTGAATAGGTAGTCACGTGACATTCTAGAAAGACCATAGCTTCGAAGAGAGAGGCACCAGGATTTGAATCCCAAGTGTATACTTTACTACGACCCTGGGCACATTATGAAATTTCTTTGTCAGTTTTCTTGCCATTTACTGGTAATAACTTTGCAGGGTTGTTGTTAGCATTAACGATCAGGACTACAAAATCCTTGGCGCATAGCTGGGACTCACTCACTAAGTAATGGCCTCTGTGATTACACATTCTTGATTCCACAGAGAGTAACAGCTGGGCCCACGTACAGTACCTGGGAGGTGTTCCTCCAGACAGAAGCTGACAGAAGAGAGAACCAGAGAGCCTCAACTGGCCCCTGAGGAGAGGCCAGCCCAGGAAAGAACTCTGGGCCCCTCAAGTTCAGGGAAATGAGCTCAACACAGCACATCATTCTCCCCATCCTTCTGGAAATAGAGACAAGGACGGGAGTCTCCCTTGTGACGCTGGCCTGTTTGCGGTTTCTCAGGAGACTGCAGCAAGGAGCATATGATATACTCCAACAAGTGACAGCAGCAGGGTGACCCAAGAGTCCAGGGGGTGGGACTTGGACAGGGACAGTGGCACTGCTCAGCAGCATGTAGGAGGGTCCTGAGGGCCATGGCTGTCAGGTTTAGAGGTGGTGACAGACTGTTTAGATGAGGGACGACACTCATCAGGTGCCCCCCCTGCCCAGGGCTGGGAGCACCATATCAGCAAGGGTGTCAACAGTTTATCTGGGATCCACTTATCCCGTGGCAGACCAGCCCCGTCTCACCACCTGTCAGGAGCAGGTGGGACAGACGCTTGAGGAAGAGTGGGATGACGATCTCTTTAGACTGGAAAGCAGACACACTTCTTTCTTTTTCCCTCTGGACCAGTCTCTTGAGTAAGGCCTCTTTCCCCCAGTCTAAGCTTGACCATCCCCAAGCCCCTGTGACTGGCATGGCTGTCTTTTTTAAAAATTTATTTACTTATTTTGAGAGAGAGAGAGAGAGAGAGAGAGAGAGAAAGAGAGCATGCATGTACAAGCAGGGAGGGGCAGAGAGAAAGAGAGAGAATCCCAAGTAGGCTCTGTACTGTCAGCACAGAACCTGATGCAGGGCTCAATCCCATAAACTGTGAGATGGTGACCTGAGCTGAGATCAAGAATCATACACTTAACCGATGAAGCCAACCAGGTGCCCCTGGCTGTCCTTCTTAAGGCCCTTTGATTACCACATGTTCTGTAATGGTCAGTTTATTCGCCTATTTTTCCTAGATTGTAAATACATATAGGCAGAACCATATCCATATCGCCAATATCCACCACAGTGCCTGTTACATAATCAGTGCCCAATAAATATCAAGTGGACATGTGGATGGATGGCAAAAGAACTCTGTAAATTGAAAGCCCCCATTATTATCATTATATGTTATTAATGGAACATTACAACACAGAGAGCAAGCACATGCTTTTTCTTTTTGTTTCTTTCTGTTCATATGCATATTACATGTACCCAACCGACCACAGGACCAAGAATTTAAGAATACTTTAATTAAACTAAACTCAAAAACCATTTATTGGGTACCTACTAACTGACAGCCATTTTTTAAAGTACTAGGACACATCAGTGAATGAAACAATGTGCACTCCGAAAAAATATGTCAGTCTCCTAATTTCTTTGAAAAAAGTCTCCATACAACCTGGGCAATTATCTCCTACTTTAAGTCTGTATTTAGAGTTAGACTCCTTAAAATTCTGTTTTGATTCAGACGTTTCCAGGAGTAGAGTTCATCATGGAATCTTGAAAGGCAAACCAACTGGGAGATGATTTGTCCTTCACTATAGCAAAGACAGTGACTTTCCATGGATGACATTGATTGTCATGGTCCCCAGGAGGCATTTCTTTGCAAAACCACTGGACATACACCCTTGACTTTCAATGTTCTCCTCAGATGTGAGTATAAACAAATGGATTCTATTTTTTACCTGTATGTTTAACTTGTATCACATGAGGGTTGAGTTCATCTTTTTTACCCCTAACAATGGAAATACCACTTCTGTCATCTTGAGTTTATCATCCAGCTTTTAAAGAAACAGATTGAATCTCATAGTTTCCCCTCCCGTGGCTAAGATAAGGACACCCCCCCCCCCTTCTGTTGGTTGCCTTTCCATCCAATGGATCCATCCACTGAGATCACTAAATTCCTTTCAGTGAGTCAGTTAGCTTTGAGTACAAATGAAAATTCTATTCCACTCTTGTTGAATAAAGATAAAATCCAATTATTCATGGTTTACCTGTGTGAAATTAGTCAAAAGGAAGGCCAGGCTAAAAATTATAGATGTTCTACAATCCTTTTTATTACTGCCGGGAAAAATGATTTCCAAGTACCTGCTCTGCTCTCGGCAGAAAGGTAGTGCTCTCCTCCCATGTAGAGGGAAGTCAACCCGAATTTGTTGCTAACGAGTGTCCAGGCCTGGGGCAAGCCTAACCACCCTAGAAGAATCAAAATAAGATGACACAGTACCGACTCTCAAAAAGGGAATCACACTTTTTGAGAAAAACCAAGTTAAATAGTTGAACAACTAAGAGATGCTAAAAGACATGTGGAGCTAATTCTAAGTATTTGGAAAGAAAGAAAAGACAAGATGCTTGGGTTGTGGTAACTCCCAGCAGACTTCACAGAGCAGATCAGATTGGAAGACAGACCTTGAAGGCTTGGACTGCAGTGAGCTTTGAAAGGAGGGCAAGCAAAAACATGGTCAGAAGAGTTGTCTGATGGGGAGAGTGTGACCATCATTCAGGCTGCCGTGGATGGCTCCTGTGCAAAATGAATTGGAAATATGTTCAGAAAAAGTTTAAGTCGAACTGTGGATGCCACTAAATTCTGGGCTGAAGAGTTTAGGTTTTATTTGCTATGCAATAAAAAGCCATTGTCAAGTCATGAATGGAGGAGTGGCTAGAGAAATACTCATTAGGTAGGAGCCTTCAAAATGGACTAGAAAAGAGAATGGAGCTTTTTTAAACAACCAGTCAGAGGGGAAGAGCAGTTGATAAGTTTGGTTAGAGTCAGAGCATTGTGATCTGAAAAAGGAATTGACACATTAAGAAAATTAAAAATTAAGATTGATTAAGGATACATATGACAGGGTACAATAAAACATAATTTTGAAGGGCAAACAACAATCTCCAAAAGAAAAGAAAAAGAAACCCATACAAATCAATAGTAAAATAGAACAAATTAGGGATGACTGGGTGGCTCAGTTGGTTAGGCATCTGACTTCAGCTCAGGTCATGATCATGGCTCTGAGTTTGAGCCCTACATCCAGCTCTGTGCTGACAGCTCAAAGCCTGGAGCCTGCTTTAGATTCTGTGTCTCCATTTCTCTCTGCCCCTTTCCCTCTTGCATTCTCTCTCTCTCAAAACTAAATAAACATTAAAAAATATATTTTACAATAGAACAAATTAGAAAAATGGACAAAGAATATAAACAGGAACACTTCCATAGAAATCTAAACGTCTATTGAACATATGAAGCTATATTTAGCCACACTAAGGTATGCAAATTTAAAAAAACACAAAATATTATTTCTGCCTATTGATTTGGGTAAAGATAATGATAACTGTTCAATTATAATATCTAGCATCTGAAGGGAATACAGTGTTAATGGAAAGATAAATGCTATATACTTTCTGGATACAGCAATTTGGCAATATCAAAAATGTAACAAATTTATTTATTCATCTTGAGCCCAGGTTCTCTACTTCTCATGAGTCACATCTCATGTATATACCTGTCTCAAAGCCTTACTCATAGGTGATATAATTGAAAATAATGTAAAAGTCCAATAATAAGATGGTGGATATAAAAAGTATGGAATATTGTATAGACATTTGAAGAAACATCTTTAATACATGGGAAAATGTGTGTAACATATTCTTAAATTTAAAAAGCAGATTATAATCAGATTGCATAGTATGTTCCTAACTTTTAAAAATCTGTGTTTATAAATAATGTGTAGACTTTGGGTTCTAATTCAAATAGGCTAACTGTAAAAAGACATTTTTAAGACAATCAGAGAAAACCACACATGGTCTATTAGATGAAATCGACTTAGGCTCTGTGCTGACAGTTCAGAGCCTGGAGCCTGCTTCAGATTCTGTGTCTCCTTCTCCCTCTGCCCTTCCCCCACTCACACTCTGTCTCTCTCAAAATAAATAAACATTAAATAATTTTTTAACAAAATAATGTATGTATGCATAGAAAAAGGTAGAAATAATATATGCCAAAAGAGCTAAATTTGCTGGTTAGACAAATAGCTGATTTTTAAAATGCTTGTTTTTTTTATAAATATATGTTTCATATTTCTACCATGAGCATATAATACTTTTAAAATCAAATAAAGAACTCTAAATGCCCTTTTTAGAGCCTCTAATTTTTTACTTTAAAGAAGTAAAGGAAATGATGACACCAATAGCTAAAATGGAGAAGAAAAGAACCAGAGAGGCTTTGGGAAGGAAATACTCAAAAGAGGACTTAAACAAGTGGCAACGATGGTCGATATCTGAACAGAGTCCCAAGCTCAATGAGAAAAGGACATTGAAATGATGAAGGGGTTAAAGGAAGATGGGGCTCTAAGTTTAACCCTTAGAAGAATACGGACATTCTACACAACAGATTTGTAAGTCTACCTTGGGAATAATGGTTTTGAAAACTGAAGTTGGTTTTTTTCTCTCATTCGTTTATTCCACACAGTCCAGGTACTGTTCTAGATTCTGGGAGCACAGTGGTGAAATAGAGACACTTGACTACATCTTCATGGACTTACAAACAAGCGGCAGAGAGAGAGATTAGACCCAGGACTACCCAGTCGATTGTGATAACTATTATGAAGGAGAAGTAAAAGGTACCAGGAGAGCCTGTAACAGAAAGATTTGACCTAGTTCTCTGACGTTTTGGGAAACTTTCCTAAGGAATTTTTGTTCCTGAAGGGCAGACAAGAGTTTAGCAAAGAATGGGACAGGAACATTCAGACCAAAAGACGAGTTCACCTGGAGGTCTTGATGCTGCAAAGAAAAACATGAGGGTCTGAGAGACAAAGAGAAAGTCAGTGTGTGAGGAGCAGAAAATGAGGGATAAAGAGGTAGAAGATGAAACAGGAAAGGTATACCATGGAGAACGTGCAGAGGCTTCTGGGCTATAATAAGGATCACTACTATGACTGTATTTATTCTAAGTGAATGGGGAGTCCAGTAAAGGAGTTCAGGCATGGGGACGGTCCCAGCAGTGCCAAGCAGCTGAAGAAAGGTCATGATGCCAAAAGTATTCAGAAGTCTATTGATCAGTCAAGATGGAAGAAGTTAGTGCTTTGGACTGGAGTAGTGGCCATGGAAGCAGAAAGAAGTGGGAAGCTTAAAAAAATGTTTAATTTCCTGAGGGAGAAGATGAACTGGCAGAGGGGACTGAGAAGCAAGCAGAGAAGCAGGAAGATGATCAGGGAAGCAGCGTCAAGGAAGGCATGTTCTTCTGGAAGGAAGGAATGGTCAAGGAGGTTCCTTGCTACTGAATTGGCAAAATGCAAGTCACTGGTGACTTTGCAAGGGCAGTTGGGTCAAGGAGTGAGGTGGAGATGAGATTGGACAGGTCAAGATGGACATAGATGCTGAGATGTTTATTGCAAAGCAAGAAGGAAAAGATGAAAGGGGGGAGTTTTGAAACATGGGAAAAGCTTGAACTTGCACATAGGAATAATTCAGGAAAGAAAATAGGTTGCAAACCAGGAGAAGTGGTGGTAAAAGATTTGTCAGAAGTAAGAGGAGATGGGATTCAGAGCTCAGTGGGGGACTTTCCTAGGCAGGAGGTGTACTTCCCTTGACTTCACAGGGGGCAAAGAGGCGAGACGGACAGAATTCAGGAGGGCTTATAGATCTACTGACAAGAGCTTAAAGGAATTCCTTTCTTTCTTTTTTTGTTTTTTTTTTTTTCTTAACGTTTATTTATTTTTGAGAGAGAGAGAGAAGGAGAGAGAGTGTGTGTGAGCACATGACTGGGGGAGGATCAGAGAGCGAGGGAGACACAGACTCCGAAGCAGGCTCCAGGCTCTGAGCTGTCAGCACAGAGCCCGACGTGAGGCCTGAAATCATGAACTGTGAAAGTATAACCTGAGTCGAAGTCTGACACTTACCTGACTGAGCCACACAGGTGTCCCTCCCAACATTTCCCGTTTTATTTTTCTCCAGGGTACTTCCCAATCTCCATCATACTCTTATCATTTGCTTATTTACTTTGCTCAGGATCTGACTTCCTCCAGGTTTTCAGCCTTAGCCACTTGTGTCTGGCTTCCCTGCTCCTCGCTCAACATTTTTAATTCATGGTGCCTATGTCCCTCCTACCAACTGGAGATGAAGCCATAAGCAACTATTTCATCTCTGGGCACAGCTTCCCCACCTGTAAAATGGGCATCAGAGCCCCTACTCGCCACGCCGTTGGCAGGGTTAATGTAATGTTATACCGTGTCACTGGTGCAGACGGTACTTAATAAATAACATTTTTCTGTCCCTTCCCTTAATCACTGTTTGGCCTGCTGTTACCAGCTCCCCAAACAATGTGACCAGGGACTCCTCGCTCATTTCTTTTTTACTGCCCTAGAACAAAGGGAACATAATCAAGAGTGGAAACATTATTTGATATCTGCTTCAAAAGCGGGCTGTGTTTGATGTGTGATGCTGATGTGTGATACTCGATCTATTAGATATTAGTATTAGACTGCCGGCTTTGTGCTGTTTATATTGGTAACATGACCCTGACCAGATTCCCAGCTGTGAGCATTAAAATGTGGGCTTTCAGTTGTTGCTGGGTTTTTTTTTTTCCCCTCCTACTGCCAGGATGAGGTTGAATGAGTATCCAATGTAACAGCCTTCAGCTGAGTGTGCTGAGCTTTTAAAATTCAAAAATCATGGTCTAGTGAAACTTTTGCACCTCAAGTTGCCTCCCCACCTCCAGACTATTTCTTCGGCTGAGTTCACTACCCTTACCCTGGACCTGCCTATCTGAAAGTTCGCAGACCCTGCTTATTGATGAAGGAAGGAAGCCAGGCAGCAGAGGATGCGAGAGAATATTTGAAGAGGACAAAGTGGGGCAGGTTAGGGATCCTAGTAACACAAGGAGAAGAAGAATTAGGAGTATGATGACCACGGGAGGTGGAATGAGGAGGGGGAAGAGGAAGAGGAGAAAAAGAAAAAGGTGGGGGAAATGAGGGATAAGCAGACCTACTACTTACTGAGCATTTGATACATATCTTGCTGTTTTCAACCCACTTAATTTCATTTTCTCAACAATCCTACCAAGTAGGTCTTTCATTACCATAAGGATGGGTCTCCGTTCTGCTACTCCTATCCTTCACCCAAACAATTCTGGACATCAAACAGGTTTTTTTTTCACTCTGCAAAAATAAAACCCAACCTCTGCAGCTTGCCATTCAAGGTTCTGCATGAACAGCCCCCCACAGGTGAGGGCACCAAGTAGCACCAGCCAAGCCCAGACTCTTCTGAGGGTAAAAGCAAGTGCCATTTTCAATTATGCTGGGAAAACTGATGAAAACCCAGACTGCCATGGGCTGGGATGTAGGGTCACCCCTGTGTTCATCCCATGCCGCCCACTTGCTGAGCTACCGCATTCCCCGATTCCGACGATGTCGCATCACGCAGGTGGAAGGCTGACCAGACCGTACCTGCCCCATTCCAGCCTGGAGAACTCATTCTTCAACACCTGGTTCCAAAGCAACTGCCTCTTCAGTTAGAGCCCCCTGTGGGACCCGTGGGTCCAGATGCCAGCTCTACCACCTGCAGGCTCCATGTGCTTGGGCGACTCACTCAAGTTCTGTAGGTCTTCGCTCCCTCCCTTTTTTTTTTTTTTTTGTAATGTTGAGATAGCAGAACCTTGTTCGCGCAGGTGGCTTTGAGGGCTGAGTAAGTTCCCAGGCGCAAGGGGCATCCGGTGGAGACGTGCTGCACAGTGATTGGGGACGCCCTTGTGCATGCTCTCATGCACCTATCTGCACCTGAATCCCACCTGTAAGGCATGTATTTTGTCCTTCGAGGAAAAGAAGAAATTGCCAAGTGGAACATTAAATGCTAAAGAGTTCATACAACATTTTGTCCAAAATAACCTCTAGTTTTTATTACGGTGATTTTGCCATCATCTTAATCAATACAACATGTTAAAATTTCCAAGATCCCTCTAGGACTCGAGTAATTCTAGAAGTTATCCCATGTAGGCCTCTTGCTGGCAGGAGTATGGAATGTGGGATGGTCTCAAAATGCCTTCTATAAATAAGCAGCATAGGCTTCTATCCATGTGATGCTATTTCAGAGTTCAGTAACATTTATTTTACCTAAGACCTGCCTTATTAAAGTGCTAATACTCCTGAGGTAAGTAACTGATCTTTTCTATCTTCAGTTATTTTTACCTTAGTGTGAACGCATTTCAAATCCTTTTTGAGCAAAGGCATGAGAGAGAATACCGGATATTCCTAAGGGTTGGAAGGAGGAACTGCAAAGGCTAGGAAAGAGCCTGGAAAAGCGGGGGTTCCGATGTCAAAGATGGATTCTGTCCGCATCCTTGCTCTCAGAGCAAAGCCCCCTTGCAGGGGGCATAGGCTGAATCTTCGCTGGAAGTGACGAGAGAACAACCCCAGACCCCGCGCCCCCCTCCTGCCTTCGGCTGCTGTTGTTGTTATTCTCTGGCTGTCATTTTGAGGCTTTTTCCCCCACAGATTTTAATTGAATGTTCCAGAGAGGAGAGATTTCCAGCATTTAGTTTTGAACTTTTGCCTCACATTGTGACCAATTAAAATATGATTAACCACAGAACACACTTTTCTTGTTCTTCAAGCATCACCCCCAACAGAGAGAGTGGAGCTTGAATGCCATATTATTATTTTCCATGCTGTTTGCCTTACATCAGAGAAAAGTTTGTTGTTGTTGTTGTTTGGTAAAGTTCTTTGAAAACGTTTCAACAACCTCATTTGGTATTTTTTCTCCCATTCCATGTATATATGGGGCAGAGTTCTCTAATGTCTGCTTTCTCTCCAATGCTCATGTCAAACTTCTTTATGCAATAAAGAGCAGTGATGCCACTGTGTGACTGAAAGCCAAGCCAGGGTGGATGGCTTTAAAAATGATAGTAATATACAGATAGAGGGTGCAAATCCATCTGAGCCCAGCCCGACCAGCAGCCCTCCACATCTGTCCCCCTGTGGCCTCCTTTCCTTTTTGCCACATCTTTGGCACCTCCCTCTGGTTCCCAGCCACCTCTCAGTGTAGAGTCTTCTACTGTGCAAAGAAACTAGAGCATGTCATTGATGAAGAGCCCAGGGCTTCCCCATCCATATCTGAAGTGTATCTATGATAGCGGCCTTTCCTCCCTCAACCCCCATCTTCAGGAATTCCTTCTCCTCCTATGCAGCCGATTCCTTTCCTTTCTACCCACCTTTGGCGCCTGGTTAAAACTTATTTCCCCTTCTGTCTCGTGCATTTTTATTCTCCCTCTTCGCCATCTCTCAGACTGAAAATACATGCATGATTCCTCCCTCACTCTAACAAACCTCCTGGCAAACTCCTCCTCGTCCCCCATGACCTCATCTTTCTCTGGACAGAAGAGTCCACATTCTTCACTACTACCTCCTCAACTTTGTTCATCTGTTGACCCACTAAAACTTGGATCCCATCATATTCGATTCTGTTGATGGTGTGATAAAGATCTATGGGCTCAGACAAGTCAGGAAAGGACTTTGCAATTAGTACACTGCCCTTGGATTCAGGCAAGGACTTTGCTAATATGGACAATGTAGTAAATGAACACAAAAAGTGGAACTTAAAACTCAGCTGCCCTCTTTTGGTGTGTTTCCTGAGCCAGACCTAGTCTGAGAGTGTCTAGACCCAGAGATGGCGCTCAATAGTGCCCCTGGTGGGAGCTTCAGTGTCCATACTGGTCCTTGACATTGACCTCATGGCAGATAACAAGAGCAGGAGATGGAGACCTGGCCTTCCTGCAGAGAGCATGGATCCAGCTGGGAGACAATCAGGCCAAAGAGAAGAATGGGACACTCTACTGCTTGCTTCTTTGGCCCTCCAAGGCTCACGTGATTGTTTATCTGTGCAGAGAAGAAATGAAGGTCTCTACTTTTCTAGGGGTTCCCCCCATTCTTCCCTGTTTTATTCCCTTCCTGTGTGTTCTCGGGTCTGGCTCCTCTTTTTAGCTAAAGGGACAAGACCAGCGTTCTCTGTACGACATCCTCTGCACTGTTCGCTGCCGGCGATTGTCCGCTCTCCTCTGCTGGACAGAGGTTTTGACAAACCAGGAATTTAACCCCTTCGCTGGGTGTGAAAAGAAGCATCTTCGTTGTAATCAAGAAGGTGGAAGGATAAGACCTGATTATTTCTCTCTTCCCCGAGCAGCTTTCTCCCTTGCCCCATGTGCACGTTCCCTAGCAAGTAACTTCAGAGGGCACCAGCTTCCAATTGCGGTCATGGCCTCTGTGCCAAATGCCAACCAGTGTCTGGCGGTGCCCGTTCTGATGTGTCCTGGTGGGTGAGCTGAGGCCATCAATTCATCTTACATGAACCATGAAATAGCCAACAGATGGACAGTCATTAGATGTGTGGTCCCTACTGACCCAGCCTAGATTTGAACCCATGATCTCCAAGCAAATCGTGCTCTGTTGCAATAACAAAGCCTGAAGGATCTAGGTGCTTTCCAAATCCTTGCTTTTTAAATTGGCACTTTGTAGTTAGTCACTGAGGAAGGAGAAGACAAGAAAGAAGGAATGAATTGAACACCTGCCATCCTTAAGGGAGAGAGGAAAACTGGGGAAGGGAAACTTGGTCTTGCATGCCTCCATGGGTGAGGCTGTTGCTTTTTAAAGCAGGGTGCCATTTGAAAAGTGGCTGCCTCTTACCATCACTCTGTAGTGCTATTTGAAACACCTGCCTTGGCCTTCGCTCTGCTTCGTTGGTTGTCTTCATTTGCTTGCTTAACAACTGGGGGTGTTTATACCTTCGTAATAAAATCACATTCTTGAACAGAATCGTGATAATGAAAGTTAATTCTCTTATCCCCCAAACTCTCAAGAGTTTCAACCTGCTGCTCCATTAATTCACTCTATCTATCCAGCTCTGACACAGAGAATGAATACCATTGTGTCCATTTTACAGATAAGCAAAGTGGGAAGTCAAAGGTTTGATGCACTTTGTTTCCCACGTGTCAAGAAATAGTCTTCGCCGCCGACAAACCCTGTGACCTGTGGAAAGTGATTTGTTCAACGTGTCAATCTGTTCATCTGCAAGTAAGAATGATGGAAAGTTTGTGAAGTAAAAAACATGATGTGAATGATGCCCCCTAGAGTTGTACAGTCAACAGCCTTGCCAACCAGTGTGACACACAATACTTTCTCGGTAAGTATTAGCCATCGAGTGTCCGTTGGGAAGTTTTTCTTCTGGCAACAACACAGTGGGTGGTTCAGGACAGCCATGTGTCCAGCCACATGAAACACATGGAAAGCAACATCAGTTTAAGGATGGCGAGGAGTTACCAAGGCAGGGAGGAATCATCTGCCAACATTCCGGGGAGGAAGGAAGCCCACGTAGAAGCCTTTCCCCTAGAACACTGGTTCTCAAACTGTGGGCACTAAGGAGCCACTGGCACAAGGGAACTTGTTGGAAGTACAGATAATCAGTCTCCACCCCAGATCTGCTGAGTCTGAAACTCTGAGGTAAGACTCAGAAATCTTCTGTAACAAGCTCTCTTGTTGATTCTCATGCACTGTCAGGTCTGAGCCCAGCTGAGAGACCGAGAAGCAGGGCAGGGATTTCAGCGGTCTCAAGGGCCTAGGGAGTTAGAACATCATTCTTTTTTTATATATATTTTTAAATCTTTATTTATTTTTGAGACAGAGAGAGAGAGAGAGACAGAGTATGAGTAGGCAAGGGGCAGAGAGAGAGGGGGACACAGAATCCGAAGCAGGCTCCAGGCTCTGAACTGTCAGCACAGAGCCCGACGCGGGGCTCAAACTCATGAACTGTGAGATTATGACTTGAGCCGAAGTCGGACACCCAGCCAACTAAGCCACCCAGGCACCCCAAAACATCATTCTTAAGGTAAAGACTGAACTCCCTACTTAATGTGGCTTTCGAAGTTCTGCATAAGTTGGCCTCTACCTACCTCTACCCTTGCTAACCTCATGTAAAATATCACTTTATTTCCTCCTCCTCAACCTGCTCTGGATTCTTAATTCCCTTGTACTTGCTATGTTCCAACCTGTCACAGGACCTTTGCATGTGCCCAGAATGTTCTTTCTTTCCCCCTTCAACTGTTAATGCCAATTCATTCCTCTGATTAAGTACTGCTTCCTCAGAGACTTCCTTTGATGACCTCTGCAGTTAAATCAAATCCCCTTCTTATCAGTTTTATGGAAGGTGACCTTCTGTCCCTCTCTTTAGCAGCACTCAGAATAATCCAAATTTGTATCTGATTTTTTATTATATGAGTCATGCCTATTTTTGCCGACTACTGTATATTCAGTACATTTATAGCATATATTATACTCAATAAATATTCACTGAATAAATTAATAAGTAAATGACTAATCAGATCAAATATTGTTATTATTCCCCACATGACAAGATTGGACTTTCTGACGCTCAAATAAGAAACATCCAAGAAGAATTCCACACTGAGGACTCTAAGTCAGCATTCCAGGTCACCAATTCACAATCCATTCTTTTCCCTTCCTATATTTGAAGCCATGTGAGAAGTAGACACAAGAGAGAGACTGATGGATATCAAAATATCAACTTAATTACTAATAAATCTGACCTGGAGAGGTATGTTCGACTAATGACCACAATTGAGTTTCCTAATATATGCCCTTGGATTTGAACTTGTCCGTTCAAACTGCTGGCATCACCTATGCAGGGGCAGATCAAGACCCATGAGGCTTACTGCATGGATTAACAGAGGTATTTACATCCAGAGGTCAGGCTGTTCCATCAGGGACTAAAAAGCCAGGGAGAGGCTGGCTGGAGTACACCCGGAATCTTCTCCCAAACTTACTTATAGAGTCACTCACTATTTTCATGGAAAGGTATGAATAAAGAGGAAAGAAGGCCAGGAATGCTGCTTTGGAAGAAACTTTCTCATTGAAATGTGAAGACAAACCAATGGAGATAAATATTAGAGGGACTTTATTCATAGCTAAAATTTTGATTATTTTAAAAAGTGAGCCAAAGTATATTTGTTCCCTGTTAGTGGGTTTAATGCACTCTTTCTATTTTTTTAATGTTTTATTTATTTCTGAGAGAGAGAGAGAGCGTGAGCAGGGGAGGGTCAGAGAGAGAGGGAGATAACAAAATCTGAAACAGTTTCTGAGCTAGCTGTCAGCACAGAGCCTGACGTGGAGCTCGAACCCACAAACCGTGAGAACATGACCTGAGCTGAAGTCGGACGCTTCACCAACTGAGCCACCCAGGTGCCCCTTAATATACTCTTTCTACTATTTCCTTTGATTTTCCTTCCTCAAATGTGGTATTATTTAGCTGATTGTTACAGCTATGAATTAACACGTTAAAGTTTGTCACTGAAAAAATGTATTTCTTTTGTAAATCAATACAGCTAGATGCATATGCACATGACACCAGTTTCCTGCAGATTTACTTTTATTTATTTATTTTTAATATATTTGAGAGAGAGAGAGAAAATGGAGAGAATGAGTGGGGGAGAAGGGCAGAGGGAAAGAGAAAGGGAGAGACAGGAGAGAATCCCAACCAGGATCCATGCTCTGTACAGAGCCTGATGTGGAGCTCAGTTTCATGACCCTGGAATCATGATCTGCACCAAAATCAAGAGTTGGACACTCAACAACTGAGCCATCCAGATGCCCCCAAATTTCCTTTTTTTATAAGACACCATGATATCTGCTCCTATACTGGTTCAAAGCATTTGATTAAACTTGTGCAATGTTGAACAAGTCAGGAGTGATTTCAGATGCAAATAATAGATTATCCAATTAATGGTGGCTTCAGTAATAAAAACATTTGATTATATCATATACAGGAGGTTGTGAAGTAGTTGCATGTAGACAGATTGATTCAACAAAGACACAAAGCTCCCAGGTTCTTCTTTTCCTTCTGTTTACTATACTACATCCAGTATGTTTTATTTTCATTCTTGAGTTTGTTGTCCCATGATTGCAATGTGGTTGATGTGGGTCTTCTACATCGAAACCGTATTTAAGGCAAGAACAAGTGAAACGTTCAATATCACTGAGCTGGCTCTTCTAACATTGTGCTGGCTGTAATGGAAGCTGAGCAATGTGTGTCCTGATTTGCTTATATTTAAGATTAAACCACTATAGCAGGACACAGAACTATGCTGAATAAAATAGAGATCTCATTGATAAGGAAGAAGGGAGACATTGGAAGGGCAACTAACAATGTTGACCATGAGTATGTCTGACTCAAACCCATCCCTGAAGCTGTTCATTATCCTATATCAAGCACCATCAATTCTATCGAAGGGCAATAAATAGGGAGAATGGTAGAGTCGAGTTTTGGAGCCGTAACTCCAAGCGTTTGAGCCGTAACTCCAAGCATGAGCCGTAACTCACCTAGCATTTGCTCAATCCTCACAAGTTGGGGGGAAATGTCTCCGGGTAATAGGGACGACAGAAAATCTAGCAGCAGGGAGGAGAGATTGCTGAACAAGGCAAGTATGGCCAGAGAAATCTACGTGGTTGAAGAGAGCCTTTGACAATGGGTTGAATGGGAGGAGCGAGAGAGGCAGAGTGGAGAACACCAGGTAAAGAGCAGGGTGGAGGGAG
Source organism: Hyaena hyaena (assembly GCF_003009895.1). Classification (NCBI taxonomy): domain Eukaryota; kingdom Metazoa; phylum Chordata; class Mammalia; order Carnivora; family Hyaenidae; genus Hyaena; species Hyaena hyaena. Next base: position 2,355,362 of record NW_024080646.1, read on the forward strand.
GACCGTACGAGGAGCTGCTTCATGGGGGACCCGAGTTCTCACTGGGGAATGAAGGGGGAAAGAGGGACACCTGCGGCCTGAGAGTGGGGCCTGAGAGAGCCGGCTGAACGTACTGGAGGTTCTTCACGAGGTGGACAGGAGCCACCCAGTTTCATGAGCAGAGCAATGACATGATGTGAGCAGTATTTCAGAAAGATTAATTTGGTGGTAGGGAACAGAAGGCCCAGAGGGATCAGAGGAGGAGAGACAAGTTGGGAAGCTATTGCCATGCCCACGAGGGGACGGGGGCCTCAGTGAGAGCGTTATCATTGGCAATAAAAATGTAGCAGAAAGTGTGGGCATACAAGACACTTTAACCTCATTTCAGGATATCTCCTATCAGAGAATAAAAAGTAGACACAGTAATGAAAAACATAGACCTTCATAAGTGGCAGTAGCCAAACATTTAATTGCCACAGTCCCCATTTCAATTGCTCATCTGAAGAAAAAAAAAAAAAAAAGAAAAAGTTAATTTTAAATAATGAAGGAAACCATCAGGGAGTTCCACCAAAAGTAATTTTTTAAATCTCAAATCATCATTCCTCCAGTTAGTTACTCGTGCCTTGGTTTCACAGAAATGGGCTGCAGGCATTACAGGAAATGAAGTTTTATTATAGGAAGAGCCAAGACCTCTCCAATTCACCACTCAAGGGCATCTGTGTTCCCCACCCAAGAGGAGGCATTGTGCACAGGGAGGTGGCCTGCATGGAATTGGGAAAGAATCAAAACTCTAATGGAAGCCGAGAACACAGAGCCCTTTCAACCACAGATTCCTAAGGATGGTCAAGGCCCAAGGAGGCACAGCAGAATCACCTCTCCCTGTCACGTGGTTCACAGACATTCCTAATGTGATAGCTTCTGCTCTCCTTCTCCCACTGAAGTCACACCACTGTTCTAGGGGCCTAGAGCAGAAGACGCTCCCCAGAGATATGTTGGGTAAGTGCATAAATGAATTAGTGACGGGCATCTTCATTATTTTTCATTACGGGTGGTGAGTAAACGGTGGCCTCTGGAACCAGACCACCATGTTCAAGTTGTCACTCTGCCCCTTACCCACTCAGAAACCGGAGGCTTCTTTTTGCCAGTTTTCTCATCTGTAAAATTATAATAGCTCCTACTCTGTAGTTCTGTTTCAAGGACTCAGTGAGATCATGATGGTAAAGTGCTTAGCTCAATGCCTGGTACAGGGTTAGCACCCAATAAATGTTATCACTGTGTGTTTTACAGATGAGGAAACAGTCATCCAACAGCCTAGAGAATTGGCCCAAGGTCTCACAGATAAATGCTGTGCATGCTTATTTTCACGGACGTATCTTTTCTGAGCCATGTGTCAACAAGTCAGCAAATATTTATTAAGTGACCGTGAGGTACAGAGTTCTGAACTAAACATTCAGAATTTATGCTCAAGGATGGGTATATTTCCCACTTTAGCGGAATTTACTATCTGACAAGGATGTTTAGTTTTTCATGGTCAGCCCGGCTTCACACAAGGCTGGCCTTACAGATAAAAGAGAAACAAGCCTCTGTGGTACTATTTGAAGGGTCCTAAGAAGGTCACTGTAACAACACACATCAATTGGCATTGGGGATAAACTCAGCACAACAGCTTTGTATTGGCCGGAGTTTTGACTTCTGGAGAATGGATTCACCAAATCAACTCATCATTCTCCTTCTTCCTTTGCAATCCCTCTGCAGATAAAATTGTTTCCCTGAGGCCTTTTACTGATGGCTGAAATGTCTCCAGCCAGTTCTAGTCCTAGGAGTGAAGCATTGCTTCTTAGCTGGTAATCTTTGAAATTGCAATTATACCTGGGAAAGAATGGCTGAAGTCTGTGACGTGTATTTTTAACAAACAAATGTGTGTGTGTGTGTTTATATAGTTCTTTTACGTCAACTGAATTTCCCTGAAGAGAAGGGCAACATTGCCTCTCAGCCAGCTAAGATAGCTTGGTCCTTGGGATAGTGTGTTATTCGGAACTAACACAGAGGAGAAGGAAGGAACAAGAGACAGTAGGGATGCCAGACACCCTGTGGGCAGGGCCTGCTCTCTACTCACCTTTCTTCCAATGGAACATGGGCCTCTACCCCTCTCTACAGCCTTCTGCTTTAATCTGTTGGGGCCGCCATGCTTTGCCCCACAGCTGCCACCATGTTTTGCCCCTTAGAGCTACACACCACACACCTACACTACACAGGGCAGTGTAGGAGAAGTCTTCCCAGAAACCAGCCTGCTTCCTTGCAGATCTGAACACAAGTGCAAGGCCCCCTTCATTTTAAAAGCTCTTCTAAAAATCACTCCGTACAAACTGTCAGGGTGATCAAAGCATGCCCATGTGGGGACATCACACAAGTGTCAGAACTTTATAAGCCTCTTACAAGCTATGGATCCCAAAGCCTTCCTGTTTTTATCTTCTTGAGGGTAAACTCACCAAATAAACCCTCTCCTCTGACCCCAGTCGGCACAAGGCAAACATGTGTTTCCTCTTCCACGATGTCTCTCATTGAAGAAGATAGGAGACAGGACCCTGTCTGTGGTCTCAGAGGAAATTTGCTCTCTGAGTATCTGTGGAATGATGATACCTCAACGTGAGACCACTGTACTTCCTGGAGCGTGTCTCCCCTCAGCCATTTCCTGGGTGGATACATAGGTAGGAAGGGCCAAATCCCAGCAGTCTGGTCCAGGGCCACGTTGATAGCCCTGATAAGTTAATTCACATGTAATTCACATGATTGGCAATGACTCTTAAAATATTTCCCCTCCCAGGGGCACCTGGGTGGCTCCATCAGTTAAACAGCCAACTCTTGATTTTGACTCAGGTCATGGTTCATGAGTTTGAGCCCCACATCAGACTCTCTGCTCATGGCACAGAACCTGCTGCAGATCCTCCGTCTCCCTTCCTCTCCCTCTCTCTCTCTGCCCCTTCCCCACTCGCATGCTCTCTCTCTCTTTCCCTCAAAAATAAATAAATAAATAAATAAATAAATAAATAAACAAATGCTAAAATATTTCCCCTCCCCAAAGAAGTTGTATTTCTGAGCATCATTCTTTAACGTATTCTTTAAAGTCTCTACTGATGGACTTCCTGTCAGTGTGGGCTAGCTTGAGGGAAAGATTTGTGCAGGCCAAGAGACCTGCATGATTGGCGATCTGTTCCACTATGCAAAGACCAACTCTCGTAGGGGCCCCAGAGTGGCCTGACATGCCTGCCAGCCACTGTCTAAGTGGATTGTACCAAAGGGCAACCCACCAAACAGCCTGACTGGAGAAAAAGAGGCACAGTGGAGACATAGGAGAAGCACCTGCTCCCACCTTTGGGGAAGCAATCACCTGGTTGGCCGCGGAGAAGTGATACATGCCAGCCCTTCCTGTCAATGGCTATGCCATGGTCGGGAACATGAGCTTCCACTGAGCCTGTCTCCAGGTTGCCAAAAGCCTGCACCTGACAAGCAACCGGGGGTGAGTCGTTCCGACAGAAAATGAGAGCAGAAAGGAGAGTCTGCATTTGAGAACAAGCGCTGGCCCAGTTAGTCCTTTGAGAACAAGGACCTGGTAAATGGCTCCTGCCTATGAAAGGCAGAAGGAGAGACAAAATTCTGGCCTCCCAGGCTCTTTGGTGGGGTCTAAAGGTCTCCCGCCATTCTGATTCTGTAATACCTCTGCCAGCATTGGCTCTGTAGGAAAAAATTGCATTTGAGAAAAATGGGCACAATAAAATCAGAATGTGTGCCTTTAAGGAAGAGTCCCCCAGATAAGTATTGCTAAAGTTCCAAATATATAGCCCATAAAACACAGAGGATATTTGTACCGTGGCTAAGGTTCAACACTGATCATCACTAAATGATCACTGCTAACAAATCAACATGTGACATTAGCCAGAAAAGCTATTGGATGCTAAAAGAGACTCAAAAGCCCCAGGAAACAGCCACTTAATGAGCAAACGGTTTAATTTAGAGTGTCACTCACAGAAAATAGACAATAGCATTACTAAAGTTGCAACAATGTAGCAGTTTACAGTTCCTTCACATTTCACATGATTTCCTTCCACCTGATATTGACAATTACCTGTAAAATACACAATAGCAACCATTTACTGAGCATTTCTAGTGTGCCAGCCACTGTTCCATGAGCTTTAAAAGCATTTTGTGACCTAACTATGGCAGTGAACTTATTTTTTACCAAACATTGTTGTAAGCATTTTATATGTATTAACACCTTACTCCTCACAAAAACCCTGTGAGGTAAGTACTGTTATTATCACATTGTGCAGATGAGAAAATTGAGGCACAGCTAGGTTAAACAATTCACCTAGGGTTATATATCTAAGTAAGAGGCTAACAAAGAATTCAAACCCAAACCATCTGTTTCTAAGTTATAGTCTCAACTCTTAACCTCATAATTGCATCTTCAGTATCTCCATGAAACACATATTGCAATTACTGTTTTTGTAAAAGTAACAAAGGGGAGGTTTAGAATAGTAAAATAATCTCTCTATCTGCATAGCCAGAAAGTGGCAGAGTCTGGACTTGAACTCAGGCATTTCTGGCACCAAAGTCTAGGGGCCAGAAGACTATTGTTTTTCTTGTACCCATTGTAGTTCATTGGCTGTGAGTATATAAACATTCTTCCAATTCAAATACCAGGTCACTATATTTAAGTGGTTTTTGGATGCTAGACACTGTGTTTGGTGTCAGAGATTAGATGCTCCCTCCTTCCAAGGAGCTTCCACTCTCTTCGTGGAAAGTACTGACACTGAAGAAGCCATTCAGCTACGTTCCTAGCCATTCAGGCTAAAGGAATGACCTCCTCCTCATGCTCTTGGTCACCCGCAAATACTCTGTCACTGATGGCAGTAGCTACAGGTGTAAAAATCACTGACTGCGTCCTTTCTCCATCAAAAGTATGTATGAAAACAAACCAATGTTTTCGTGGATGATAATTACCAAATTGTCTAACCCGTCTTAGGTTACTTGACGTTATTGTCAACATATTTTTATCCTGGGCTCCTTTTCTTCTGCCCATACAGGTCTTTATGCATAGAGTTCTTATGGGCCCTTAAGTTGTACTGAGTAAGGCATCACTTCTAGAAGTAACTATGCTCAAGGACCTGAGGGACATTAACAAGACATTTAAGGAGACTAACTTATTGATAGCCTCAAACATTGGTAACCTTCCTGAATGTGCCACTTAACGATCTCTGATTACTCAGTTTATGTATCTCAGTCTCTCTTGTATTGTGTTCCTAACAATAGGATTTTTTACTAGATTTTTTGTGACAAATAAGTTAATATGCATAAAGAGCACTTAGAACAGTGTTTGGATGGTTCGTGCTGAAGAGATGTTAGCTGCTGCTGCTGCTGCTGCTGCTTCCCCTCCTTGTCCTGTGTCCTTGTCATTGTCCTTCTTCTTTGTCTTCCTCACCTTCTTCTTCCTCCTCTTCTCCTTCTCCTCCTCCTTCTTCCTTCTCTCTTTTTTCTCCTTCTTTTCTTCTTCCTTCTCTTTTGCCTGCTCTACTTTCTTATTGTTGTAGTTGTTTTATCATTATTACCAAATTCATTATATACTGGTCCTCTTAATTTTACTTCCATAGACTTTTAACACATCAGAGAAAAATTTAACTTAGAAGCATTTTTATACTCTACCTGGTCGAGGTAATCATTGGTACGAATAAGGTTTTAACTATATTCTGTAACACCTTAGTGGTGGTGTAAGTGGATCTAAAAAGGACTCCTGATGGGGCACTTGGGTGGCTCAGCCGGTTAAGCGTCCAACTTCAGCTCAGGTCATGATCTCACGGTTCGTGGGTTCGAGCCCCGCATCAGGCTCTGTGCTGACAGCTCAGAGCCTGGAACCTGCTTCGGAGTCTGTGTCTCCCTTTCTCTGTCCCTCTCCTGTTCACTGTCTCTGTCTCTGTCTCTCTCAAAAATAAATAAACATTAAAAAAATTTTTGTTAAGGATGACTGAACTCTATTTGGTTTGTGAAAGTATAGTCTTTAACAAGAAAATACAGAGAAATTCAAACTTGCCAAGGGACAAAAGAATAAAATAAACGGCCTGTATTTTATTTAAAATTCTGTATTCCCATGAATCTTTTAAAGTTAGGAAAAAAACTGGGTTGCAAAGGTGCCTCATTGTTGCTGGCATTGTTGAGTGCATTGATACACTCTGGAAGGGGTCAGAAAAGTTTCAAGTCAGTCAGCAGCATCTATCAGTCTCTGTTCAAGAAGTGCTCAAAATTAGCTGTTGTAAAGTTTTGAAGTAGATATTTGTCCTTCATCCTCTCACTAAAGCCTTTGTCTTTGGTCACCGTGTCTTTACTGAAAAGCCTCTAGTTCTTCTTGACCTACATTAACCTTAGCTATTACTTCATTCCCCCCCCGGCCCCAGCACCCATGACTCCAGGCTGTGTTCTAAACCACAAACCCACTGCTTCACATCATGAAAAATGTTCTCTATTATTACAAACTGTGGTAAGAGAGAGGTTTTAATATCATCTTGATATGATAGCATCTGATAAAGATGCCATTATCATGTATCAATCCTCGAAACACAGTGAATGCATGATCGTTGTGGCTCTTTTGTTTTCTAAATTAATTGAATGGCATAAAGGACTACAATATTGGACTCTAAATCAAAAAGAAGTATCTCTAAGAGGTTAGTTATAGCACAGTTTCTGGTAACAGGAAGCCTAAAGAGAAATAAGTGATGAACGTCTATGAGGCCAGAATGAACATCACCGAATGCATTTCCACAAAGGAGCCAAAAAAAAGGGGGGTGGGGGAATGGGAGAAGAATATATCATTTATCTGTAGGTTAGTAACAAATTTCTCTAAGACAAAATGACTTAAAACGATGGGTCCAAGACAAAGTTGTGGCTAGTGACAGGTACTTACATGACCTCCAGAGTGAGTTTCTTAAAGTTTGTATCCTATGCACCTGGTTCTCTAAAACAACAAAAAATATTTATAATCTCTCATAGTTTCAGTGGGTCAGAAGGTTGGGCGAAAGTCAGCTAAATGTAAGGTTTAGCTCAGGGTGTCCCGTGAAGTTGCCAACAGGGTGGTCTTCTGAAGGATTAATTGGGACTGAAGGAGCCGCTTCCAAGGTGGCTCACTCACCCTCCTGACAAGAGAGGCTTCAGTTCTCTCTATATGGGCGTCTCACAAGCTGCTTGAGTGTCTTCATAACATGGCGGCTGACTTCCCCTAGGCTGAGTGAGACAGGAGGAAGGAAGATGGAAGCCACAATGTTTTTTATCACCTACTCATTTCCACCATATTCGATTGGTCACACAGACCAGTCTTCATACAGAGTAAGAGGGGATTACACAAAGATATGAAAAACAAATAGTTGGGAGCCATTTTAAAGACCAGCTACTATAAAGACAGAAGAAAAGGAGAGAAAGGGAAGTAAAAATGCTTAATTGAAAAAAAAAAAATGCTTAATTGAGAATCTGATTTTCTACAGATGACTTGGCCTTGAACTTTTGGATAAAAATTGAGTCCAAGTAGCAAATTGTAGAGGAGAACTAAGACTGGGTGTATTATTGGAGAATCCAACAGCTATGTGTATGTGTGGGGAGTCCCAATTGGTGGGAGGGCTGAACATGAAGACTTCATCCCAGACACAGCTTTGCCATTGAGTGTGTCCATGTAGAAAGGCTGCTAGTCCATAAAATTCCATCTTTTGCTCTGGGTGGGGTGCTGAATGATTTGGGCCATAGAGGGGATATAATAGCTTCTGTTAAAGGTCGGTCATTCCATTAGCATGGCTTTGTTCATAAGCTGTAGGCCTTCATTTATTCACTCCTGGGTGATCTTTGTGTAAGACTGATTTCTGTGATTGAATGACATATAATTGTTCATCCATGTTCTTTGCCTAACTTACCACAAATAAGCATGACAAAGTTTCCTGTTCCTCAAACAATTGATGTGAATATTTCTAGAAAGAAGCCAAGCCCTTTTTGATTTTTCGATTTGACATTGACTTTCTTTCTGTCAGTATGGAGGGCACAGACGAGCAGATGGTCCTACCCTTTTATTTTTAGTGGCCAACGTCTCATCCGCAAACACTGAACGTCCCAGAAGCTACATCGCACCTTCTGCGGAACCAAGACCCTGAAGTTAACGCGTGAGTCTTTCTTTTCATCCAAGAGTGCGATGATTTTTTTTTTTTTTAATGCAGAGAATGTTTTACCCCTGAGACTTCATCCCTCCAGACTCACCACGGCCTAACAGTCCTGCCCTCCTCTTCTACTGAGTAGTCTCTTGCCATCCTGACAAGGGATCTGCCATCACACCCAGCACTGGTCCCTGGCTGACGCTCCCTGAAAGCCCTCTATAGGAATGGAGGGAATGTGTCTGTCTTTAATACCGAGATTGTCCATCAGAATGAAGAGTCAGTGTGCAGATGCCCTTCACTGCTCTTTTGTCCCTGTGTCTTATCATGGCTCTCCAGCAGGGTCCTTGATTTCCACACCTCACTGGGGGTGTCTGGGCTACTTTTTAGCTTGCATCTCTGTTTGCAAAGATACGTATCCAATTCCGCACACAATGAAAGAATAACAACAACATGAATTACAAATGTTATGATGCATTATGCTTTGATTAAATAAGAAATGTGATCGCCTGAGCCCAGAAGGATAGGAACTAGAATCCCGTCAAGAGAAAAGATGAATGAACAGAGCTACAGTGACATCTGCTGGTCCCTCCCATAGAGCTGGGTTAAGTATCCCCAGAAATGGGTGGTGAAAGGAAATCATAATGATAATCTCACGCTTAAAATAGATCCTTGGAATGTGCTTTTATGTAAAGATGTATTAAGTTCTACCAGTTTAATTGGCATGTCGTGAATGAGAAAACACACGTCTTTGGGTAAAAGGTGAAGCTTATTTACTTTGCAGTTGTTCAGAAGAGGAATGGAAAAGACCACTCCTGGCATCATTTCAGAACCCAATCGTCCCCACCGCCCACCCCAACAGACAGACACAGTAATCTGGAAAAGAGGGCAAGTGTTCACAGTGAAAGAGTCCTACTCAAAAAGTATCTCCGAGCCTTCAAATATTGGCTTCCTCTTCAGATGCCCCAGGAGAAGGCGAGGCTCCAGGGCACACGAATTGCCCTTCCTGCCCAGGAGATGCAACGTCTTGTATGGTTTCTCTGTAAAGAAATGTCTACTGCTGCGATGCTAAGTCACATCAGAAAAACATTAAGTTGTAATCAGGCCCTCCCCGGGGGCCAGGGTTTCAGTGGGATCAATGTTTTGCCACCCTGTTGGCTTCTGTGTGGGCACATCTTCAATTATCAATGTTCGCTGCCCTCACTGCCAAAAAACGACGTGAGATCCTGCTCTGGGGTTCAGCGTCTTGAGCACAGAGTGCCCGCGGCTGCCTCCCCGGAGCGCACGCAGTCTCAGTGCAGCGTTCCCTTGAGCACTTCTCGGCCGGGGTCTTTTGTAGAAAGGGTAGGGTTTTTGTTGGACACCCCCCAAAGCAGTGTCACAAAGGGAGCTGTCATCTGGACTCTGGATAATGACCATTCTGTTTTCAGTGAAACACAAACCCACATGGATAATTATTTTTTTCTTAAATGCCTTCAGTGTATGGTGTCCACAACAATGGGTTATAAAGCTCTCCTAACAGCATCACTTACCAAGGAATTAGGAGAGATTGCATTTTCCAGAAATTATCAAAATTGATTTTAAAATGGTCTGCGTGTCTCTTAGCTTTGGGGACCTGTGGGACAAAAGACTAGCATTGCATTAGGAACAAAGGAACTTTGCGCTTCTGTCTGGCGCTTGGGCTGTGGGGCTGCTCTGAGTGGGGAGGCATGGCTGTCATCTTGCTGCGCTGAAAGCATCCTTAGCCCACATCTGAATAAAGGACAAAGAGACGCCCGTCCAGGCAGCATGTGGGGATGTGCACATCTAACAATAACCATATATTGTGTGCAAGTACAAGTGTGGACAGTCTGCACTTCTTGGAAGCTAAGCTATCTGGGTTCCTTTTAATGACTCTGAGGGACAATGCATCACCTACAAGTCTAAAGCACATTCGATAAAACATCTTGGAGTCAGTGCCTGTGGAATTCATTTTCCAGAGACAGCCACTCTAGGGGATTTGGTTTCTTAAGTTTTTTTTTTCTGTCTTTCTTTTTTCCTTTTTCTTTTTTTAATGTGTGTGCGTGCGTTTCAGCTGCGAGGCTACTTTTCCCCCTCTGTAATCTTTCGGGCCTGGTTGAGTCTGCGTGATTCATCATTGTTTCAGCAGGTTTTCTATGAGGGAAGATTACTAACTTAATTGATTATTAATTGATTGTCGTAATAGTCCCACTCTATCTGCAGTGGTTCTGAAAGCAGGGTATACCCGGGGTGGTTCTCAAAAGCCATGGGACTGCAGACCCAAAGGCAGGCTGGCACCTTCCCTGGGGACCTATCCATCTGGCTCTGCTAGTGCCACACCCATTACTGCCACAACAATGCTAAGGGAAGTGGGATTGGGTGGAATTGAGAGGATCTTCCTTAGAGTTTCTTCCCTTTGCAAGATGTTGACCGTTCCTTTTTTCTCAGTAGCTCTGTCATGATGCCTGTTTGTGAGAAGAGGAGAAGTTCTTTTTCAGAATCCTTTTCCACCTTCCTGTGGCCACAGACCTCAGGCCCTTGAAGTCAGAGAGCTGTGGTCATGGGCTTATCTCCTGAAACATAGTTCGGCTTGTGACTCAAACTCCGTGGCTGTTGAAGAGCCACGTTGTCATCTTCATTCATTCGGCCGTGTCTTTGGTTCTCAAACCCTTTACTGGGTGCCTTCTGTGCTTCGGTGGCTTGCTCAGGCCCTGGGGACAAGACAGTGCGCAAGGGGTGCCCTCAGGCTAATGTGACAGAAAGATAATTGCCTGGACTGGAATAAGAAGGTGTCTGTCACTTGTGGTGTGGTAGCACAGGAGACACGGAAAGCTTCCCGGACGATGGGACATTTGAGCTGAATTTTAAAGGGGGTAGAATCGACCGGGTAAAGAAGAAAGAGTGCATTCCAGGCAGAGGAGCATCACAGAGGAACGAAGCCACAGCTGAGTTCAGATAAACAGCTGTTCTCGAGTGGCCAGAGGGAAGAGTACACGTATGTGAGGTCTGGCGGTGACAAGCAGGGTGTCAGGAGGCAGAGAACCCCCACACGTGAAGCTCATTGGTTCCTCAAAGGCATAGCTTTAGAGCTTATTTTATTTTACATTTGTTGAGCACCTACTGTGTGCAGGGGACAGGCCCACATGCTGTACTGGTGGCACTGAGAGAAAAACCATCGCGGTTCTCAATACCAAGCACCCACTGAGTGCCCACTACACCCAAGACCAGCTGGTGGATTCTGTCCTTTGGCTGTTCTGGTTAATTCTCACAGACAACATGCAAAGTAGGTATTGCCCCCTCACTTTTACAAGTGAGGAAACTGCAGCTCTGAGAGGGAAAAATGACTTATCCAAGATCAAATATGTGGTTTGCAGCCCAGCTGGGATTAGAACCACAAAGAAGTCAAAAGAGGTTTATGAGTCAAAGTTTCCAATGATACAACAGCACAAGGAGAGGAGAACCAGGGGGAAGAGAATGTAAAAATTTGGGTGTGACATGGCCCCTGGTCAAACCAATACACCTCTATGTGTCACAAAGGAGCTCTTAGGCCAGACTTTCCAGAAATCCTCATGTGGACGTCCTCTAGTCAGGAGAGCTTTGTAGAAATGGTTCCTCTGTTTCTCCCACTGCTCCTTATCCTCCTCCCCAAGCCTTCCCAGCTTTTAAATACCTTCCCTTCAGGGGCGCCTGGGTGGCTTAGTCGGTTAAGCGTCCGACTTTCGCTTAGGTCATGATCTCGCGGTTCGTGGGTTCGAGCCCCGCGTCGGGCTCTGTGCTGACAGCCAGCTCAGAGCCTGGAGCCTGTTTCAGAGTCTGTGACTCCCTCTCTCTCTGACCCTCCCCTGCTCACGCTGTCTGTCTCTCTCTCTCTCCTAGAAATAAATAAAAATATTAAATAAAAATAAATAAATAAATAAATAAATAAATACCTTCCCTTCTCCTGACGTAGCCGCTGCCTCCGACCTACCAGCCACTGGGCAAGACTAGCCTCCTCTTGGGTCCCCTAAATTCCCACAATCTGTAGCATGGGTGACAATTCCTACCAAATCTCCCTTCAGACATTTCTCAAGCTGGGCAGAGCAAAGTAGAAAGATTCATCTCCAGGAAAAGAAAGGCAGAGGGAAATTTGGGATGGTTCTCAACACTGGATTAAGCTTTCCTTTATAGAATACTTGTTTCATATCACTACCCGATTATTTTTATTCTTCCAAGATTTTATTTAAATTCCAGTAGTTAACGTAGAGTGTAGTATTGGTTTCAGGAGTAGAATTTAGAGACTCATCACTTACATATAATACACAGTGCTCATCCCAACAAGTGCCCTCCTTAACGCCCATGACCCATTCAGCCCATCCCCCCACCCACATTCCAGTAAACCTCAGTTTGTTCTCTATAGTTAAGAGTCTTTTATAGTTTGTCTTCCTCTATGCTTTTATCTCATTTTACTTTTCCTTCCTTGACCCTGATTACTTTTCAAAATACTAAAATCCTTAAGTAAACAATTGCCTTGTTAAGGTTAGTGGCCTTGCCAGTAGCCCCCAATAGGCTTCTAAATTCTATTTTTATCTCCACCACCCTACTTTCCAACCTTCTCTTGACACCAGAAGGTCCAATAACCAGTCCCCCAATTCTTGGGTCATGGCCTCCCCTACAACAAGGAGAGAAGTGTACTCTCACTGGTACAAAAAGTAGACTAAGGGAAAACATAATCAAGGGCTTCTTAAAACAACTCAAAGTGGTGAAGTCTACTTAGAAGTAGGTTTTATAAAGTAGAGACATCCAAGAAACAGAATGTCTCAACAAAAGTTTAAATGTAATGAACACATGAAAAGAGTCCAAGGAAAAGAAGGCTGTGGAGACAGTTATGAAAGGGTCAAGGTAGTACCCAGGGAGTATGGATGTTACTAGAACACTATAGGCCTTATTTATTAATGCCTGGGTTCCTCCGGTAAAATCTCCCTGTGCCTGATCTTTGCACTCTGAACCCAACTTGACAAGGTCAGACCATAACGCTTTGTCTGGGGCTCCATTGTTTCAGACAGTGTGTTGTGTGTTTGCTCATAATATCTTTGGTCTTGGAGTTCTCCAGTATTCATATAACACTGTGTTTCTGAATCTGTAATACTTCACATCACAGAGGGAACTAGAAAAGGAAGATGCTGAAGGGGACATGAAAGGAGAAGAAGACAAGAGACTTCGTCAGGAGTTTTAAACTTTCCTATTGAGTTAGAAGAAGCCCCTGGGAGTAGATGCTTTAGATACTTGGTCCTTCTGGGCTCACTGTTGCCGTAGAGAAGAAAGGGCACGATGATTTAAAAGTGGTCGGGACACACGAGGGACTCAGAGAGATGACTGGAGGAAGGCGTCTGTCTCACAATTGCTCTTTTATGTGGGCATTGAGTCTGTGACCAATATTGTCATCATTTACAGGATAGGTTCCCTTCAGAGAAGCATGAGGAATCTTGGCTTTTGACTGTACAAAGAGAAAACTTTCCAGCTTTTACCTAAAATCCTTTATCCCATGATTCACAGCATTAAGAAAGGACTTAGGCACTCAGGGGAAGGGATTTTGAATTCATGCTGCACTCCTGGTTTGCCCTGTAAATTTTGGCAGGTTTCCTTACAGCACTGGTTTTATAATATTAACCATTTGCAGCCAGAGCCCAAATGATATGGAAAGTCATAAGTACTGAGATGGTAAGCACATCTATGGCATTGTTCTATTAAGTCATCAAAATGTTAGACAAGGCATTTTAATGTAGGAATCTCAACATTTGGATCATGACACTTTCTTTGACTTCTCTGGAGCAAAAGGCCCTGAAGTCGCTGGAGGTATTGACAGTGACAAGGAGTAAATGAGATGAATAAATAATCTCCTGTGGCTAATTAACATCCTAGGAGACTATGTCATAGTTTTCTCTTAGGTTCCCTTCCCTTCCATGAATGCTAGGGTCTGTGAACTCTGTGAACATCAGTGGAGCCAACCTTAGAGTTTGCCCAGCTTAGTACTTACGAAGGTGTCTGGCATATATCAGATACCTCTTATGGGTGGAAGTGTATCCCCCCCCCAAATTTATATATTGAAATCCTAACTTCCTATACCTCAGAATGTGACTGCTTCTGGAGATGGGGACTCTGGAGAGATAATTAAGTCGAAATGACGTCATTATGGTAGACCCTAATCCCGTCTGAATGGTGTCCTTGTAAGAAGAGGAAATTAGAACACAGACACATGCACATAGAGGGAAGACCACGTGAAGGCAGTGGAAGAAGAGGACTATGAGCAAAACAGGAAAGCCTCAGAAGATTGTCCTGCCAATAGCTTGATCTTGGACTTTTAGCCTCCAGAACTGTAAGGAAATAAGTTTTTGTTGTTTAAGCCATCCAGTCTGCGGTGCTTTGTTATGGCAGCCCAAGCAAACTAATATTGTACCTATAATTGTGTTGTAAATGGGAAAAAAATCAATCTATGAATGACTCGTAGGAAGCCTGAAATCTGTAGACATTATGGTGAGTAATTGACACCATAAAGTATGGCTAAGGGTCTGGCATTAACTCTTCTGCTCATGACTCATGTCCTCGGGCAAGTTTGCAAAACTCTTTGAGCACCACATCACTCTTTTGTGAAATAAGGCTAATGATATTTGATTATATACTCTATATTTATGGAAGACGTCCTCCAACAGGTACTGGGTATATAAAGATAAATTGCTCTGGCATGACCAAAAGCATGGTGCCAAGAAGGGCAAGACAGGATCAAAGAACAGTAAGTAGTTAGGTGTGATTGGCGAGCCTCACCAAGAATGGCAGGACGTGAGACGGGACAGCTAGGTTGGTGTCGATTTATAAATGGTCACGCTGTCTAGGTTTTATTCTATTAGATATTAGAGATCACAGAAGGTTTTTAAGCAAGAGAGGACATAAACAGATCTGTCTTTTGAAAAGCATACCTTGAAGGCAGGGTGGTAAGTGGATGTGATGGGAAACATTTGGTAACAGATGACAAGTACGTATGCTATTACAATAGTTCATGTACTTGATAAACCCCAGGGTGTCGGAAGGATTGAACTGGATAATCTATATGAACCCACTCATTAAATAATAATACTAATAGTTGTGATTATTTTTGAGAGGGAGAAGATTTAAGGCCAGACTTGGTCAATACATGTCAATGCTAATGAGATTCTCAGAGTGGTTGTGAGAAATTAGCTAATATCATAACAAGTATATGATACCGGGTAATTTTCCTAGTTGCAAATCCCTTCACTTAACATCAAAATCAACACTCCCTTACATATAACAGCCAACCACTTTGAAGAAAGAAGTAGAGAATTTCATCAAAATGCCTTTCTGATTCATTTCTATCCAGTTTCAATCATCACCATAACTTAGTTATGTTTGGTGACAATAAAAGCAGGTATGCTGGTGCATTTAGCAGAATAAACCAAGAGTTTAAATTCCACAGGTATTGGGCTTGGAAATCCATAGATTATGAAATATAAATAGCCTTATTTTGTAGAAGCTGGATAATATACTTTACCAACATGCTCCCTTCTTTGTCTGTATGCCTTCCCACGGTTGCAGAGCAGAATTCCCTGCTACCTCTCCTGTGCTCCCCAAACCCGTCATTTGGACCTGCGTAAATCACACTGAATGAAAGAGTAGGCATAAGCCTCTGTCTTCATTGTTAGATCACAAGCCCCCTGTCTTCTTCCTCGTGGGCTCCCCAGAGCCTAGCACAAGGCCTGCCTGGTCATAGCAGAGGCTCAATATTCCATCATGAATTGCTTTAAAGACACTCCCAAGATGGTGTGTGTGTGTGTGTGTGTGTGTGTGTGTGTTTCTGTTATAAACTCAGAATGACAAAGTGACGTGGGTTCTGCTTGATGGCCTGTTCCGTAAAGTCATTCTCTTCTTAATGTAAAAACCCCAGTGAATGCGCTGACATAGGCCAGGTCAAGTACACAGGCAAAGACTGTGTGTTGGTAGCCAGCTTTCGTGAACTCAGCTCTCTTTGAATGCAAGGGTTTGATTCATAAGTGCTTATCCTGCTCTATAGCCTGAGTGTAGAGTGTGTTTATTTGTTTGACTTACACAGGATTAGTGTGTATACATCTCCCATGCAGAGTCTCATTTTACCAAGGCAGAATGTGGCTTAATACACATCTTGTACTTTTGACACCTAAATAATCCAGTTATCATCTTGACATGAAAATTGGAGTGTCTTCATTCTGGTGGCCTGATATACTCACGTTAAAATACATATCCCAACTATTTCAGAACAGGATGTATTTTACAAAGATCAAAACTTCTTCACTGGGTTTCAAACAATATAGTCAATACAGTTCATTACACAGGGATTGGGAAATAAATGCCCTCTTTTCCTCTTTGCTTTTCTTCAGTTGACTAAGGAAGTACTGGAAAAAAGGCCGGGTACTCTGATAGCTAATATTTTCATGGACAGTACACATACTCGGCACACAGACTTGCTGTCATTTATTACCTTTTTTGGTTGGGTGTTAATAAAACCAGGGCATACTTCATTTATTTTTTTAAAAAAAATGTTTATAGTTTATTTATTTTTGAGACAGAGAGAGACAGAGGATGACTGGAGGAGGGGCAGAGAGAGACACACACACAGAATCTGAAACAGGCTCCAGGCTCTGAGCTGTCAGCACGGAGCCCGACGCGGGGTTCGAACCCACAAATCGCGAGATCATGACCTGAGCCGAGGTCAAACACCCAACCAACTGAGCCACCCAGACGCCCCATAAAACCACAGCATACTTTAAAAAGTGTTCTTATTCTCCCACTTGTTTACTTAATGTTGAGAGACTTTAGAGAGCATTCTACTTCGATTACAACAGGTTTTTTGAGAACTTACCATTTGCAAGACATCATACGGGGTACTTAAAATATACCATCTCCCTATAATCCTCCCCAGCCCTACAAGGTAAATATTATTTTTTCTCTTCTGTTTACAAATGCAGAAATTGAAGCAGAGCCACTTTCTGTCATCAGTGGAGTGGAGATAAGAGCCTGTAACTTTCTGACCTGAGTCTGGCTTAAGGCACTGTACTATATCGTCCCGGCCTTTTGAGGTAGCGCACAATCCTCTGTGTTTCTTAGCTTCCATCCGAAGTTCGTCTTCTCACTGAAATCTGCCATTCTCCCCGGCATGAATTGGGAACTCCATATATGTCAATGAATGGCTAATGTAGTGCTAATCAGTAACTGTAGGTCCACAGGGGAAGATTCAGAAATAGCAGAGATAAGAATATTTTTGCACCTGTCTAACAATAGCATCAACAATGGTAATAAAGATAATAACATCCAGTTCACTGGCGGAGAAATTATTATAAACTAATCTCCATGCATGCAATCAAATTAAGGCAATTGGTGGGTTTAAGGTAGCAGTTGCAGTATACTCACTGGGTAGCATGTCCAACAAAGATCCAGGAGACTTCTCAAGCAATGTCAAGGGATCATGACAAAACGTTGGATAAATCATTCCAAAGCTATTACAGAGAGACTCACTCTGCCCTATGGAAAAAGTGGTCAGGGAACAATTAACTTCCACAATGTACACTGCCCCTGGAAACAAAACTGGGTTAAGCCAACATGACAAGGCTGACCGCAGCCTCTATAAATTAGTCGGTAACAATGGGCAGAGTTTGAAACCATAGGAACTAAAAAAAAAAAGAAAGAAAGAAAGAAAGAAAGAAAGAATAAAAAACGTTACAGGCCACGAAATCATGTATGCAAGACTCAACAACAAATTCTAAAGTAGACACACCAAGCACCTCTTTTCTACTTAATTTGTCTTTTACAGCACACGTGAAGCCAATGTTTGATGAGTGTGAGGGTTCTGGTGTAGTGAACCAACATAGGGTAAATGGCACTAAAGTTATTGTAAGTGTTTAAGAAAAGAAGCCTTGTTTATGAAGTGCAGAAGATGTAAAGCAAGTGAACGTAAATGAAGACAGAACGCTTTCTTTGCTGTGTGCTACCATCAAACATAAGGAGGCTGCTAAGATTATAAATCATCAACCAGCCTTAAAAGGCAAATACATAGTGGAATTAACACAGAGTTCAGTTAAGATCATAAACCAGGTAAGTAAATACGGTATCTAAAACACAACATCTACTGAGATAGAGCCAAAGTCAAAACCCGGCAATTTCTGCATAAGACACCAAGAGTTTGCTCCATGCTCAAACCCACAAAGTAAGTGGGCAGAAGCAGATAAAAGGGCAAACGGCCAGAATAGGAAGGCATGTGTGTTTTGAAGAGTAGCCCAGGCATCTCCACAGCTGGCGGTTTAATAAAACCAGGTTGATATTACACTTTAGGGACAATTCAGAAAATGGATTTCCATTCTAACCATAAATTAACTTAAGGACTTCCACATAAATATAAAGATTCCATCAATATAATGATTACCCACAATCTTCCTAAAAATTTTATATCATTATTTTTAAGAAAATGTTTCACTTATTTAAGTACCTTCATACTTTTAGGTAAATTTATTTTTACTGTAATTACAACTTTTATTCTTATTGCAGAGGAGGAAATGAAAGCTCCAGAGAAGTGAAATAACATCTTTAAGATAACATGGGGTGGCACTGGTAGAACCAAGATTCGAACATGGGATTTCTGACTTCTAGAGCTCTTCCTTCTCATGTCATCAGCCCTCTGAGTTTAAAAGTGATCTGAACTATAAAATATCAGTTGGTTTTAAGAAAAACATGTATCCAAGTTGGGAGATACATTTAAATCCCATTAAACTAACTGAAAAATTCATGAGCAATACATGGATACTTTGTTTCTTATTAAAACATTAAACTTGTAGGGAATATTTAGCTGTTCAAATGTCAAGTAACAGGATAGCTATAGTAAGTTAATTAGGTACCAATTCATTGCTAAAGATACTTAATTGACATTTAATAAGCATATTAAATACCAATTAACCAACTATATTTAGTGCTAACTATATTTAGTCAAAGCTGTTTTGTTAATTGCTTGCTCAGTGCCTTAGCATCTATGGTCAATAGATTATAACCCAATTAAATATATACATTAATGTGTTTGCATATATGTCTCCCCAGTGGGAAGTGCAGCCCGGGAGCTCATGTGTGGGCTTAACCATCATCACCCATCTCACTGAAGAAAACATTCAGCAAGCTGTTCGGTTCATGGAAGACCTTCTACAGAGAAAAAAGTCAGACAGTACATGATGACAAAGATACAGTACTCTCTGTCACTGGCAGACTCAGAGATATGAAGGAATTAACAGATTCTGGTGACAGGGAACACAGGGCTCTGTGCGGCAGTGCTCATAGCCCCTTTGAGACCTCTGCAGAGGGACCTTCTTGATTCAGAAGCCACACCCACAATGTTTGGCTCGCATTCTTTTGGACTACTTGCTGAATAATGTTGTCAGGCACATGCTATAGGACTCTTATTGGGTATTCTGGTTGCAACGCATTCCTGCAGACATAATGCTTGCAGCACAATAGAGAATAGACACGTGAAAAGAGACCAGGGACCAGAGCACATTAACCTTGGCCACTCTTCCCTGACCCCATGAAGGCATTTAATGTGCAGGTAGGGAATCCTTTCCGAAGGTTGATATGCAGAAGTGCTGAATGTGTAGGTAGGGAATCCTTTCCAAAGTTTGATATGCAGAAGTGCTGAACGGTGGTGTGAACCCATTACTCAGGAGGTTGAAAGGCAAGGCTGATGGTCACTCAGACTACTCCTGCAGGCAAGATGCACCCAAATACATCCAGTCTCCGCATGGAGAGACCATGTAAGAAACATTTTCCTAAATGAAGGTGAATAAATATCATAGAAGTGACAGTCTTGAAGCTGAGGGTGGGGAGGGGGGCTTTTCATTGTCATTATTTTTATTAATACTAATATTATAATTCCATATTATTATCAGAATAATCAGTGGGGCGCCTGGGTGGTGGCTCAGTTGGGTAAGCGTCTGACTTCGGCTCAGGTCATGATCTCGCGGTTTGTGACTTCAAGCCCTGTGTCGGGCTCTGTGCTGACGGCTCAGAGCCTGGAGCCCAGTTCGGATTCTGTGTCTCCCTCTCTCTCTGCCCCTCCCATGCTCATGCTCTGTCTCTCTCTGTTTCTTAATGATAGATAAACATCAAAAAAATTTTTAAAAAAAGAGTAATCAAGTCATTGACCCAATGGGATCACTGTGACTGAGCAGGGCCAAAGACCAGGAGCATAAATATTTACTTGTGAGTTCTACATGATTACGTTTGCAAGGCAATCCAGAAAAGCCAGCCACTTGGACAGTGTATTGAGTAATTCATTTTGGGAGTTCCCAATTTATGGAAACTTCTAACTTTTCCAAGGTCAGTCTGGAATCCAAAGTCCAGAAAAAGCTGGGTCAGGAACTGATGATGTTACACCTATGGCATACAGGCGTCAGTGGGCAGGAATAAGCAAAATTATTTCAGGAGCACCTTTCTCAGGATCTCAGATAGATGAAAACCCTGTGGTTCCTGACTGAGATTGTCTTAAAATACGACTGCCACCTCTCTGTAGGCACAACCAAAAGAAATTCCCTAAAATAACTGTAATTCAAACATGTTAACGCTGGAAGAATAAAAATACATGTAGTGAGGATGTATTTCTAGGTGACAGAATAGAGTAGGACACGGAAAACAGCAAGAGTAATAATTCGAGTGCAGACAATTCCACATATGCTAAGTGAAATTATAAAATGAAACACATGGCTATGCACAAAGATCATGAATGTATCAATTGGATACTAAGTTGGATACTAAGTGACCTTGGTTAACTTGCTCTCTTATTTTCTGCCCGCTCGAACAATGTTCCTGAGTATTTCTCATCAGAGGCCCATCGATGATTATCAGCAGGACTGGATTTGTTTGTGGCAAGGGTGGTCTCCCTCCTTCACTAACTCCTTTGGGCTCTGATGAGAATCTTCCCATCATCTTGAGACTTGGCAGCATATTAATATGTAACACTGTTTAAACTGTCCCAGGGCGGGTCAAGTAATGCAATTTACCTCATTTGGCTTTTGCATCGAATTTTCCTTTGGAAAGACTTGTGCACTTTGCATGTTTTCAGTTAATGAAGGATTGCAGTGTGCCTGTGAGCTTTGTTTGAGGATGTCATGAAATGGGGGAGAAAATTAGTATCCAGAGGGAGATAATTGTTGCCCTAAATAAGTTTGATCAATGAAGGAAAGGAATAAAAGAGATTGCATGTGAAATTTAAATTCTTCAAAATGAAGTGCTCTTGGGTAAGCGAAACACTCAAGCTAAGGTTAGTAATGAATTAGTTAACACAACAGAAGAGAGTTTGGCTCTACAGACTGAGCCAGTATTTCAATTTTCAGCTCAGTTGGTAATGGAAGTGAGACTGACGAGGGGGCTTGGCATAAATCATAAATTCCAGGATATTATACTAGAGCTTTCTAGGGGTTGGGTAAGCCACCGTTGACATATAGATTCGAAGTTCAGAATCTAGTGGTGTTTAAAGAAAAAAGAAAAGAAAAAGGCAGAGCTAAGCTGGAGGGTAAGAATAATGTAGGAAACTCAAGATAATGAATTAAATGGAGGATCTTCTGAAGGAAGAGAAATGGACAAAATGGGATTCCATATTTTGTTTTGAAAGTAGATGATTAGAAGCCATCTGAATGAAGTAACTAAACTCAATATAACTTATAAATCTTTGATTGATGATCAGTTGGAGTTTATTAGGTAGCTCAGAACAAAAGGACACAAATGCAAATCAAGAAGGAATGTATGTTAAAGAAATGTAAAGAGATATTTTGTGGAGAAAGTGATAACATTTCAGATGAATTTGATAACTACATGGAGTTCAGGGAATTAAAAGGAGAACAGTTGCTTATACATGTAAAAGAAACTCCTTGAATTTCAAGGGATCACTATGCTGTTTTAGGAAAGAAAATTGCGAGTTCATTGAAGTGGCAGAATCTCAAGCTAAGTTTGTTGCCTCCAGAGATACCCTCACTACATACACTTGTGGGGTTTGGGGAGCAGCAGAGAAATACCTCACACTTCATGGCCCAGTGTGGTCTGTGATCCAGCAACACTGCCTGGGAGCTTGTTGAAAATACAGGATCTTGATCCCACTCTGGGCCCCTGGAACCGGTACTGACCTGTATTTTACAAAATCCCCAGGCGACTCATGTGCTTGAATGTTTGAAAAGCACAGGTCTGATTTGCATTTCCCTGATGATTAGTGATATCGAACATCTTTGTATGTGTCTATTGGCCATCTGGATGTCTTCTTTGAAGAAATGTCTATTCAACGCCTCTTCCCATTTTTAATTGGATTATTTAGTTTCAGTGTTGAGTTGTCTAAGTTCTTTGTATATTCTGGATATTAACCCCAATGAGATATCACTTTACACCTGTCAAAATGGCTAAAATAAAAAATACAAGAAATAACAAATGTTGGTGAGGATGTGGGGGAAAAGGAATTCTTGTACACTGCTGGTGGGACTGTAAATTGATTCAGCCATTGTGGAAAACAGTATGGAGGTTACTCAAAAAATTAGAAATAGAATTACCATATGATGCAGTAATTTCCCTAATTGGTATTTAACCAAAGATTATGAAAACACCAATTCAAAAAGATATATACACCCTTATGTTTGTTGCAGCATTATTTATAGTGGCCAAGATGTTGAGCCAGCCCAAGTGTCCATCCATAGATAATAGATAAAGGTACATATATAAAAATATATATGTATGGCATATTACTCAGCCATAAAAAGAATAAAATCTTGTCGTTTGCAACAATGTAGATGGATTTAGAGAGTATAATACTAAAGGAAATACATCAGAGAGAGACAAATACCATATGATTTCACTCACATGGTGGAATTAAAGAAACAAAACAAATTAACAAAACAAATTAAAAAGAGAGACAAACCAAGACACAGATTCTTAACCATAGAGAACAGATGGCTACCAGAGGGGAGATGGATGGGGGGATGGGTGAAGTAGGTGAAGGGGATCAAGAGTACACTTCTCATGATGAGCACTGACCAATGTATAGAATTATTGAATCACCATATTGTACACCTGAAACTAATACAACACTGCATGTTAATTATACTTCAATTAAGAAAGTGAAAGAAAGAGAAAGGCATAGATCTCAAGCTGCGAAGCACAGTTCTACCTTTGGTTAAGGTGGGATTTAAACCGACTTGGATTTGAACTCCAGCTCTCCCAGTGACTAGGAAATCTTCTGTAAGTTATTTCACCCTTGCGTTTCAATCTCCTCGTATGCAAAAGGGGAACGATGACAATAGTAGCTACCTACTTCAAAGAGTTTTATTAGCATGAAATGAAATTAGTGTTGCCATTCAGAGCCCAGACTCTGAAACCACATAGTCTGGCTCAAATGCTGGTTCTGTCACTCATTAGCTACATAGCTTTGGGACAACTCATTTATCTTCACTGGGCCCTGGTTTTCTCACATGCAAAAAGAAGGTAATAATCATAACCACAACAGGGTTCTTGTGGGAATCCAATGATGTAACAGATGTAAACCTTAAAATATTCCTGATGCTTACATGCACCACAGAAGTGTTGGCTATTATTATTGTTATAGATACAGTGCCAGGCAGACAAGAGTTTCCAATAAATGTTAGCAATTCTCAGTAGCATTGCATACGCACAAAATGACGTTGTTATAAAAGTTTTTGGATTAAGGAAGATGGAGAGCAACAAATTCATGATTTAAGTAATTATAAATTTGTGGTAGTTTTTGCCTTTAACTTCTGACAGACTAATGTGATTTTTGGCAAAATGCACCTTGAAACTACAGTAGGCTCACTTGCCTATATAAGCAAGTAGGAAGACGGGCCAGTTAATTCACATAACACAGTTTTAAAAAAACAAACTTTCCCAAACGAAGCAAAGGGGTTTCCTCCCAAAAGACTCTAACCCCATTGGTCTGGATTAAGGTGTTTTTTGGTTTGGTTTTGTTGTCTGTGTGAATGGAATTTTCCTAATTCAATCTACATTTCTTTAAGCCTGCATCTCTGTCTGTGTAGACACTAAACAAACAATCAAAACCATGGGTGAGGAGGGCAGCAGTGGTACTAACTCAGTTTTCTCTTTCTTTCCCCGTTAGCCTCTCCTGACCTCCCTCCAGGAATCTCAGTACACACCCGTTGCCTCTAGCTAGTTTCTCGAAACCTCTTCTTGGAAGTCTGGCCGCCCCCCTCCCTCCCCGTGACCTGGTTTCTGGCTCTGGGTCTCCCCGTGACCTCAGCTCAACCCCTTTCACTTCGCACAGCATCGCTTCGGAGCCCTGGGGTCACCCAGGACGAATGCTTCCAAGTCCACTGCCTTTTTACCAGCCCGTGCAGCCCTGAAATAATTCGCCTGGAAACGAGTTCGCGGAGAGAGAAGCCTGGTCAGACAGATGAAGGATTGTATTGTATTTCGTTCTTGCAAGCGAGTGCCCGCGGCAACATCTGTTTGTAGCAACAAGATTGGGAAGTTGTTCTCTGCTTCTTTGTTGCCCATTCTGGTTCTTTCCCTGGCGCATTGTCTTCCCCTGAGGGGTCACCTTGCGAGAGTTTTCTCAGCGGTCTGGTCTTTGGCGCTAGGAAACTCGTAACTAATTACCGTGACTTCCATTCGTAACCTGACCAGCTGTGTTGAAGAAAGGAAACCTTGATCCCCTAGTGCTGCAAGATCTATAATTCATCCTCCATAAAAAAGTCAATATTGGAGCAAAAAATGACATTTAAAAATCATAAAATAAGTAGTCTGGTATTTACCTAAGATCTTCTCCTCTCCTTTTGTTTTATACACCATGTACTGTGCATGGTTTGTTTTCTTTTGGGCGCTGCGCGTGCCTGTGTGACAGAGAGATGGCTCTCCTGTTTCCAGTGACTTCTGGGTAAGGGAGAAAACAAGACCACCGAGAAAAGATAATGGGGACAGCGCAGGAGGACTCTCCGCAGACACCCTCCTTGCAGTTTTGATCTGATGAAATAGGTTAACTTGAAGGACTGAGCTATGCAATTTAGCTATTCTCCTGATTCTGCAATCGCGCTGTAAATTTTTATAGCTTTATAGATTAAAGAAAGACTAAAACCACAAAGCACATGTTAATTACCAACGGCTCACCAGTGGCAAATATATTTGTATCCCTCATCGGGGTGGTGTGAACATTCAGCCCAACTCAACAGTGGCCCCTGCTTCGGGGAAGCAGGGCCGGCAGCCCCTCCAAGCCAGACAAACTCGGCTTTGGAGCCCCAGGTGGCGTCAACGTGACTCCTCGAGGCCTCTGCCAGAAACCTGATTGATTCCACCCACTATTCAGAATGGAGAAAATATTTGTAAAGTCATGACCTACCTGCTAGGCTCAGGCAATTTATAAACAAAGAAGACTGGATATTTCCTTCAGTCATAAAGGCTGGGCTGGGCCTACCCGACATTGTCCAAGAGGCCCCATTGGCCTTCTATGAAAAAATGTTTATCAATGAGCTGGAAAAGGAAATGGTCCGAATGTAGAGATATAGGTCAGTGATTCTAAACTTTTTTTTTTTTTTTTTTTTTTTTTTTTTAGGAAAACCCTTTGGAAGGAGGAGAAACCTGGATGGATCTAACTGGTGGGTTACTGCACATGTCAGAGAATTCAGCAGAATGTACTTGTCTTCCACAAGAACTTATTGAGAATTATGCTAAGCAAGACCACATTTAACAGTGCTAAAAGCAAGATAGAATGAGTAGAGAAAACAATACATTAATTCATGTACTGTTGAAACTTTCTGGTCATTTACTAGGAATAGATTTACGAGGGTGTACATTCCTATGTGTAAATCTTTAGAGTGTGTGTGTGTGTGTGTGTGTGTGTGTGTGTGTCCCACTGCTAAGTAAAAATGTATAATAGCAAAACTCCAGGTCATATCATCATGATGGGTTTTTAATCGTATGACATGACAGTAACCAAACAATAATTCTCAGTGTGTTCACTCATTTGAGAGAGTAACTGAATGTAGAACACAACAAAATATTCATGCTTTTTATTCTATCGCATTAACTTGGAAGATAGGTGATATATGTACAACCATATAGAACTTGAAGATTAACCTGCAATACTGGCCTCCTATAGTAATTGTGAGATATACCTGATAGCATTTATGAAATACTTAGCATAATGCCTTTCTTGACAAAGTGAAAACTCCCCACACAGCTCACCCAGTAAACACTCTTCAAGTGTGGGAGTCTGAGGGGAAAAAAAAAACTATTGGAACAAGCACTGTTTTTCTCTGGACTCATCTGAAGACAAACCGTAGCCATCAGTGGAGATTAAAAATGTAAGGAAGGAAAACAACATTCTATTTATAAATCTTCTATTTATTATTTGCGTTTATTATTTGTGAAGTACAACTCTAGATCAAGTTCATCAGACTCCATTGTTCTCCAAAACCTAATAATAGTTACAATTTATTGTGCGCTTATGAAATGTCCAGAAGTGACCTGAGCCCTCTGTATGCATTATGTTAATTAATCCTCATATAACCTTCTGAGGAAGGTTCTATTCCCATCCTCATTTCACAGATGCTAAAACCAAGGGTAAGTTACACCCCAGGGTTACATAGCTAGTCAATGGCGGTGCCCAGATTCTAATACCAGCTTTAGCCTGTGAGTCCTTAATCACTAAGCCCACTGCTTTTGGAAACGTAGTTTGAGAAACACTGCCCCAAAGTAAATTAACTCTAAGAAGAGTTAATGTCTAAGTTTCCTTCCTAAAAAGGAAAGTAGAGTTTTTATCAGGTAACATTCATCCTGAAATTTCCTGATTGTCAAAATCTCGGGCGATCGATGATTGGCTAATGTTGACTGAACGAGGCTCTTTTCCTCTTGCGTATCTTACCATTGTGGCCTCACAGCAACCCTTTGAGGGAATTAATACCTCCATTTTGCCAATGAGGAAATTATCCAAATCATTTATCCAATGTTGCCTGGGCAGGAAATGGTAGAGCCAGAACTTGCTTCTTGGCCAATCTGAAGCTAATGTCATATGTAACTCCGCCAAGAGCAGTTGGAGAAGAAAATCACTGAATCACTGATCCTGTGGATGCTCAACAGTTGCATTTGGTGAAGTTTGGTGATATATGTGAAAGTGATACCTCCTTACCTTCCGGTGATGAGCAGACCTTTGCAGGAACTAGTAGAAATAGAACCAAGCAGAGTAAAAGAAGTCCACATGACAAAGACGGTGCTGAAAAAAAAAAAAAAAAAAACAGGACTCAGAGCAATCGCAGTGAAGGACATTGAGGGTGTTCTGCAGTTAGTGCACAAACCCATCATGGATCCGTGGAGTGTGGATTAGCAGACTTGACACAAACAGAAGAATAAAAACCAAACCAAAACCGGAAGACCAAAAGGCAAAACCAGAAGAGAGATATCTCTAAACTTTGGTTGAGTGATCTTCAGGCCAGCAGCTTCTGTACCAGCTGAGAACTTACTAGAAAATCAGAAACCGGGGCCCCACCCAGACCTACTGAATCAGAACCCCTGAGGGAGAGGCCCATCAGCCTGTGAGTCAACAACCCTAATGGTGCATACTTCAGCTGAGAACCACTGCCTTAGCCATTCTTAGCTGTGTTTGGAAGGTAAGCAAGGCAGTGAACATGGGGATTGCTTTGTACCTATAGCTGCGTGTTCTGTATGACTGATGGGTGCAAATGGACATGTGTATCTATGTTCATTTTCATGGCCCGTTAAATGGTTGACAAATCAAATACATCGTATGCCATGATGTGAGTCCCATCTTTCCCCAGTACTCCAACTTTGCCTCAGATTGGTTTTGTGCCTTTATCAAAGATTACTGCTCTTCTCAGTGCGGCCTCGTCCACACTTTTCAGGTTCCATTAGCCATTCCTTGTGCTAATCCCTTTGAGCTTTAAGGACAGACACAGTCAGCTTTCAGGAAGCCCCAGGTTCCTGTACTCTCCCTCAAGGACTCCAGCACCCATGGTCCCCAACACTACTGCTCCTCTGACTCCTTGAGACTTCTTTACAATGTATGGGTTTTCCCCAAGAACAATTAAATTAAAATTTCTGGAATGATCAAGCAGGCACTGACCTAGACACTGGGAGTCCAAATGAAAGGGGTTTCTGCTCTTATGAAACTTAAAGTCTTGAGGAAGACAGACATTGATAAAATAAATACAAATTGTTATAAAGTACTACAAAAGGAAAGGCCAGGGACACTGATATTTCTTAAAAGCTCTCCAGGCAATTCTAATATCAGCCAAGGTTGAAAATCACTGCCCTCATCCACACCTGTATAAATAAATCTTCCTCCAATTATCTCTATTGCTTGTTCCATCCCCTTGCTGACGCATGCGCCCCTTTACGTCTCCATCTCTGTTCACCTGGGGAACAGCATAGGACTGAAGTGGTTAGCTAACTCCTCATTTAATCCTAGGTCGATGTCTCCAAAAAGGGTGGAAGATAGACTCTCAAACATTTCCAAATGAAAAATGTGCACCTATGCACTGAGACAACGCCTGTAGGACAGCAAAGCCAGCTCTCGTTTCAATGCCTGGCCTGGATTTGACATCATTTTGTTTAGAAAGAAGACTGAGCATGTATTCGTGAGGCTACCAAACACCACTCCCAAATCGGTTTATTTTTACTCTTTTTGTTTTGACTGATCCGTGTATATATGGGTATGAAGTTTCTTCTGGGCACCACTTTGCCATATCTGCTAGACTCTGAACTGCAATGTTTTAATTATCAATGTTTTCTTACTGGAGTCTTCATTTCCTCATTAACCCTAAAGCTATTAAAGAGCCAGTTTTAAAATTTCTAGGGAGTCTGGGTGGCTCAGTTAATTAAGCGTTTGACTTCAGCTCAGGTCATGATCTCATAGTTTGTGGGTTTGAGCCCTGTGTTGGGCTCTGTGCTGATAGCTCAGAGCCTGGGGCCTGTTTCAGATTCTGTGTCTCTCTCTCTCTCTGCCCCTTCCCACCTCAAGCTCTGTCTCTCTCTGTCTCAAAAATAAATAAACATTTTTTTAAAAAGTTTAAAAAAATAACAAAAATTTTTTTTTTAATTTCTAATAGAAGATGTTGTGTTTGGCTTTGTTTTTAATTTTGTGTTTAAGCTCTGGCTTTATCTTGCTGTCCCTTTGTCCAGTTGAGAACCCCTTAATGTCTATTTTACTATGTTCCTATGCTTTTCTCCTTTATGTTCTGTTATTCCTACTTTATGAATAGTGATACTATGTGGTTCAGTGTACAGCTATCATGACCGTGATATCTTCATTGTGCATTATTGCATAATTTAGTATTATAAATAAATCCTTTCTTTGACTCGGTTAATGCCTTTTGGCTTGCGTTCTCCTTTGGCTGATGTTCACGTCTCAGTGCTTGCTTTCTTATTGTTTTCATTTACCCATTAGTTTATTTTCAACCTTTTTGAGTCACTTTATTTTAGGGTTGGCTCTTGTCCAGAGTTAGGTTTCCCTTTCTAAGTGAAGCTGGAAATATTTTCTTTTAGTGGGAGAATTAAGCTCATTTATATTGATTGATGTAGCAATCTCAGTTCTGTCATATAATTTTATGTTCTGTTTTCAGGTTTTCAACGTTTCATTATTTGGGTTTTTGTCTTTGGAGACTCTAATTTTGTGAATTTTGGATTGCCTTTTGTTTCCCATATATCTTTTTCTTCCTTATTCCCTGTAAACTCCCATTTCGTTTCTATTTGTTTTGTTATCTTCTCTCCCTTCTACTTTCTAGGTTCCTTACCACATGTTCAGTGGTGTCCACTGTTACGCTCCTTCCAATTTTGCCTTAGTTTCTGTGATGTTGGTTTTTTCTTCCATAGTTTTCCAGCTAACCTCATCTCCTTACCTTTATTATCCCTGATTTCCTACATTTTTATTTGGGGGCCTTCCTTTATAAAGGCAATTATTTAATTTTTTTAAAAAATTCAAGGCAGAAGGTTTAGCCATAATTTTTATGCACTCTACAATAACAGATTTGGGATAGGACTTCTTTCAACTGCTGCTCATGGCTTCTGTTTTCTTTCAGTATCTTTATGTCAAGGTTGTGCTAACTTGTTTTTATTGCTCCTTGCTGAAGAAATTAGATGACCCTGGACCAACTCCATCCAAGAGTTTCCTGGAGATGAGAGAGAAGTCAGGGTAATCTTCCAGTTGGCAGGTTTTATAACCCAGAGATTTTTCTTCTCTACCACAACAGGGATAGAGGTTTCCTGCCAATATGGCATATTGGTGAGAGTCTTTGTATGGTCCCACCACCTCTACTTCTCTGAATCAAACCAGGTTAGGGGGAAGACCTCTTGCCTGGGAGGAATGTTTTCTTTGTGGTGCTTTCTGAGACCTGATATCACTCTCTCCAGTCACTGTGTTTCTTCTCTCTGCTTTGTTCCTCATGACTTCTGCTACATCTGAGCTTCTTTCAATAGTTTGAGTCCAGAGACTATATTTATCTTTCAGTTGCACCCCAAAAGAGGAAAAGGGGACAAGAAAATTATTGAATTAATTTTCTTTCTCTGTGTTGCCGTAGGAAGTGATTTCCGTGAAGGAATGGGAAAGTGTTGATTTATTCAGCCATGTCCACATCAGGAGTTCCTGGGGCTGTTGCATCAATGGGTCAATCCAGTTAAATAGACAATTCAAGTCAATAAGAAATTGTTGATTTATTGACATAACTGACTGGTTATTTAGCATCGTGTAGATAAGGGCAAACTAAGTACTTATAACTTTCTTTTCTCTCCTCTTTTCCCAGGTAATCTCATCCACTCCTGTCATTTGAAATATCATCTTTATGCCAATGTTCCCAAATACTTATTTCCTCCCTATACAGCAAACCATCAACATGGCATTTCCTTTTTATATTTAAGACATCTCAAACCAACCTATTCCAAATTCAGTTCTTATTCTCCAGGCCCCAGATCTGTTCCTCTCTAAATCTTAACCAATATCACTGCAAGACCTCCCAACACAACCAAGCACTCAAGGCAGAAATCCAAGGCTTATTCTGATACCACCCTGTCACATGCCACACATTTAATCTAACACTGAAAACCCTCATGGTTACCTCCAAAGGATGTCTTGAATTGATCCATGTCTTCCCATCTCTACTACCTCCCCTGCAAGCTAAGCCTCCTCTAATAACCTTCTAACTGGTCTCCCTGACTCCACACCCTACTCCTTGAGGCTCATTCTCCAGATTGCAAATATTAACTTGTTTGTTTAAATTCCATCCATAGCTGTCGCTTGTTTTTACAATAAAATAGACATTCCAAACATGGTCTCCCAAGTCCCCTTGCCCATCTCTCCAACTTCACCTCACAGCCACCGTTCCCACTGACTGACTGATTCATTCTCTCCAGCAGGCCTGGCCTTCATTAAGTTCCAGCACAGAAACAGGCTCATGCCTCTTCAGTTCCTTTGCATGCAGCTTCCTATCCTTGTGCGTTATCCCCACAATCTCGCTTTTTTGCTTCTCTAGCCCCTGCTCAATTTTCAAGTTTCAGGTTCAAATCACTTCCCTTTTGAGTTCTTGGGTTGCATCCTAAATTCAGTTACTCACACGAGTTATTTTCTCGCTTAGCACCCTGTGCTTTCCTTCCTTACCATTTATCACTATTGTAAGTACACGCCCTCATGTGATTGCTTTATCAGTGCTTGCCTTCCTCAGAACTGTAGGCTTCATGTCCATCTGGACTGCCCAGAGTATAGCTCAGCGCCTGTGCATTCTAGATTTTCAACACATATTTTTGGATAAAAGAAACTGCCTCATCCTGCCTTTGATATTGTTAGTCAATAGTGGCATGTTTTAAAGGGATTTTTGCAAGTCTTGTCCTATTTAAAAGAGTTGTTTTAGGGGCACCTAGGTGGCTCAGTCTACTTGGCATGTGACTCTTGATTTCAGACAGTTCATGATTGATCTCACGGTTTGTGTGTTCGAGCCCCAGATGGGACTCTGTCCTGACAGTGCAGAGCGTGCTTGGTATTCTCTGTCTCCTTTCTCTATCCCTCCCCCATCCTCTCAAAAATAAATAAATAAACTTAAAAAAAATAAGAGATTGTATTGAGAGGCGCCTGGGTGGCTTAGTCGGTTAAGCGTCCGACTTTCGCTTGGGTCATGATCTCGCGGTTCGTGGGTTCGAGCCCCGCGTCGGGCTCTGTGCTGACTGCCAGCTCGGAGCCTGGAGCCTGTTTCGGAGTCTGTGTCTCCCTCTCTCTTTGACCCTCCCCTGCTCACGCTGTCTCTCTCTCTCTCCTAGAAATAAATAAAAATATTTAAAAAAAAAAAGATTGTATTGAAAACAAATTATTTCAGGGGCTATAGGCTTAAAGTCTCTCTCTGGTTTTGAGTGCTCTGGAAAAGTGAGTGCTGGTGGGTGGGGGAGAATCACAGGCCCAGGGTCACTGACACATGTACATGCGGGGGCAGGGAAGGGCCTGCTAAGAAATCTTAGGGCCAGCATCTCCACTAATGGCAGAGCTGCTACTTTGGGAGGCCAAGACCCTCCCACCCAGGAGAGCAGTGCTGGAGCAGAGGGTACGGGACAAAAGAAGCATTCTCATCAGCCAGCCCTGGTGCAGAGGCTGACTGTGGTCTGTGCACAGGAAGGGCAGACACCAAGGGGTATGAACAAGACAGCAGGAATATCAATCGATCCACTAGAGACGCCACCCTCTTGCCCCAGGCCCAAGGAAACCCGGGAGGTCCACAGAGGCTCTTCCAGTGACACAAAAGATTGGAGACCCTCGATACTGTTCAGAAGATGCAGGAACGGAGCACAAAGTAATCCCAAGACCCTCCTTCTCAGGGGCTAACACCTTACGTGGAACTTCTGAAGGCCTGTCGGGAACTGGAGAGGGGGTGTTGGTTCTGACCATCAGATACTGGGCTGTTCTGGTATGTGAAATTTCAAGTGTAGGCAACACTTTGAAATAATGGAGTCCTGGAAGCAAGAGAAGAAATGGGACTGGAAGAGAATGGCAAGTCAAGCAAGAACAGTAAGAGAGGGAAATGCTGTGAGGCAGCTTGGAGGCTAGAGCTGTGAGGGTGAGGGGACCTTCTTGGGGCTGCCTCTCCAAGAAGACGTCTCAGAAACACTGTCTGGGCTGATTGTGTTTCCTTCAAATCAGGAAAAAGACAGAAAGTAAAGCTGCTTCAGGGAAGAACTAAAGTGCGCTCTCCCCAGTAAAAACAGGAAAAGGAAATTCTCCAAAGGAACATTTCCAAATGAATAGGCAGGATTGAATTTCCTCACTGGTTCTCAGTTTTGAACTTTTTAAGTGCTGAACCTCAAGCAAGAATCAAGGCGGCTTTTCTCTTTACTAAACGGAGAAATAAGAAAACACAACATTTATAAAAACGCTGCTTCAATTCCCAAGCTTTTTTTTTCATTTCACCTTAAATCATATTAGGGTATTTTAAAACTATGTGGTTTAGTCTCCTTTTTTGCGATCTTACGAAAATCCAGCTCTATTCCTTGATTTGCATTCAACTAAATTCCACTGTTTCAGAGTTGTAAAACTGTGTGCTAGTATTTTCAACCAGAAACCAGGGAAATTCACTGGCAACAGAGACTGAGTGTTCATGTAAAGCCAAGTTTAGTACATTAAGATGCTCAGATTCATCCACTGGTACCAAAGATATGTATCCAGCATGTACCATGTGTTGGGCACTTCCCTAAGAACGAGGTCCACAACAGTGAACAAATCAGACTAGGCCCCTGTTCCCCTATAGCTTAGACTCACAGGAACGGCACACTAGGCAAGGAAACAAACAAACAAAGCAGAATCTCTGAGTAACGATGAATGCTATAAAGAAAAGGAAATGGGGTGATAGGATAGTGATGGTCCTGGGCGGAGTCACTGTATTCCACACGGCAGTGAAGATAGACCCCGGGAGGAGGAGGTAGGGGGCTAAGAACTGATTTATACAAAAGAGTGAGCCCTTCTAGGAGTCAGAGAAAACCATTTTAAGCAGAAGACAGCAAGTGCAAAGGCCTGAGGCAAAAATAAGCTTCCTCACCTGAAGAACAGAAAGGAGGCTTCGTGGGGAAGAAGATGTTTCAGTTCTGAGTCCGGAGTGGCCCTCAGGTCATAGACAGGAGCCAGGATTTCAGAAGGGTTCCCTTGTTGCCCCGCCACCTCAGATGGGTCCCTCTGAATCCTGGGCAGGTCAGTTGTGCTCCTGCGTATAGATTAGTCCAGGTCAGCCACCTTCTCCTCAGCGTTCACTGAGGACCTCATGGGGGCAAACATGAGGATGAAAGGAGCCACCCCAGACCCCCTGTCGTTGAGGAAGGAAGTGGATGGTGTGGTCTCTGAATTTTTCCTAATGGACTAAACCCTTCCCAAGAAGCCAGTCATGGCAGGCAGCACCCATTGCTCCCTCTCACCTTGTTTCCCACTGAACTCTGTCCCCTCCCGATGCCCCCACCCCGGTGGCGCCCTGCACAGGCTCTGCACTGGATGACTGACTGGCCTCGGGACCTTCTACCAGGTTCCCCGCCCACAGTCCACTCTAAGGGAGTTCCCTGAGAACAGTCACTGCCCTGGCCTGGCTACTCGTTCCATTCATGAATTTACCCAACAGTCATTCACTGAGCTCTCATTAACATCAGAGCCTTGTGCGGAGTGTTCCACTGTACCACCCTCCCTGAAAAAAATAAAGCAAACATCACAGCACTTAACACATTTATCGCCATTCTGCTGTCACCCACTCTCAGGGCCTCCTCACCGCACGTTCTCACTTGAACAGCCATATGTCCGGCTCCAGTTTCTGCTTCTTGCAGTTACCTTACATCCCCTTACAGAATAATAATAGCACTCTTTTATTTTGGGACAGAGTGGGGCCATGTGATCCAGTGCATGGGCTTTACGGCCAGGCCAATCCAGTTTCCAGCCCCACTTCAGTGCTTACTGCTGTGAGACAGTGAACCACGCTGTATGTGAAATTCTTTATCTATAAAACACGGAAATTATGATTTCCACCTTCAACAACTGCCAGGAGAAAAAAATGATATATAATGAACGATATGAAAGGCCCATCCCAGGTCACTTCCAGTTCTTTGTAAATATGTTCTGGCTTTTCTTTACATCTGGGTCCATCTTCTGCTCATTATTATACACGTAGTGTTTAGAAAAACATTCTTCTCAGAGGAGTCAATCCTGGATGCTTCATGCTAACCAGCCAGAGAACACACTCCACACAGAAAGGGGAAAGTGAGGGCAACAGTGGGGGGTGGGGGTGATAGTATATAGTTAATATCCACGGGGGGGTCACACTCTGTACTGGGCACTCTTCCATATGTTGTAGCCTTCAATAAACTTAATCCTCACAACCACCTCAGGAAGGAGGTATTCTTTTTAAATCCTCCCCTTTTTTTTGCAGAATAGGAAACTAAGGTACAGAGAATTTAAGGAATTTGAGCAAAGTCCTACAGTCACTAACTGGTAGAGGTGAGATTTGAACCCCAGCACTCTGGCCCCAAGATCACGTTCTTCACCACTGTGCTCATCAAGAGCTAAAGCCCTAAGAGAGAGCAAGATGCCAAGATGAACAAGTTAGTAGTATGACTTCTTCATGGGTCAACAGGAAGGTTTAAGGTCACCTGAAAATGTTGCTGGACACAGGGACTTCCAGAAGGGGATCTAAATGTTCATTAACTAGAGTCAGAGTGGATAGACGGGAAAAGGTGAGAGGAAGAAGACCGGAGCCTGGGGTAAGCTAATGCAGAGGGGTTAAAAGGAAGGAGTAGAGCTTTTACAAATACATCAGAGGGAGAAAAAAAAGAAAGAAAGAAATATCAAGGAGAAAGTGGTTCCATTAATAAATAAGGAAGGCAAAAATAAATCAATGAAGATCTTTCAGTGGCTGAATTCCTCAACTTGCTTTTTGAAATTGGATTTTAAGGAAAAAAATAAAGAGGTAGAAGCCAGAAGGAGCCTAGCAGGACATTGATATGAGCTATTGAATGAAGCAGATGCAAATATGAAGGCAGCCATGTTGACCAGAATCGGGGAAAATGCAAGAGAAGCAGACAGGTTAAATACGAATAAAAGGATATCAAGTGCAGAAGGTAGAGATTGTCTACATTTTCGTGGCCCAGTCTCCTATGTCAGCTAGTGTTGCCTCTCTCTGCTAGCTTTCCACCCAAGTCTCCGTGGATACCCACTTCCCATTTATTTATTCACTTATTACATAGTTATTGACTGAGAATGATTAAACTCCCTCCTTTGCCCTTGAGGAGCTTGTGATCTTGTGGGAAAAGCTGACGTGTAAAGAAATCATACATATGCAATGTGAGAAGCCCTACAATGGAGAAACATACAGGGGACATGGGAATCACGAAGAGGAGAACAATGAACTCTGCCTGGAGCAGTCGGGAAAGGCTTCATTAAAGAGGGCATCTTTGAGCTGAGAATTAAAAATAGAGAAACATGCCAGGGCGCTGTGGCAGACAAGCTAGTAGTATGTGCGGAGCAGGCGTGTTCAGGGAGCGGCAGGCAGCCAGGTATGCAGGCAGATTGGAAGGGGTGGACGATGTGACCAGAAAGGCTGGTGGAGTCCATGGAATAAAAAGCCTTAAGTGCCCTTAAACCTAACCAAGGATACAAGAGATCTGTATGATGAAAACTATAGAAAACTTATGAAGGAAATTGAAGAAGACACAAAGAAATGGAAAAACATTCCATGCTCATGGATAGGAAGAATAAATATAGTTAAGATGTCATTACTACCTAAAGCACTCTACACATTCAATGC